>NC_045694.1:14339485-14647520 GCF_003331165.1 Xiphophorus hellerii | reverse complement strand
GGGAAAAAAATCTATGAATATATCATTGTCAGTGCTGGCAGATAGATAGAGTTGGAAAACATTAGCATATTTGGTATAATGGAAAATCCAACATTATGCAACTTTACTTTTAATCTGATTATTTCATTGTGACCTCTTCTTCTGCTGTAGGTTAATAGACTTTGTGTTGATAATAATAACTGCTGCCTAATGTTCAGATACTCATGTTTCTCTCAGCATTTGCTGGCATCAATATAATGGATTCAGTAGCCAAAACCAAATACTAAAGAATGCTGTTGGCATATTTTAGTTTCAAGCCAAACAAAAAATAAATGTTGAGTTTTTGTTCTTCTTTTATATTTTTTCAAGTTGTTTGGCGCAAATGAACAAAATAAAATTTGATTGTCTTATTAGGAATACTTAATTTTGAGTTTTCTTTCATTGATGTCCCGAACCACCTGAAAGTTTGCTTACACTTATTTTAGTTTGTATGTATGTTAAATTTACTATAAGACAGGGTTTGGATATTTTCTTATTTAATAATTTAGTTTAGTTTGACTGGGAACTGAATCATATCAAGTTTATTAGGTCATTTCCAGAGAGTTTCTTCTGCATGAATTTGTGCCAGTAGTAATTTTTATATCCAAACAATGGGTTACCTTAGGACGGTGGGATACTGAGGTCAGTCAGTCGCTTCTTTGCCAACACAGCGGCAAAAACACATTGAAGCCTCCAGTTGACATCACACTATTTAATCTCAGCACTCATCAGGGGTTTAATATTCAATTATGAGGGTCCTCCTGTTCAAGCTGTTTTTGGATGACTGATGGAAGTCCCCACCTATCGATAAGTGGGCATCTTATCTTAATAGGCTCACAGTTTGCCCCTGAGAGAAGAAAAACAAGACAGATGGCTTGTAGGACTGCTTTACTGGTGCGGTCAAAACTTCTTTGCAGTTTTATCTAATTAGTGCATTTATTAGATTTAGAAACAGGAGAACATGTGAGGATGTGGGACCAGGTAAGACTAAGTTTAAAGGGCTACCTTTAAAAAGTCTTTACTTTTTTAAAAATAAATTATGCTTAATAGAATAGAAGAAATGAAATGAATGTCCAAATGTTTTCTTTCAGAGTGCTTAATGACAGTGTCATTCCCCTGTCTCTTAGAGAATAATTGTGACTTTGTGCCAAGCTGCTATGTCGAGCTGAGTCTAAAGAAGCACAGGTCTCCCAGCGTTGGGCTGACAGAGGCAAGACAGTTCAGTTTTTGCCCTAGTATAGTGTTGGGAGAGCAGTGTCTTTCTCCTCTGTCATCTTATGGCAGACAAGGCTCCTCGGTAGATAGGTATTGAGACCTTGCTGGAGGGACCATCTCTTGAGCTGAAAGCTGGACTAAGCTGTCAGTCAGATTAGCACTTAGAGGCATCGATGGGTATGCAGCCGTATGAAAAACCTACAAATCCCCAACTCTGAAAATACACAGGCATTCACAGCCTGCCCCCGAAGAACGAAGGGGTGAGATGAAGCCAACTCACAAGAGGCTGTTTTCAGATAAATTCCTCCTTTGGGAAACTACTGTGTCCTTCATGCCCTTCATGCACATGTGCATACAGTTACACACACAAACACACGCCTACACATCCTCCCCCTCTTTTTAATCGGAAGGGGAAAAACAAGAACATATGGTTTACTATGCAGAGTACAGATCCCATAGATGAATTTATAGTAGACATTTACTGTCAGGAGTAAATAAAGATCTGCATAAATGTGTCTGTCATTGTACAACTGCCACGTTTGGTTGAATGAATTTACCTTACTTTGACCTTATGAGATTGACCCTCAGGAAACTGCTGGATGATATTTTCAATTAGTGAATAATGATGACAAACAGCTGAAATGACAACAGGCAGAAAGAAGGCAGAACACAAACTTAGCCTGATTTTAATAATCATACTTTGATGAGTTCTTTATGAATTGTTTATTGCCTGATTAGTTTATCAATTTTCACATATGAGCTTCTAACTGTTTCATTAGAGTAGCTTCATAAAGATAATTGAATCATTTTTTTCTATTGTTTACTCAATTATGTGCTCATATTGACAGCTGCAGTTTCTCTTCGGTGATGTTAACTTTGTTTAAGTCAGCGATGGTTTGTTTACATATGCTCATTTCCATTAATTTCTTTCCAATACAGTGCAATAGAGGAAAGTAGGGTTGTTTTATAAATTGAAGCAATGAAGTTGGCAAGTGAATGAGCTACTTAAGACAAACCAAAGTTAACTGGCAATCTATAGCAGACTCCTGCTCGGTCAAATTAATATGGCCTTAATGTCATTTTCATGAGGGCCGTGGTGTAGACCAGGAATCCATTAAAACTTGCTAAACAATATCTGTTGGATTCTTCATTAGATTAACTCACAATATTGCCAGAAGCATTACTTTTCTTTTCTCTTTAGGCTGATTTAAGCTTCTTGTCTGGCTGTGAGAGGGCAGTGCCTTGCAAAAGTATTCATACCCATGGAGGTTTTCACAGTTTGACAACCACAAATTCTTCTGTTTTAGTGGGACAGAAATGTGACAGTTTTGGCCCACAATCAAAACACAAATCAAGACAAGCTGCAACCGTGTCTTTGATGCAGCAAATTGATGTCATTCCGCAGAGTCAGTTGATTGTGTAAATGTTAAGCTGTAAAATGTTGCAATGTAATTCTTTTAAACTGGAGCAGACTGGTGGTAGTGTGTCCTGTGTTCAAAGGAGGGTGTGTAGTTAGCTTTGCATGACATGTGTTACACTGGGGCAAGGTTATATTCTAAACAAAAATTAGCAGCTAGCTGTGCATAAAGTGAGTGCATCAACGGTATCATTCCTATATCCCTGAAGCATCACAACGGAGGAAGGCAGAAGAGTTTGATGTTTTTCACAGATTCTGTCTCATTGTGTGCATAGCTACAGTTTTAATAAATACGTAAAAAAACAACATGTTTTTCAAAAGTTATGTACTGCATCTTTAATAGCAGTATTTCATTTAGTATCAGATACTTTGCTTTGTTAGTGGCATAACAAAAGCATCCAGTTGAGGCTGTTGTGAGCAGAACAGTTCAGTTCGGAGCAGAATTGAAGAAGACAGTGTCCTCTTCGTGTCGGCTGTCACCATTTGTTACTTAGAAACATTAAAGGTTGTGCCAGGTGCAAGGATTGGCATCTTTACCTAATTTACTGTGAAATATCATTCCTAATTTCTATCTTGCTGACCTCTGCTGTCAGACTAAAGGTACGGATTTCTTCAGAGATTCAGGCGCAATCATTCTCGGTTCTTTTGCTTCTCTCTTTCTACTCGTGCTCCACCTCCTTTCAGCCTTCTTAACTTACTGTGGATTTCTCATTTAGATTTATGAGACACATCTACACCCCCTCCTACTGACAAACATGATCTAAATCTCTCCTTTGTAGTTTATAATCATCTCCCTTGCAGGGTTTATGTAGCCCGTTCAGTTCTGCCAGTTTAGCACCAGATTATCTGCTTTGTGTCCACAGTGTTGGAAGGAATGTTAATTGGTAGGTTGCAGAGAACAAACTATTTGTCATATGCATCTTGATTTAAATTAGAAGATCTCACTTTTTTTTAATACACCAGCAGTAATTTCAGAACTTCATTCAATGAATTTATGCAGTGGAAGAGCTAACTCTCTTGTTTGGCTTCTGCTTTGTTTTAAGTTCATTTTGGATGTTTTGTTCTTTTGGGTATTTTAGCCTTTTGGGTTGACTGTGCCCAGACACCCTAATGATGGACCCAGAAATGTTTCCAAATTGGGAAAACCTCAACTCTGCCAGGACTGATGATCTGAAACTTAAAAACCATTAGTGCATTTTCTGCAAGCTCTAAAAGGTCACAGAATCAACAATACTAATATCACACGTCAGTTCACGTCTTCTGTTGATTCAGGCTGTAACAGAGCAAGAGAGAAGAAAACTTATAGAAAGTAACAGGAAGGTTTACATGTTACAAAGACATTGCCCTGTTTCGTTCATTTGTCATGAAACAAACAAAGGGAATACATATTGAAACTGATGTTTTAGTAACCAAGGAAGCTCTTATTGCTAATATAAGATGCTTCATAAACAGCTTAATGTTCATCCAACTACGTATACATCCATTTTGTTTATCCATCCTATCAACATCGCATTGAAGAAAGGCTATTTAACTTTCCTATAGTAAAGTATTTTTGAATTGACTTGAAATAAATATTTTCAATGTAGTTTAATTACAGTACCTAAAGAGAGATCAGAATGCACATCAACAGGTCAGAGCTTTATAATAATTGGAAAATGGTAACAAATCTGTGATTGATGGATTTCTAATTTCACGTTGCCACTTTCTAATTGGAGACTTTTACCTGAAGATATGAAGTCACGAACCAGGGACATTTTTTATCTGATCAAAAGATGCATTGCTATTTTATATTGAGGGTTATCTTAAATATTACCTTACTTAGATTTTTACCTTGGAAATGGTTTGGCTAGACATTACTTCCTGAACAAAATAAAGTTTTACTTTGCTAAAATTGAGGGCACGACACCGTACTTCTTTGAAGTCATAAGAGATTTTTCACATTTCCAGGTTAAACCTGAGAGTGCTGAAGGATTTAGCTCTGACCTTGGGGATCAAATCAGATACAAAACCTCAATCGACCCTAAGGCTGCACTTCTCAGCTTATCACTTTTATTGCTCCTCCTTCCCTCCCAGCCTTCACAGGGTTGACTTCTTGTTGAAGAAGAAGCACTCATAAGTGTTATTATTTTATTTTTTTTACAGAAAACTGTTGGACAATTAACTTTTTAGAGAAAAGCTTTGCATGTGGACCAGTGAGATAACATTTTATTGTACATTCAAGCCCTAAAAGTGATATTGAATCAGCCCTTCGCATACAGGAGAACACTGGACAGACACCAGCCTTCTGCTGTCCTCCTCCACCACTGGCTTTCTCATAAAGCAAATAAAGAATTACTGTTGCAACATGGCATTTTTAGATCTCATTACTGAATTCCTCATCTCACGAGAAAGGAAACCAGCTCTTAGAAAACCCCAACAAAAGCAATACTCTCATAACCCATGCGACCCAACCTCGGCCTCATGGGAAAAAGTCAGTCCTGCGCCCAATCACACTACCCCCACCGCTGCCACTCAGCAGCATTCTTCAGCTGTGTTTAGAAGGTGCTCTAACATTTAAAAAAGTTCTGCAATTTTGTTTGGTTGGTGAACAGGAAAACCACCAGTGGTCCCCTCTCAATGTAGCTGGGAGTTGTCTTTCTGCCCCTTATTTACACTGAGATATGAAACTATAATGAATTTGACTGTGTTTGAATGAGTCCGGATAATTACATCAGGACTTTACGTGAAAATGTTATCACAACGCTGCTGTTCTGAGTATCCACATAATCTCACTCTATACAAATTCACTTTTGAATTGAGTTACACAAGTGGGTTTTTGCAGGTTGTTTTTCTTTGATTTTTTTTTTCTTTTCCCAAGAGATTTAATACATTCTTGTTCATTTCATGTCCTGCAGGCGGAATGATAAAAAAAGGTCTTTCGCTGAGGCTGAACAGCTTTTTTCACACATGATTTAAGACCCTTTTCTTTTTGTATTGAAGAGAAAGACATTTCATTTCACTTACTTTGTTGCTATGGTATTATGGGGATAAAGCAATGACAGCTTAAAATGAAAATGAAAAAAGATATGGGCATGGCAAAACATAATTGAAACTCCAAATATTAACATCAACTTTATATTGAAAGTGAAACAAAAATTGCTTGTGAAAAAGATTCAGTGTGACTGTGATTATATAAAATATAACAAATAACTCGCTTATTTTAACCCTGGAATGTTTTTTGTTTTTGTTGTTGACACAGTTTCAATTCTCTGCCACAGCTTTGTTGTCTGCAACTGGGATTCAGAGCCACATATTTTACATTTTAGTGGATGGCACTTGTACTGACCAAGCTACCAACAATTCAATGACTCAATCCAGTTTCATAGCAAAGGAAAATGAAGCGGTTCCTTACCTGTTGTTTGGAAGGTCCACTTTGAATCAAGCATTGCATATTTTGTAGCTGAGTATGGTCCAAACCTGAGACTGAATCTGAGATGAGCACCGTTGCTGTTTCAGATTAATTATTTTAATCAAGGAGCAGTTTATAAGTACTTGTGTCAAAACATGCCAAACAACTTATGACAGACTCGCATATTCAGCTGACTGAAAGGTTGGTTTGGATTGTTTGAAGTGAGGCTCTGTGACAGTTTTAACGTTTATTGTTTTCTTATCTCTTTTAGAAAATGTCATATCACAGTGAGATTGTTGGAGGAGTAAAGACAAAGGGAAGATTATTTGTACTGCGCTTTTCAACAACAGGACAATTCAAAGTGATGTACATGATGAAAACATAAAACAACAAGCTAGATGCAATAGATTGCAGTTACAAAATAAAGGGAAGCAAAGAAATGTTGGGATACAAAATAAAATTACTATTTCAGTTCTAATTCATCAAAGGCAACCCTAAACAAATGAGTTTTTAGTCTTGATTAAATGGAGCTAGGTGTTTCTGCAGTTTTCTGGATGTTTGTTACAGATTATTGTTAATAACTGGATTCTGCTTCTCTATGTTTGGCCATTGTAAGGACATCAGAACTGGGGTGATGTGCTCTAAGTAAGAATGTAATATTTACCTGGGCTCCGTTGCATGTGGCATTTCAGGACTGAGAAACACACGAAGCATGAAGTTTCTGCAGTTTACTATGCAAATTTGGGGAAGGTGCTGTGAGAAAGGCCCCAATTCCAAATAAATGAGTTATATTTATAGCCAATGCTGAAAGCATAACCACAGTGCTACCGTGCACCAGAAGCATGAAATGTGAGTATTCACAGCAGGATCCACTGTGGGGAAGGAGCTGCAGCACAACAACGATCAGTGAGTGTGTGAGCAGCCCGTACACAAGGGTCATTGACGAAGCTTAGATCTGGCTCCTGGTTGGTTGCTTCTGGTTGGGAGAAGCAAAAAAGGAGCTCTTTTTTCACAGATAAACTGTCTCATAGTATACTGTCATGACATAGTGACAGTTTTATGAAATATCTTTAAAAAAAACAGTTTCCATAAAGGTATTCCTACTGTAGCTAAAACATAATTATGAAATCCCAAAGAATCTATCAAAATTGATTCATCCTTCCTTCACCTTCACACCCAGAAAACAACAAAGAATACAGTAATTTTTTAACAGAACAGCATCGGCAAGCCTGGCAGTAATTCAACTAAAACTATGCCAAGATGTTGGCTAATGTGGGCAGGAAATCTTCACAGAGTGACACTGCTTTAAAGAGAAGTGGACAGAAAAGTGGAGCTAGATTTTTCTTATCTTTCCCAAAGGATATAAAGTGGGGCTGGGGATACTGTGTCCGGACCTCTTATGTCTCGTAATTAGACCTTCATGTTTTTTGCTTAGAGAGCACAGACCAGAGGCAGACCAAATGCAGATTTGCAGATGCAAATCAAACAGGAAGTAATACAGAAACCTCAAATATTAGTCTTTATAAACAAATTCTACCTCTTTGTGACCTTATTGAGCATTTGTAGCCATTAGGGAATTTTGCAAATTTATGATGATTGTTGCTAAGATTTAGTGCAAGTTGGATAAAAAGCAGTTGTGTTCAGTTTATTTATCTTTCACCAATTCACAACACATGAAAAAGACCACGTAATCCAATCATACAAGAAGATTTGTGACATGCATACATTCTGAATTTATTTTAAATATGTTTTGCTTTTCTTCATTTATTGTGTATATATTTCCCAAGTCTGTGTGTTTTTAGAGTTAGCAACTAAGCAAATATTAAGGTAAAAGTCAAAGGTTTTTAAAAGGTAGTTTTCCTCAATTGTGTATGCATGTATATATACATTTTGACTTTAAAATTGCTTTTGTGTGTTTTGGAATAAAAGTGATGAAAAAAAACTTTGCAAAATAAAGTCTGCAGTCTCACAGTCTCAGTGTTTAGCCCCCTGGGTAGATTTTGACATATTTCTCTCACAGTTTGGGCTTCTCCTGTAATCACTTAAAGTTATTCACAGCCTCTCTCAGAATATACAATTTTGATGCAATATTCAGATAATGTTTTCCCCGGGTGTGCTGAGTTACTTTTATTCTCAAATTGGGTTACTTTGACAGAAATGGAAACCTATTCTCCATCTCTCACTCTGAATTTAGCTGACAATGGAGGTGCAAATAATTAATGACAGGTCGGAAATCTCTTTCAAGCCCCTCTCAAGAAACCCAACAGGGATGAAAAACGGAGCCTGAAATGGCTTGGATTATTCTCAAAAACAAAAAAAAATCTGTCATCAAATCAGAGCATTTTTTTTGCTACAAAGAATTAAAATGTGTTGTATCTTTTTCTCACCCTGCCTGCAAATAATATTTTGACCCAGTTTCAATTGAAGCCTGTTATAGATCTGGTAAGAGTTCTGAATAAAAAAAAAGTGAAATAATCTCCTTGGAGAGTCGACTTAGAAAATATATTACTCTAGAAGAAGTCACTGGTTCGTTTTTCACAGTCACTTTGTCTTGTTCAGTCCTGCAGATGTGCTGAAGCCTTTCCCAGCTGTTACTGGGCAAAAGTCAGGTTACGTACTGGACAGGTCATCAGTCCAAATTCACAATCTGAGCAGTCAATTCCTACTGTCAATTTAAATATAGCAACCTGTGTTAGAGAAAACCAGAGAGCACGGGGAGATCATTTCTATCAATTCTAGCAGTTCTGTTCCTCACATTTATATATTGCCTTTATATAAATCACTGATGGTATTTTTAGGTGAGTCTACAATGTTTTGTAGAATTAAAACATCCTATTCATAAAACACATGTATGAGACATAATGTTTTGACTTGTTAGCATTGGTGATATTCTGCCTTGAGGTTGGCTGTACAAACAGGGCTTCAGGTTTGAGATACAGTATATCGCTGAAAAATGAAGAGATTCATTCCACATCTTTCTCAATCATCCTATAGGCATGGTTTTTTCCCACCACAGAAGAGTTGATGGAAGGATGGACAGGTCTACATGTAGGGCAGTTCTGTTACAAAACTATTTGAAAAGACTGGAAAGATGTTTACAGATGTTCTTCATCCAGTCAGACTACGCTTAAACCAAATGTGCATAGTTGCTAGAGACACATGTCAAAAGATAGTTGTAATTGCTGTGAAAGGTGTTTTTCTAAATTATTTGCTTTGGGAGGAAAATTAATGTTATTCTGCACATGACTTGGAAAACCACATATCTTTCTCCTTCCAGGTCACAATTATGCAACACTTGTTCTATCACATGAAAATCCCAATAACACACGGTCACATTGTACATTTAACGTTAGAATGTGACAAAATCTAAAACAATAAAATAAAATAAATTGTAGATTTATAGAATCAAAGATTTCTATGAAAGCTCTGAAAAAAATTTATCAGCTGTCTCAGCAGCACATCAATTTGTAGCTAAGTGATGAGACAAACTATTTGGCTGCAGATAGCTAAATAGTGATAAGAACTATTTTATTAAGTCTTGGCTGATGAGATGTTACTGTTAGCAAGAATTTATTTTGCTAAAAAGCGGCAGCTGTAATCTTGTTTAGAGCTGATGAAGGAGAGGGGAGCACACACTGGAGATGGATGCAGCCTGAAGGAGAGAGGAGAAGTGAAGCAGATGGAGAAACAAGCTCAGACGTCCTGAAGCAACTCTTTAGAGGATCTGGGGAGAAAGGGACAGTTTGTTTTATTCAGTGTGTACGCTGTTATGGAGTATTCACTCAAATCGACACGCAAAGCTGCAGTCTTTCTGCTGTGCTTGGTAATAGATTTTACAGGACGTGGCTCCCTTCATCTGTTGTATATTGAATTTCATCAGCAACAGCAGATATATTGCACTGCTATCCAATACTGCAGTAAAAATGAGGAAAGATGTGGAATTTACTGATTTCTCTGACAGAACTGTATTTTTTCCTCACTCCATGTTATATATACATGTCACACTTTTGCTTAGTGCATAGATTGTATGTGTAGTTTCTGATTTTAATCTTGCTGTGGCATAGATTTGTTTCATGGTTGCTTGTTTTTACATCATGCAGATGCAGTGAGCAGTCCTTTACTGTGTTAGATTTTTCAACTGATTTGCACTGGTTGATGAAAATACATTCACATTATTATCAATACACTTTGTTCATGGCTGTGTGTCAGTCATACGGTTGTGGTTTGTCAAACGATGTATCTTCACTTCGATTAACATCTTGAAACTCACAGGAGGTAAATTAAATGATTTACATTTTCCGCTCCTGTTGAGCCATCTCCTTTTTTAATCTCCAACTAGGATTTCATCTCAAGCAGAGAGCTTTAAAATATTTAAATTAGAATAAATTATCTGTGTGATTATCGTTTTGACTCGCTGATCAAATAAAAAGTTATAATCAGACTTAATGAGTTCATGATTTGATTCATAATGTACCACATATTAAATCATTTTAGTTATATGTTGTTAATTATTTATCCTCATATGTCAGTTGCTGTGAGGACAGCTGATGGCCTTTCCTCTTTAGTAACGGCAGCTCTTTCCTCACTTTCTTCCGATGTAAAACTCCTTTGAATTTTTGTTCTTCCGTGTCCTTTTAAATTACATTTTTGTGTCAGCATTAATCCTACTTGAGCTTTGTAGAGGTTGCACTAACATTGGGTTGACTTCGTTACACCTGACCTAATCTGGCTGGGATCTGGTCTGTATTCATGTGTTTTCAAGAGACACTAGATGGCACTATGGGTGTATATAATTCCCTAGAAATCCTGTTGCTTCTCTCGCCCTAATTTTCATGGACTAAACAGAAAATACAAACGGGATATTGTTATTTTGAACATGAGATAATTAGGGAACATATTCATCAGTGCTATAAAGGGAAGCTGGATTCTTTAACCATGTTTTTGTCTGTTGTCTTTTTTTTTTGACTGCATCAAGCTTCCAGAGTTTTAGTTATGCCAGAAGCACTGAATTTTTTATTGTTTCAGATTAATGCCTGTTGGTTTTTGTAAATATAACCAGGTAACTGTATGTTTAGAGAATGCCAGGACTTCCTTTAAAGGTGCTAATGTTAGTTGCCTACATTTTGCAAAACCCATGTTTAATCCTCTTTTCATTTGCCATGGTATTAAAAAAAGAAGGTTGTGTGAGTTTTTTATATGAAGTACTATCATACTCTCTGCAGGATGTGTTTTTGTGTGCAATCCTTTTAAGCAGTGTTCCTTAGCTGACGGCTCTGCCTCATGAATGTGCATTTTGTGTCATGCACTTAATCTGTTCCATGTTAAGGATTAGCCTTCCCATCCACACAGGGAAGATAATCTCTCCTTCCCTCACCATCTATTTCCCCTCCTTGCATCCTATTTTTCCCTGCTTCTTAATATTCATATGTCATGTTTATTTCCGGTGTTCCTCTCAGTCACTGTCTCATCTGTTCCATAACTTGCACAGTCTCTGTTTCCACTTCCCTATATCACTTCCCTCATTTATAATCAATGCAGTTTTGCAAGCCTCACAGCTTTTCCTATCCTCAGCATCAGTACTTGAGAAAGTTTTTTTTTTGTTTCTTTGCTTTTTTGCCCAAAGGTACAGGCATACAAATCCTGGACCATAAACATTAGAGTTTATGTAATTAATTTTAATATTTTTCTGTTTTGTATATTGACCCATTATTTTTGAAAAGGCTTCTGAGGTTGCTTAAAAATTCATAAAAAAAAATCTTCAGCTTTCAATAGTCTTGCATGCAGTTCATTCAGATGTTCCCTACTATTTTGAGTTTACACCTTAAAGTTCTACATTTTGTATGTTCACTACTAAAAGCACAGGCATTCATTTGTTATGCTTGTTGTAGTTCTGCCTGAGGAACTGGGAGTGTTATTACTGAAAGGTCTACATTCATTCTGACCTATGAACGTTTGAAATAATTCTGCTGAAGGAACTGGCTTTGTACTTTGCTCAGGGATTTAAGATCAAAGTGTATCATCCAATAAAATTCACTACTAGTTCCATCATCATGAAAAATGTGTGTATTTAACGAGATTTGCTTCAATTAAATTAATTTTATATTTAGGGCTATACTGTTATGAAGACTTTAAGCTGATATTGATATCTGATATTCATATACCTGTTATTGCTGATAACACGTTTACTAATATTACATATGCCATACAGTTCCTATGATCTATCCACATGACATTACTATTCTGATTTAATGAAACTCCCTTAAGTCATTTGCTGCATCACTGTCACATGCTGAAAAATACCACTTTTGTTTTTTCAATAACACATAAAAGATTGAACATTTGCTGCAGGTTCCTTTATAGAATTAGGTATTTGAAATTTTATAGAAGATAAAAGATATCAAGATTATTCTGATTTATGCATAACATCATATGTACCCAATCTAGTAAATCTAGTCATTGTTTTTTCTAAACTCAAAAAAGGGCCTAGAAGTATGATGAATTTATTGACCAAAATAGTGGCAATTCATTTTGATGCAATTATTGAATCCGGAGAAAAATCTGTTTTTTCTGCATTTGACCTGATTTTTACCAATCAGAGGCAGTCAATTGGGGACAAAAGTATAAATCCAATTTCTGGCCCATTGATAGTTACATCTCTATGTAGCTGTTAATTAGCTACATACAGTATGTTAAGATTATAAGTTGTCCATTTAACCTACTTACACAGTTTGTTGTAACTCTTGTAGCTCTAAAAATAAAACCTTAAGAATTAAAAAAGACTCACCCATACTTAAAATATTATATTAGGAATAGTTTCAAGGTTTTTAAAATTACCGTTTATGTAAAGCTTTTAATATGTTGTAATATGTGTCTGTTTTTATGGAGGAGGTTAAAACAGCACATATAAACTGCTGTGTGGCAATATTCTAATCCCATATGCTTGTGCACCAAAGAAGGAAAAAATGTTGACTGGCTGCCAACTTTAAATCAGCTGCAGGGTGGTATTTTTCTAAACCTATAAACCCCAAAATAAAACATTTAACATGATGCTTGAAGTAATATTGTGCTCTGCTCTAGGAGAAACAAATACAAGAAAAAAATGTTGCTTCTTTCATTTAGGCAACATAAATTCTTGAAACCACTGAAAGAGTGAGAGAAATGTTCTGTTAAGAATAGAAAAGTGGAAGAAATGCCAAGTTAGTTATTTACGATCAAAGTTTTTTTATTTTTTTACCAGAAAACTTGCTAAAGCTGTCTGACCTGTATCCCAACATATATTATATTTGCATTCTCTGCATCCTTGAACTATTAGTAAAATGCATTCCTGTACTGCTACAGCATTGGAACTGAATAAATCATAAAATTGTTCTTAGCATAAATCAGATATTAAGTTGTTGTATTGCATATTTCAACCCATAAATCAATCCTTCAATTTTAATGATAGAGCACTTTTCAAACACTCAGGTGGATCTGCAGCTTTTCCACTGTTATTTTCTAGACAGGATTCTCTAGAGTTGTTGATGTTTATCTCTTTGTGACCTTTTCTCAAACCAGAACTAACAGATCAATCACGGCAGAAGCCGTATTAGCTTTAAACAAGCTCTTTGTTCAACTCCACTGTTTATTCACACTAATTAGAACACTTCATTGTCAAGAGAGTTGCCTGGCAGTGTGTGTATATCCGTGTCTGCATGTGAGTGTACTGATAGAGCGCACAGCACGACCACTACAGTAGACCACTAGACATAGAAAAAAAAGAAAAACACAAAGGCCCCTTAATCACTCTCTACGTAAAGAGCTCTATTTTATTCAGTAAATTATAACCATGTAGTAAAAGATGTGCTCATTCAATAAGTGATTTAAAGAGTATTGCACACAGCGACCTCTACTGTGATTGAGCTATTTGTTTGGATGAACTAGCTCAACAAGGGATAGAAGTATGTAAAATGCATCTTGCATTATTGTTCCTTTTTATATGCACATTGTGTACTTTTGTGATTTAAAAACATAAATATTAGTTGCAAACTGATACAAATATTAACATAACCAGATTAAAATAGTAGCAGGTTTAATTAAATGCTATTAATACAGCAAACTTACTGCAAAGATGATCTCTGCATGCTTTTCAAAGAAGCAAACAGATCTGTTTTAACTCATCTTAAACGCATTGAAAATCATTAAAAACCTCCCTTACTGTCATACATTAACATTAAGATATCTCCTGATTTCTAAATATGTCTTGAAAGGTTGTCAGAATGAATCAAACAGTCTAACCACCTATCCTAATTTTCAAAGATTTAGTTTACTCTAAATTTGGATGGGACCATTAGTTACAAATATTACATTATTGTTGAATTTGTTGAGTTAAATACAGACAAAGGTTATTCAACCTTCAATAAGCATACATATAATGTTCATGGATATTCCTGTTTTGAGGAAAAAGCGGTTCAGATTATTCTGAGTTGCATTTATTTAGGTTATTTGAGTCACAAAACTCCAAACTGTGAGACTTCACAGATCTCACTGATGTTAGCATGGCAGCATTACTAGAAAAAAAACTCTCAGTCTCTCAGCCACTTTCTCGTTGCATACTGTGGTGGAAGATTACTACAAGTTAACATCTGCTGATCATGTTATATTAAATGCTTGTGAACTCTCACCAAAATAACTACTTTTATAATAACTACTAACAAGGTTGGGAGTTGTTTTCTACAGCTGCATCAGAACCAGACTGTCTCGCCCCTTGTTTTGAATTCCTTATCCCTGGTATAAAACTTATGTGTTGTCTCTGCCTGGCAGAGCTTTTCACCCAGACCTGCTTCATTATTGATTGTCCTACAAGCTCTCTTGTTTGACAAGAGAGCTTGTCCTACAAGGTTTATTCAATATATGAATAAATATTCATACTCGTATTCATACTCAATATTGAGTAATTTCACCTTTTCTTCCACAACACAAACCAATCCAAGTATTTATTTATTATTTTGTTGTTGTTGCAAGATCCTGACGGTTGTCTTCCATAGATAAATCATTCTATTTTGGAGAGTACCTGTATATGAATTTACATATTTAGCACCATTTCGTAGAATTAATTTCTTTATTGTAAAGCATTTAAGAAAGCCAAAAGAGCTTTTTATTGTTTCATTCAGTATGATGTAAGTGGCTCGTGAAGCAGAGTCACATTGGTTTTACTGGGGAATAAATGTTTCAACATTTCATACTGTGGCAGTGCATTAACACTGTAAGACTAACTCCACACTGTGCAAGCAAAGCTGTTGAATACAGGCCTTCTGGGGGAATAAATGGGAATATGTTGCTTTTTTTCTTAATGTTTTAAAGCCTATATGCAATTTAGTTTTCTATTTTAGGTACTGAACCCAAAGGGGGGCTTGTTCTAGTAATGTACTATATGCAAAAACAGAGCAGCTTCCTTAGAGTAGCTTTGTTAAATGAAATGTTCACTTTCTGCTCTGACAGACTGCTCTTTAATAACTGCTCATGCTCTTTGTCCATGGTATCATCTATTTCTTTAAGTGTATTATGGATGTGGAGACACTTTCAGTGCAATTCTGGTCCTTGTATACAGTCTTTGTTTCAATTTTACCACAAGTGTGTAATGATCTTACTTAAAATTAAATAACCTCTACTGATAAAAAAAGGGTCTTGATGGTGCTGGTGGAGAAACGTTTTGGGGATGTTTGGTATTTTTTTTGTAATTTTAGTGGCAGATTTCTTTGCCCTAGAAACTTTCTGGATAGTCGTCTTTGTTCCAACATTGGGTTTGCTTTTTTTTAAAACCCATAATGTTCTATGAACATATGATATATTTCTTTCCTTAGGAACCAAAACATGAAGAGCTCAATCATTTATTTCAGAGACTAATGTGCATGTTGCTTACAATAAAAGCAACATTAGAAAGCATTTTCTTTATTTTCTGATATGACTTGTTGATCTTTTTTGCATATCTTTGTGGTTCCATTGACTAGTGTTCCTGCATCATGTTGTATTTAGGTCTGGTCTCTTCGTCATGGCTGTCGGTTTAGCCTTAGGCTGAACACGTCACATCACACAGAACAGACAGAAATAATCTTTTATCCTGACTTTACTGCAAACATCACTAACATTATTTTTGATCAACTCCACATATTACCGACTTCTTTGATATTCCATGTCTTCTTTTGTTTGTTTGGGCCAATTTTGAAATCCTGCGCTTGTTTTTCAATACATGAAAATAATGTCCTAAAAATAAGGTGTGGACGGGGTCCAGACGAAATTGCTGTTAGTTGGAGTCCAGACATTGGGATTCTCAGGTTTACCAGACGGTGTTCACAGCAAGCTCATGCAAATGCATGTGGAGCTTTGAGCTCCTGTAAACAAACTTCATTGGTAGAAATTTCATTTTTTTCCCCGAAAAATGTTCTTTGATAACTGATGTAAGATCTCCTGCTTGGGGTGTTTGGCTGCTCTCCTCAGGCTTCAATGAAGGACAGTCCATTTATTCATGTCTGTTCCCAGAGCCCCAGCAGCCCAGCGCCTCAACCCTCTCTCTTAGAACATGGAACAAAGGGCATATTCTGTCACAAGAGAGTGGATGGGAGAAAGGAAGTGGGTGAGTGAGGGTACATTAAATTCCAAGTGTAGAGAATATTTGCACACGATTCTAGTTGAAAAGCCCTTGTCTTTGTCCATTTTGGTATGTGTGTGTGAATGTCTGTCGTGTGTGACACCCCCCCGACTCCAGGGGAATACCCAGCAGATATTATTCAACAGTGTTCTTTGTAAAACTTTGTTCCGCACAAAGGGCCCATTCCACGCTCAGCTCTTTAGAAGCTTATACATCAAAAATGTGACTGAGCGAGTAGAGGTGTGCATTGTGATCAATCCGCTGGGGGCTCTCTGTCCTTGGTTTGACTCATGGGAACTAGGTAGTGCCGTGACTCGAGAGTCTCATGTTTCTGGTTTCAGTCATATCGTAGTATTATTTCCCACATTATGAGCAAACAGCATGAATGTGGAGTTCTTGCATGTTTGGTTTTAGCTTTAACTGAGTTATGACCCAAAGGGAAAATTTGCTTTGTAGCAAAGTCCTGGCGCTTCACCAGAAACTGTGGTCAGTTTCTTCCCTGTAGGTAGATACTTGGTTTATAACTTCTATGGCTGTACTGACACCACTGCACAGAAACCTTGATGCAGTTTAGCAAATATTGACTTGAAATTGAAAAATGTTAATATACCCAATAAAAAAAAACACATTTAGACACATTTATAGAAAAGTCAAATTGATATGCTCTTATCATTGTTTGCAACTTTTTCACTTTAATTAGTGCCTGACTGCACATCACTGCTCCGTGGCTAAATCCCCACCTCCAACTCCCCTACCATCACCCCCTACTCCCTGTCCCTCAGCTTAGTCAGCCCGCCACCTCTAAGAAGAGACCTGGTGGTTCCAACTTCTTCCATATATGAATGATGGACGCAAGATCCGTGGGATCTTCAAAACAGCAGAAAGTTTTCTGCATCTTTCCCCTGATTCATATCTCAAGACAATCCTATCTCGGTGGTCAAGAGGCAATTCCTTTAACTTCATGCTTGGTGTATGTGCTCTACATGAACTGCCTTTTGCAGCTTCTAATAGAGATATTTCTGGGCTGAGTGACTCCACTCAGATGTGGAAGGTCCTGTATTTGAAAAAAAGAAAACAGATTGATGGAATTACAAACTTTCTTTTTATTGGATCTGTTGGAGGACAAAGCAACACTGCATTACTGACAACACATGGCAAGAGTTTTTCTTTTGGTTTGTGAATCTTTTTCAAGAAGCTCTTCAGTTTTACTCAAGGTTACCCTTTCATTAGCCTGGCCATTGCCCGACTGTGCAATTCTGCTCAAATAAAATCTGGCTTACAGCACAATCTGGGCTTCCTCCTCTTCACTTGTATTGTCTCTGGTAGATTTTCTATCTGAACGATGACGTCGATTTTCTGCACTGTTTAGAATTGTAGTCTGTCTGTAGTTTTAGCAATGGTAGCAGTGGAAGTGAACAAAGCCATTCCATCTGTGTTGGCCACGCTTCAAAATACTGAATTAACATTAACAGCCACCTTGTACATCTTGGCACTTCTGTCTCCACAGTGGAGGATGGTTGTTTATGGCTGTGCTGTTGCATGCCAGTTGTTGACATTTCACAGATCTATACTACAGAAGTTCTTAGTTGTTGCCATCTAGTGGCGGAATTTATGTACTACATTTAAGAGTGCCGTTTTTGATGATGTCATAAAAAGCAGACCAGGCAGGAGAAGACAAAGCATTGTTTGCTCTCAGTAACACTGCAGCTTCGATTTAGTTGGTCTTTGAAAGCACTGTTGGTATGTATTCAATTTTGCAATGGATATTTTGTTGACTAAGAATAATTTAGCCATTTGTATAAAGCAATATTTCTTTTATAAGAACTTTTACAGCCTTGAGCAAATTATTTTCTCTGGAGCAAATTTATTGTACTTTTATGTGCTGTATTGTTTGCTACTGTGTATTATTTCTGAAAGTTTGTATGTTTATTTCTCAGTTTTACCCTACTTCAACTGGCTTCAGTAAAGAGTCAACGTAAGCACTCTTGTCTGTGTGGTCATTTTGGAGAGGAGTTTATCGGAATGTCGACTCCAACAAGGCGATGGAGGTTGAGGACATGACAATGGCACAGGCAATTTTCAGGAGACTTCGCAGTATCAATCTGGTGCATTACAAGCAAACATTAGCAAGTAAATCTTAAACATTCAGTTTATCTTTGTATGTTGTTACAAGAAACAGCAAGATGTGATTTTAAAGCTTAAATGCTGCATGTTGGTCCTTAAGAGACTTGTCTTTGCATTTCAGATTTTCAGCAAAGAGATTAACTCTATTTCACACTTTTACTTGATCTTCAAAATTCCTTCTAACTTCCCTCAATATCCTGCTGGGATCTGAATTCCACATGGGTTGGTTTTAACTGAATTTCTGTCATTATACTTAACACAAACATAATTTTAAATTAGCTTCTTACTTCCTTTTGTCTTGTAGTTTATACAGAAATGTAAACCATGGCCGTCCAAATAAAGTGACAGGGCCAAAAAAGGAGAGGAAAGGGTCGGGTTCAGGTAGTGTGATTAAAGGCACCGTAAGCCAAAATCTTTTGTTGTGAAAGAATTGTGAGAAAGTCTTTGGTGAGTAACTTAAATTTTAGTCTACTGTGTATGACCAAAGATATCCTGTAATAAATACCAAACAGTATCGGATATTTTCTTGAAAACTCCAGTGGCTGAAAGATTTTTGTCCTCATTTGCCCAATGGTGAGTGTTAATTCTGCTATCTCTTTTTCCCCATCTGCTATTGAATCTGACTTCAATAATTATCACATTAATACCCATTACCTTCTATCCATTTATTGTTGGACTGATATCTTGATCTGTTTGAGGTGATTTGCTGTGACAATTTATGCAGTAAAGCATCTTCCATTGCACAGTTAGACATGGCTTACTTTTAACATTTTTTGAGATCGAGCTCAAGCTGACACATTATTTTTAAAGCTTTAATCACAAAAGCACTCAAGATGCCTCTGGATAAACTCTGGAGAAATTAGCAGAGATCCCCAAGTTAGGTGGAAGAAGCTGAGGGGGAAAAGTAACAAAAATTCCCATTTGTCATTTACAATGGCCTTGGGACACAGTAAACAAGTAGAAGAAAGTGCTTTGATCAGATAGAAATAAGACCTATTGTTTGGTAGAGATAAAATACTAGAAATGACAAAGAGTACACGACAGTACATAATATATGAAGTCATTCTGTGGGGAAGCTTTCTTCAACAGGGATCGGGAAGTTGGTCATAGTGGATTAAAAGATGGAAACGGCTTAAAGCAAGTCAATCCAGAAAAAAAAAAAAAAACATCCTTGGACTTAGACGAAAGCTCACCTTTTGCTCACCAGAACATACACCCAGAGCTGAAAGGAAATGGTTTCAATCAAAGCAGATCAATGTGTTGGACTGGGCTCAGTCGGTGTCCAGACCTCAATGTGGTGCAGAATCAGGAGTAAGATTTGAAAATTGATGTTCACAGAATGCATGTATGCTTCACTAAACATTGTTAGCCTTTCATAGGATTAGCCATGTGCAGAAGCACACTTTCTCTGCCAAGTCCATCTTCTAGCAGCTCGATGCTTCACTCTAACCCTTCACAGGACGAGTGCACATGCTCATTCCCCAGCACAAGACTAGCCATCTGGAAACTCCCTCTTTGCATTGTGTTGTGGTGTGATTCCCTTTCTCCTTCATTTCTCCTTCTTCTGCCTCACTTGTGTCACTTTTACACTGAGTAATACACAACAAACACGTCCCACATGACTCCATGTGACATTTAGTCATTTTTCTGGAGGTTTAAATAAGCTGTTTGAATAGCAGTGACATTGAAGAGGTAGTGGAGACAATATTCACATCAGTCCCTCTATCCCTGCGAAACTTGCAGTAAGTTAGGGGAGTTTTCAAGGACGCAAAGCAGCATTCATATTCATGTGTAGTGATCAAATGTAAATGATTACCCAAAGGATTATGGCAGCAGCAGCATTTACCCTGATTATGTTTTTAGGCCTCTTTATAGAAAATTTATAGTCCTAGTTGTGGGGAGCATGGCTTCAACATCAAAGCTGGTGTGTCATTGGTTTTTATTGAGTAACTTACAACAAATTCAATAGTTTGCTGTACAGACACAGAAACAAACAATGTATGATTTTATTCTGGCATGGATTTATAAATGCATAGCTGCACGGACCAGCTCATAATGATGAAACTTCTCATTGTAGGGTCTTTAATAATGATACGACTGCTGAACAAGAGCTGATGGTGCATTATTTAAGAGTTTGTCTTCTTTCAATAAGCCTATCTTCATTGCTTCTTCCTCTGTGATGAAACAGTCAATGGGGCGCTCTGCTGGAGCAGCAAATCAATGACAATATGTTTGATCAAAGTCTAGGTCACAAGCCTTAAACAACACCAGGCAAGATATTAAGTATTTAGACAATGTGGAGGAAAACAGTGGGAGACCCAGATCAGAACAAAAGATAGGAGCTGCAGGAAGAACATAGAGGGAAAAGAAACATAACTCCCACTCCTCTGCTTCTCTTTGTGATGTGAATGAACTGCTCACTCAAACAGTATCCATATTTCCACTGTTGAATTTTTGCATATTTCTGTCCTTTAGTATTCAACACACAAGCATCTTCTTCAGTAAAGGCTTGTTGACCAAAATGTTTAATTCTTCTCTCCTTCCCGGCTATTTTTAACAAACTCTTTCATTATAATGAAAATTTTTAGATGATGAAGAGCTAGTTAAGTATTTGTTGCAAAACATCTGGTTTATAAAAGAAATGAAGCTTATATGGCCTTGACAAATTAGAACTGTATCAGTAATATAGCATTACCTATACCAGGCTTAATATTACATTTAACAAAGTATGTTTCTTTCAGAAGTTGTAATCGAAAAGCTAAACTCATCTACAGATTTATTAGGCTATTGATGCATTTCAAATTATTCGTAGCTTACAGGTAATCACACTTCAATTTTATGATCTATAACACCAATTTAGTTGTAAAAAAAAAAAAAAATTTAACCAAAAATTTTATTTTTCTCATTTTGAATTGAATTATAAAAATAATTTTTGATAATGTTCTAATATTTTTGTAGTAGTTTATCTTAATTTATGTTATTCGACTTTAAAAGATTATCCTTTACTGAACAGTTCATCAAAAATGCAAAAAAAAAAATCATTTAAAAAGAATCAAGTATTAAGCCTCCATTTTTTTCTTGTTCCAATATGTTTCATTTAAGTGTGCCTGTCTAACACTTCCATACACTAATGCTTTATTCAGGAGGTGATGAATACAAACATGCTCCACAGTCGTGTTGTCCCACTGAGAGTTTTAGCATGGAGAATGGAGCAGTGGCTTGGGAAGCAGCTATTGTTACTGTCAGGTTGTGTGAGTCATTAAACCAGCCAAAATATGCACCTTCTGCAGTGAGGTAAACACCAGGCTATGTTTGTGGATCCTGATTATCCTTCTGTTTATTCCAAGGAACAGACAGCTGCTGATATGTTGCATATATTATCTGTTTGCTGAAGGAAGGAGCTTTTCAAATGGATGATGCTGCACGTGCCGATGCAGCAACTTGTATAATTCCTGCAGGCTCTCCATCTGTACATTTGCAATCTGTATGAAGATGATGCAAGGCTTTCGCAGCCAAGTTTACATTAACACTTTTTCCCCAATCGACTGTTCAAGGCCAAACTACTATAGAGGATTTTCTCATTAGTAATAAAATGTGTGGATACTGAAAGCTAAACTGGGAATGGTTCTTTACAAATGCACCAAAGCTGTCAGTAGACGTCATAAAACATATGTAATAGTTACGATAAGTCTTTCAGGGCTCTCTTCGGCCCGTACAATGACTTTCAGCTCTGAAATAGTTTTGGCCATTTGTCAAAAGGGAGACTGCTATGAAAAAGTTACTGTAGTCTCTGCAGCTGTGTAGATAAATCCAGCAATTAAAAAGTTTTCTCAGTTTAAGACTTTTAGCGAACTTTGTAATTTTGGAGTTCCTTAGTTAAAAGGCAAGAAATATCTTCAGAGTGCAGCTATAATAGAGAGACATGGTGGTGTTAAATGCAAGTACAAGAGGAAAAACAGTCATGAAGACCAGAGGCACATGATACTCAGGGTACTGTACAGAGGGGCCAGCCATAAAAGACTAAATTATAGAAAAAGTTGGTTGTACTGTAAGCCAAAGTGAAGTGTCATAAATCCAGAAGACCTTTATAAATATAGGTCAGTACAAGTAGGAAACCAAAAATGTTGTTTGTGAATTCTGCTCCCTCATCCTTGTTAAATGTTCAAGTCCTCCAGCTAAGTAGTTGACAGATTAGAAATAAAATTTTGCTACTGCTTTAACACAAGTTGTGTTTTTTAGTTAGACTTGTTACAACGTCCCAGTTGCTGTTAATGACTGGCTGTTATTTTTCAAACCACATTTCAGTGTCTAAACGTCTAAGTCTGTGTCCTCTATCTTAGTTTGTATGTCACTCTGCATTGTCCTACTCCTACATAAGTGGATTTACTCAATATATGCCTTGCTCCTTTTAAAAGGCAAGTATCATAATGTTTTATAGCCAACCCCCTTGAGCACCCCAAAAATCTAGAATATATAAAAAAATAAATCCTAATCAGCCTCTATATTGTAGAGCTATTTGAAAAACTATAGAGCATGCTTGCCTGTTCTTGTGACCATAAAGGATCACTTTCCTTACAAAAAAAACCATACATATCTAATGTAAAACTTTTGAATAAGAACAAAACATTAAAAAGGTAAAAATTGTATTTATTAGAAGATACTTGGAGGCTTTAACCTTAACTGTCTCCCTGAAAATGCTTACATGTCATCCAGTAGGCCTATGAGGACAACAATGTCCTCATGACACTTAAGGGGTTAAATGCTACAATCAAAAACACTTCATAGCTTGTGGAGGTGTTTTAACAGGAAGACTTCTTACTACTGACCTCATGCTGGGAAAAAGTGCTGATGGTTGATGGATGTGTGGAGACTGCATCCTGTTGTGAATGAGGTCATTCTTGGAAACATTACAGGAAGCAAAGGTGTGTGAATTTTTTGCAGATCAAAAGTCCAAAGAGTGATTTGTTTAATGCTGATAATTGACATTTATGCAAAACTTGTGTGTGTTCAGGCCATATGAAAAATGCAGCCAAACAAAATGTTCAAGTTACATGGGTTATTACCCATGAGCTGCTCTGAGAAACATAGATTTCTTTCTGTCCATAGATTTACAAAATCTTCAGACTGCTGACAAAAGGAAGATGAAACACAAAAGACCCAAAAAGGCAGATGACCTGAAGGCAGCTATCAATGTAAACTGTTCTTCTAATACACCTACTCAGTGCCACAGGCTGGTCACCTCTATGCCACAGAGCATTGATGCAGTAATTCATGCAAGAGGGGACCCAACCAAGTACTGAGTGCTAATGTTCACACTTTTCAACAGTAGGAGATTAGTGCATAAAGCAATTCTTTTTCTTTTTGATCTAATGTGATATTCTTATTTGCTGATGCACTAAATTTGGGGTTTTCTTGACCTGTATGCCATAGTTAATAAAACTGAAATTGTTTTACTTTATTTGCAATAATTTATAATCTCTAAATAATGATAGCAGTCACTTTCAGGGAGGACTGGTAGGAAATATTGCACTTTTACACAAGAATGTATTACATTTTTTAGATGAACCTGTAAATGACCATTAAGAGACAGGACATAATACCCGAGTTATTTTTTTCTTTTTATTCTGTGGGTGTCCTCTTGATTAGCTTCCTCTCTGACTCCCACAGGAAGACTCTGGTGGGCCAATACCACCACGTTTCTCAGCAGCTTTTGAACATTTAGGCGAAAGAGGAACGCGATGGAAAAATGTGGAGGCTGGCAAGAGAGGAAGTCATGCTGTTATGCTGTTCTCATGTTGATGACAGACCTGTTTCCAAGTAAAAATTTTCCCTTCACAAGGGAAGAACTTCTTTCATAAAGTCTTGTTTTTCTAACCGCACCTGTTTCTCTTGTGAGAAGCACTTAACTATACTTCAGTAAAAACACATTATGATGATTCACCTAACCTTTTATTTGACAATGAAGATATGTTTTTATAGTCTTGAAGGTTCTTGTAGGTCAGGAATAGAAGTCAAGCACACTGAAAAAGTGAATAACTAATGTGCTTCAAAATTCAGCTTTGATATGATGAGAAACGTTGAGGGAAAAGGAACAGCTGTGTTAACCAGCTGCCAACTGGGCAAATGGAAATGTATGGATGGCATCAATCAGCAATGCACCCCATGGGCTAGCTTCTAGTTAAAAAAATTATCATAATGATTGTGCAAGAGAGTCTTTCCTAAATCATTTTATAATCCTTTTTACACCTATTTACTGCAGTTTTGAGGTTTGTGTGACGAGCCTAATGGAAAAAGGATGTACATTTTTTAAAATGGCTAACTCCTTGTCAACCTAATTACATCTGTTTTCTTTTTTTCATACGTCACTATAAATCTGTTTCTACACTGAGACTGAGAACAGAGCACCTTCATCAGTGTTGGGTGGGTGGATATGGTGAGAGGTCTAATCATATTTATTTTGCTGAATATATTAGAGGATGGAGAAAATGTAACATCAGAAATCACAGGAATAGCACACACAAACAAATACCTTACAGTTTTAATTCATTTTGACAACCTGTCATAAGCTATATGAGATTTACAAAAAAGATTCACTAAATATATTGTAAATTGATCAATAAAAACCTTTGAAGCTAAATTTTAGTTCTAATATCCAGAAAAAATGCACTAATCAAGCATTTCATTGTTTTGAACATAACCAGTAGCATTGCCTGTTATTTCGTCACTAAGATAAAAACGCAACTGCAAGATAAACTGCAGAACAATTACATTTGAGAGGAAAGTGATAGAAAACAAAACTGAGAAAAGACAGCCACAAAACTGAGCAAGCAGCCATTTTGTCAGTAAATCGCCAGGCTTCATTAAGTGCACCTCTTGTTAAATTGTTCTGCTAAATAATGAGCTGTATTGAAAATTAATGAATTTTTTCCAGACTGTTCAATGCAGACAATTCATTATGCAGTCTGCAGAAAAGAAACCTAATGGAGAATAAGTGAACATAAATGTGGTCACTTTCTTCTTCAAATAATTTTAGCTAATTGTCTTTATGCAAGTGCCACAATGAGATAATGAAATATTTCAGGAAACCTGCATAAATTCTCAGAGGTAGGAAATTGTTGAATGACATGCGGTACTTTTGCTTTATCAAGTTAATTTGCAATTGTGAGAAAACAACATTTGGTGTGAAGAGGAATCGTTTCTCTGTTTTATAGGCAACAATAGATTGTCTATCACCAACTATGCCTAAACTCTACCAGAGAAACCCAGATCAATTTGAAAATTTTCCCTACAAAATGAATATAAAATATTGTGAACAGTGGAGTCAGAGAGTACAGTAAGAAAGTCCAGACGTTAGGAGATATGTAATTGTACTCAACCTGCCATGTTACAGTAAGCTGTACAACCACATGGGTTCAGAGGCAAGACCACTGTAAGTCATCACAGGCTGCACAGAGAAATGTTAAACTAAAAAGTCCTTCAAGGTACAGACTTGACTTGAATGGAAAATATTGCTGTTTGAACAGAACAAGATCTCACACCATGACCTGTCTTCTTACCCAAATTTGCTTAATACTATATTCATTTAGCATTTATTCTATATTTCTTCCAATAAGTTAAGCATGATTTTGTAGGCAAGTTCAGTTGTAAATAACTGCTAAATGGAAAAAGCATATTTTACAATAATTATGTTAATCTGTGACTTAAATTGAACCAAACTGAAATATCTGTCAAAACTATAGAGGCTGTAAAGATTGCAACATGCAGTACTCTAATGTATTGCACTGAGCGGCATTTTCTATATAAACATAGCTGTTACAAATAATATTTATTGACCCTAACCTCTACAAACTTGTCATACCGAGCAACCATATGCGTCTCAGTGTGAATGTGTGTAGGGGTGTATGAGAGAGAGTGCGTGCCCATTCGGCATGTGTATCTGTCACACTCTGTTGGTAGTTACTGCTCCCATCCACAGCCTACTGTGAAATTACCATTTGTTTTGGACTCAAACATGGGCTTTCATGCTAATCTGACTTGTTTCTTTTTTTCACTGCCTCCCCCAGCTCCTCCTCTTCCTGCTCATTCAGTCTTTCATCTGATATTTGCCTCGCTTGATGCTTTATTTCTTTTTTTTTTCTCATTTGTCACCATTCCTCCCTCATCTCTGTTGACTTATCTTGGTCTTTTGCATTTTCTCACTCTGTCTCTCTTTGCAGGCCATCAGTGCCCACGGTGATCCTGCTCAGTGCTAACTAGTCTGCATCCAAGACCTCAGGTACACTTCCTCCTCCTCCTCCTCCTCCTCCTCTGTACTTCTCTTCCTCCTCTTCCCTTTCCTCCTCAACCCATCCTCCATGTCTTGCTCTATTTTTAACTCCACTCTCAAAGATCTTTCCCCTTGATTTTCAATCTCCAATCCAAACCCTCATCTGTCGCCAGCCTTAGTATCTCTCCAGCCAACTATCTGAAGAGAGTAGGCCAACACCTGTTCAGTAATTTATACCCATTCATTTTTTTATTCCTTTGTTATCAGAAAACTGATGCCTGAATTTCACTTTGATCTACTGGAAACAAGGATTTGAAGCTTACATTTCTTCATAAAAATATCAGTACTATCTTCAGTGTATGACAGCTTCCTCTTTTTCCTTATTATTAACAAAATGTTTGAAATACGTTTGAGAATTACCTATTCCTGGGAAATCTCTGACCTGATCCGAGTCAATTTGCTTTTCGCTGGTTTAAGGAAATGTTCCAAAGGCAGATATGAACTGATGTCCTGTGGCAGATATTTTATGACGATACATGAAAATGTCAGGTGTGAAGTGATCACAACTACAAATGTGAGATGCAAAGTATCAAAATGACCTGCAACAGACAGCCAATGCTTCTGTAAAGATAGTTTCCTTTTCAATAGCATCTCACAATTTTTGTCCTTCCTTTGTTAGTCTAAATGTTAGTCTTCTCCCTATTGTAACACCTTCCTCACCAAAGGTTGTTGCTGTTAAAGAGACCTGGTAATGTTTAAACATGGTGTGTTTACTGATTGAAAAACAATCACATTTTTGAGTTTCTGTCAGCTGACAAAGCCAGAACCTAAAAAAAAATAAAAAATCATTTGATTCCAGTCCACAGTTAATCGCTTGGTGCTTCCTCTGTATTGTGTTGAGTCAAGGTAAAAGAGTGTGACAGTGAACGAGCAGAATATATCAGTGCTGCAATCAGGAATCAAACCCTTGACAGTATCTGGACAAACACCACAAAAACCTGCTTAAAGCCATTTCGACTTAAACCCCTGATTACATCTGACAATGTGTCTTCAGGGGATTTGTTCATTCATGTCTTAAATGGTTTGCCTTGTAAGACTGCCATCGTGTCTTGCAGCCTGGCAGCCATGTGAAGCCCCCCGCAGAGTTGAAACATAATGCACTTGTTGGTCTGTGTGGCTGAATTCCAGGTCTTTGTCAGCTTCCTTCCTCAGCCTTGCGATCATTTGCCATCTCAGTGCATAATCTCATGGGAAAACGTAGTGGCACATAACCTTCACAGCTGGATATTTGCTATAATCTCTGATTTGTATTGTTTGTGGGAGGAAAGCATGTTGACATCACAGAGCAGGTTTTCCAATGAAATTGTTGGAAAAAGCACTAAATTGTCAGCCTAGATAGCAAGACTTTCCAACAAGAGTTGTGCTGTCTTATTTCTGAATGTGCTTTGAGTTTCCATAGCAGTGTCCTTTTGTGGTTTACCCTCCTTGTGACCATTTTATGGGCATCTGTCAACTGAGCAGTAAACTACACAATAGTTTACTGACCCAACCTGAAAGGACATTTAGGCTCAGGAAACTTTTGCAGATATTTTGAGTTAATTAGGTGATTAGGACATGACGCCATGATCATCTAAATTATGATAAATATTCTCTGTGAATAAGCAACAAAAGCATAAAGTACAATATTCCTATTTTTTTAGATGTATTGGCAAGATAATTACTGTAAACAAGTTAACAGTTAAACAAATTAGATTAAATCTCATTTAATCATCTTTAAATGGCTAAATGGTAGATTTTAGAAAACCTTTAATCAAAAATTTTAGAAAAAAATTGAAATGTTTTAGAAATACAGACGTCTGCTGATGTGTTTCCAAATAACTTTTTTAAAATTAGTAAAATGTATATTATGTAGATTTGAGAGGTAAAAAATTCTATATCATATATACATCATGATATCAAAGACACACATTTTGACATACATATGATCCTTTAAGTGAAAATCATTTCTAAAAATGCAAAACATAAATGGAATAAACTGAAACGTAAAAATCGGTTATTTAACTGCCTGTTTCCAAGTTCAATGGGTAATTGTGTTTTAATATTAACCCCAATTATCATGATTATTGTTATTTTCTTCATAAACAGCTCTAGTTGGAATCACCTGATTCCAGACTTGGCAATTACTAATCAGTGCTCATGTCTGAGCACTCGTTTTCCACAGATGGCTTCTGTAGAAAACGTTTTAGTTCAAATACCTGCTCACTGCACAGACAAGTTCCCATTTTCTCCCATTTGATGTAGACAGTGGAAAATGCGAGCTGTGCCTAAAGTAAACAGCATTTTGTCAGCCTTTAACGGTCTGACTCGGTAATAATCCTTGTCTGAGTTCCCAGACATGGCATTTAGGACTAAGGACAGACCTGCCTGGCAGCGTTGCTGCCTGAATGCCCCGTGCAGGACCAGGTAGACAGCTCAGGGACTATCCATTTATCAAGCTAACAGTCCTTCACGGCTATAGACAGCAGCTGTCAATGGGGCACTTTTGAGTTATTATGTTCTTTACGAGAGAAAACGTGTCAATTATTTTAAAAAGGGGTGGTGGGAAGATTTTAAAAGCCATTAATTCTCAAATGCATACACACAATGTCTATCTTATTGTCACGCACGACTCGAGTCACTTTAATTGACTCGTTCACCTTTAATATTTTACCCGTCACAAAAGCTTTAATCCACAGGAGATGTAAGAGGTCAACCGCTGCCATGCTGAGATAACAATTGCAATATTGGGGTATAAAAAACAAAATCAAGATTCTGAATGAACAGAAATTGCTATAATGAGGTCCTATACTTTGTCATAGTGCAGAGATGAATACTGTTGATTATGGGTTGTACTGCCCACAATGTGTGACTAAATGTCTCAGAAAAGCGTAAGCGAGTTTGGAATGTTGAAAACTTTGTCAATCAGCAGCAACACTTAACATAACAAGACACTTCATTAAATAAGGCAATTAGTTTCTATACAGATGCTGAGGGCCAGCGCATTGTTTTTACTGCAACCTTTTACTCTCTAAGTCTCTCACCAAAAGGTGGATTATAGTCTGGGCTTTTCTCTTCCTTTGCTTTTGTCATGCTCTCTTCTGTGTACTCTGTATTTAAACGTTTATCCTCTGTCATGATGCCACGAAGAACGCACAAACCTCGTTGGTTAAGTGGTAGAAAAACCTGTTTCCTTGTGTCATACTGGCAAAAATGTGTCATATTCTACCCACCAAAAGTCACACAGCATTTGAAAAGGGATGCAGCACTCTAACTCACATTTGTTAATCTTGATACTGTCACTATATTTTAGTAGAACCTTGCCTATTTAGACATGCATAGCTACTGTATATATACATATACCTTGTTTTTATACATGTTTCCTCAGTTACAACTTTCACACTGATGAGTGTTGTTGCTTATGCTACCTGGTGGCTCACTGATGCTGTATGGATTGTACTTTTATTTATCTGATAATTAATCAGCCAATTTCTCAACACGTTTCTGTGTTTTTGCCTTGGAGATGACTTTCCAAGAGGCTTCATTCTACTTTGAGACTTGTGTCCTTTTATCACTCTGCTCCACCTTTTGCTTTCCTCCGCTCATTTCTGCCTGTTTTTCCTCTGATGTCTTTATTTATCGCTGTTTATGTCTCCCTTTCAGGGCTCAGTGAAAGTATAGGTGAAATAGTTATAGTGAAATGGGTTATTAATACTGAAGAAACTTTTTTTTCCTCCTTTCGCTTTCTTGTTTTTTGCATTTTTATTTCCTTTCTCTACTTTTTTGTCCAATCTCTGGTGAAATACCTCCTGACAGCAGAACTACCCTGAAGCCTTCGTTGGCCAGGTGCAACACTATAAATGAAAGGTTTGCTGCTAGATCTCTGTTTCAAAGATGCCTTCTGCTGCATCTCAGCTCTCCTTGGACAGCCTGTAGCCCACATCAGGCAGATAGAATGAAAACAGGGCAGGAGAAGGAGAAGGAATGGGGAAAGACAAAGATTGGAGTAAAGGTTGCAAGACACAAACAGCAATAGACAATAGAGTCTTGCCCCTTCTTCAAATGTAAAGTTGTATCTTGCCCTAGAACAGCATCTCATCAAAGAGGCTTGACATCCAGGTGAGCGCAGCTGAGGGAGACGCCGTGCCTCTTCATTCACTCTGCTTCCAGTTTGAAGCTCCTCTTACTCAGTGTGACGGCTGCTGAGGGACATAAAGGAGGTTTTGGACATGTTCTTGGCATGGGTAAATCATCAAATGTCTTGGACTCAGGCAAAGGATTGAGTTCAGGTAAAGAACATTGTATGCCCTGAAAAAAAATCCATCAAACTTTCTCCCTTAAGGCTCCACTTTTAGTGTCCAGTCATGTCAGGATGAATGTGCTCATGTGGTTTCAATCTTTAAATTGTTTGTAGGTAAGCTTTCTTTTAAAAATTCCTTCTTTCAACTGGAACATAACCCCGTATCAAGTTGACATGGACTGATTCTCAAGTTACTAGAAATGTAAGTAGAACAAAGGCCACAATTCATTGCAAAACAGGCATTAACATGATCACCCTGTTACAGCTCATGTTAGCCCTAAATTAATGTCATTGCTCTTTCTATGATTTCTTATAACTTTAACGTACTCTGATACTAACATTTGTAAACCTATACATCCTTGTACATTTTGAGGATCATGCACAGAAACAAGTGAACTTTTCTTATTGCTTTTATTTGTGCATTTACATTATCCTTGCTTTTGAGGGCTTTAGTTTTTTTTTATAGGATAACTGAACATAATTAAGACTGGAAGAAGCAAAACAAATCACAGCTAATTGTGCAATTGTGAAATACTTATATGATGACAAGAACTTACATGCACCATAGAAAAGTCTTAACCCAGTTATGTTTCATTCCATAATCATCGTATCTTTACCCACATAGACAGCCCAGAAGCATTACTGCTGTCTTTGGGGGGTAGCAAGAAGAGAACAACTTGGATGCCACAATAGTTCAACAACAATATGATGGGAGACAGAAAACATTAATATTTAATGTTATTTTTAAAAAATCTACTTTTATGTTTTCACTGAGAGAATAAACATGTCTCTTTAGGCTCCAGATACAGCAAATTAGAAAGAAAAACTTCCAAATGCAAAGGATGCTATTTCAAGGAATAAGAAAAATATAAGCCAGAGATGTGTGATGATGTCTCTTTTCTGGTTTTTGTAAGATGTTCATATGATGTAACAATCTTAGGTGATTCTGATTTCCCTTTAAGAACTATTATAAATGGAGAATAATATATATACATATATCTGGCCAGGAGCTGTCAATAGTTATTTATAGAAGGATCAGAGGTGCACCTTGTTTGTGACACAGCAGTCCCTGATTGACAAGATGTTTATATTTTAAAACAAATAAAGTAATACGTTTGGCATGGAAGTGTGTATATTCAATATGCTTTATATTTTTGTTATGAAGCATTCTATCTCCATTTGTTTATTAGTTGTTTTGGGATAAGCTCTGACTTTGCCTTTTCATAATCAATAGAAAGCACAAATCTTTCAGCTGAAGATGAAATAATCTTACCACTCAGGAAACATATCATGTCAGTACTTTCATATTTTTTCATTTTGAGGGTGCAGATTCTCAGTTGGTTTAAAATCTTCTCAAAAACTGAGATATCAGCTTCTTTTTCCAAGTAGACTCAAATCCTTGAACAACTTTATTACAAAAAAAATTTGCACTTGTTTAAAATTATTTGCTGGCCTGAAACATCCATACTCAAAGGTAATCTCAGCAGAGATTACAGGGGAGACTGGGAAGGTTCTGCATTATATCCACATAAATTTTATTGGAAGACAAGCGGAATAATGCACTGTAGGTCTGAGCTAAGAGATTTAACTCCTAGATGCTGCAGCCAGCAGAATATAGAGAGGGCAGGCAGTAAAACAACTGACAGTTGGTCATTACGAGAGACGCAGGTGGGCCAAAAATCAATCATGCCAAGACTGGCCTGGACTGTGACAGATGCCTGACATCTGCCTGATGAAGAGCTCTGCTGTTGCTCTGACATGAGCAGAGGGGGGACGGGACACGCGATGTGGAAGTAGAGAAGGGGACTTGAGATGAGGTGACGATAAACTGTGAAGACAAGAAACCAGAATCATCAGGAAAAAAAACCAGAAAAGGATAAGATGGATTGGGCAATGAATGTTTTTTTTTTTTTTTTGGAATAAAAGTCAGTGACGTCAAAAATTCAAAGTGTAAGGAAAAAAAGTTGAACAGTCCACAGGAAAAATATTTAAGATATTTTTTTTTCCATCACCTGGATTGTGGCTTTTATTTCCTGTGGCTACTGTTATTGTAACAGCATGTTAACAGTCCTCTATTAGAGGCAGCCACAGGCAGTGTTATGACTACACCTTTAGTACCTATTTCATGCTGTCTGGTCTAACAGCAGCGGGAAATATGTCAAGTGTGAAATGGCACTGCACTACCTGTAAAACTTGGTTTAATTTGGCTGTCAGCTTCTTGCTTATTAAAAAGAAATATCTTTCTGTTAGAACTAAAACATATCTGTCTACCAGCTGCTGCTTTAACAGAAAACAACTTGCATCTTCTCCAACTCTGTCTCTGTCTTCTAGAGAGAGAAAAGAAAGAGAAGCAGAGCTATCCATTCATGCCAGCAATCAGTTCACTCTTTCCCTCTCTTTTGCAGTGTGCAAAGTATGTGTACCATAGGTATAAACAGACTGGTGCCTGAGGGAGATGCCATTTTTCTGATATGTATTTTTCTTGTGTTTTTCAGCAATCTAATGGGGAAGCATACATGGTTTAATTTCTTTTAGCCAGCACTTGTATTCAGTTCTCTTGACTTTGAAACTCCCAAATAATCTGGTGTAAATGATCAGGAAGTCACATACTCATAATGAGTATCTAGTCAACACAAGAGTGCATGGTAAACATCTGTAGCAAAGTGCTACGGTCAAATGAGGCCAATATGGAATTTCCACCACACACACCATTTCCACTGTGAAACATGGTGATGGCAGCATCATGCTGTGGGGGTGTTTTCCTCAGCAGGATTAGGAAATCTAGAGTAAGTGGATGGGAACATGGATGGAGCTAAATAACAGGGAGACCTGGAAGAAAACTTGTCAGAAGCGGGTTCTCCTTCCAGCAGTCAAAACTCATCCTTTACCCAGTGAGAAAATTTTGTGGTAAGATTCTCAGGAGCTCTCAATGCAGAGCCTAAGCCACTTTGCACAGGGGAACTTGGAAAAAAAAGAAGCCTTGTTTCAAGATGTATAAAGGTCAAATGACGATTCACTATATGTGAATTAAAGGTGCACGTATAGAGCATTGACATGTCGCACTCTTCACATTTTCATTCGGACAAAAAGAAAAGCATGACTCAGTATTGATTCCACTTTACAATTATGCTTCTACCACATGTAATTCAAATAAATACATTAAAATGTATCTTTACTGTAGGTATCATCAATCTGTGTAATATGAATCCTTATAAACAGTTATAGCTCACAACAGCAAGCCATTTAGCTTTGCTTTTGCCAAACCATGGTCTCACTTACAACTCCCACACTTTTATTGCCCTGGAGTCCAGCTGACCTGAACACAATTTTATTAATATCTGCACACATGGATCTATTGAGTGCTTTCAGCAATATGTTGCTTGACATGCTCTTGCAGAAGTATCATAAAACGAAGCTAAGCCAATCTCAAACTAAAAACTCAATTTCTTGTCATGTTTTTCAGCCAGTAAACATGGAACCTGGTTCACGTAAGCAGAACACCACTGAAGGGTTAAGAAAAAGGGGAAATATATAAACCTTTTACTTCTAAACCAGGAAATATGAGACTGAAAAAATGAGAGATTCATTCAGCCAATGGAGATTAATGAGCCTTATTTTAGTTTTCATATCCTTTTATTGGCATCACTTTTCTTATAAATTTTGCAGCCTATTGAACTTCCAATCTAAAGAATGATATAATTTACATGCATAAATTTCAATACCTTCTGTTTATGATTATAAATATTAAGTTGTAATCTAGAGTTGGCATTGCCTTTTTTATGTAATGCCATCTCTACAGCAAGCTTAAGCTTCTGCTTATTTTAACTTATTGCTCCTTCAGTGCACTGCAGTGCCTTTGCTCACATAAATGAACTGCTCAGATAACATGTACTATACACTGAATTTTCTTGCACATTGTTTCTCACTTGCTACTTATTTCCTCTCAATTTGACTATCATCTACCTCTGGCGTCCTATATTTCCTTTCCCTCACTCTTACCTCCATCTCCATCTCTACCTCTCTTCTTTCATCTCCTGCTTTAATCGGGCATCTGATCACAGGCCCAGGAGGATGGAGGAGGGATAATGAGATTAGTCTGTACATGTTTACAGGTTCTCATTTACATTGAGCTCTCACTGTCTTTCTCTGTCTGACCCATATTTCTCTATATCCCTCCTCTTCCTTTTTGCTTTTTCTGTCTTCATTCTTCCCCTCGCTTTCGTCCTCTCTCCTACCTCAGTGACCTGCCTTCTGCAACAGGATGTGCAAGCTTTGTTAAACAGTAATCAGTAATAGCATATGCTGTAAAACCAGCGAGACTTTAATTTCCTCTCCATTGCCTCTGATCTATATGCAGAAACTGATTATCATGTCAGTGATCTGTGATCAAAAGTACCCTCAGTGATTCCTGCCCTTCTTGTGATTTACCAGTCTGAGAACCGGCAGGCCGCTTAGATTTTGCCCAGTGGAGCTATCCAAATAGAAAGAAAATGTCATTGAGACTACAGCCAGTCCAATGTACTGACTTATCGGTTTGAGCAGGCAATCTTTCAGAGGATGCATAAGGTTTATACCGTGGGAGAAATGAAATGCGCCCAGCAGCGGGGGCTGTATTGATCCACTGTGACTGAGATAAGGGATGATTTCAAATGTCTGTAATCATAAACAACATGCGCCATGTCTGGGAAATGTGAGCAACACAGTCTGCATAATATACCATATCTGTAACTGACCACAAAGCAGCCAGTCCTAGTGGAAACTTAACATCATGTCTTTCAAAGACTTGCTGGAGAAAGTTTAGCAACAGCTGCACAAATCGGGACACAGAAACCTGTTAGAAGCTCAAATGTACCAAAATGCCTGACTAATACAATTTGAACGTATTTGAACTGTTCTGGAAAAACTGAAACAACTAATAGTAGCTTTTTGGGTCCAGGAATTATTACACATAGATTATGTTTTTTTATTTCCAATTAGAAAGTAATTGTCTTACTTTCTAATTTCTGGTGGAATTTCCTAACTGTCTGTGTTCATGAAATATTTTCAGTAATAAATTCTGTCTGATACTGAAAATGTGCAAATGTCATCCTCTGTGATACTAGACAAAGAACTTTGTGTTATTTCTTATATTTTCCTTTTTTGAGAAAAACAATTAACTCTTAGCGACATCTAAGATATTTTAGTATATTTTAATATATTTTAGATTATTAATCCAGCAACTATTCTTGTGGTATCAGTTCACTAAAAATGTTGTAGCAAATTGTCAATAATTTATAATATAATACTTTTCTGGCTTTAGACTCATTTTTTTTTTTTGCAGTGTTTAAAGTCTGTTTTTTTAATAACTACCAATATAACCTTAGATCTAATTATGTTTGAAAGAAAGTAATTCAGTGACTAATACAGATTTGCTAGCAGTGAAACATTTCTCTTTCCAAAGTCAAAAATGAGCTGTTCAACCTCTCAGTTTTAATCTCCACAATTTGTTTGACCTTTCCACCCTTTAATATCCATCCTGATTATTTTCTTTCATTTTTTTTCAATGTAGTGATAAAGCAAGCTTCATATTGAAAGTGTTGTGCTGCTAACTTCAACACCCAGCCTGAAATAAGACAAAAGCGACTTCATTTGAAAAATTGTTTGTAAAACATTAAATTCTGTAGCCCTATTGTAGCAATGTCCCCGCAGATGTAATGTTCTGCTTTTGGCATTCTCCATCATTGAACAGATGCTACACAGTTAACATGACCACAATATTTGAATTACATTAATTAAATGGAGAAAGTTGTGCAGATTTTCTATGAATTGATATGCGATTTGGTCTGCAGAAGTATGTAATATTTTGCATAGTGATATTGTGACCAAAGCATGTTGCTACTGTTAGAAATGGGACACCAAGGCAACTTGTTGACATCTTGACTTTTAAAGAAATGCAGTGTTATTAAATCTCTCTATGAACTTTCCATGAAATAGCAAAAATGTTTCTCTTAAATTGATACCAAGCCTTCGATTCACTAAATGTGATCTTTTTATCAGAACATAGTTTGCTTCTAATTATTCTTCTTTTTCCTTCATGCATGTTTCTGTACAGATTTGTCTGTTATTTGTATTGTGGCGAATGACAAATGACAGCACAGAGCATGGGTCAGTGGGATATCCATCCAAATGACCCCATAAAGAATGTGCTTCTCTCTCCATTGGCAGCAGCAGCCATCAGTCCTCAGAGTTTGCCGTATATCTCCACAAGTAGTCTGTCTTTTTCGGCTCCAAGCTGTCTTGGTGTTGAGCCAAAGGGTGAAGAAGGCAATGCAACTGTGATAAGAAAGTCGAGTCACTGTCTCTGTTGACAACACGTGTTCATGCAGCTGTTGCCATTCATTGAACATGGATTTTTTTGATCAGACTCCAGTCTCTTGGTCTTAATTCTCTGACAGATCACATCTAATCTTTCTGTATCAATCAGATCTGACCCCAGTCCCCACTGCAGCTCTAATCTAAATCTGTCTAAATCTATTTGATGTGCATGCTAGAGTAAGTGCGAGATATGCAAAAATTAATGGATTCAGCTTTTTCTACTTGAGGCTGCATGTCTGTGTTCATTAACTGCAACCTTTCCCACTTTCTAACAACAGTACAGCACACAAAACCACAGACTGCAATCTGTGCAGTTAATTATTGTTTTCTATGGGTAAATCCTCCTCTCGCTGTACCATTAATGTCAGAATGCCATCATTCAAAAACTCCTCATTTTCACTTGAAAAGATTTCTACATGTGTATTTTCTGCTTTGATTGCTGTTGCAAACAAAGTATTTGCAGCCTTTGTTGGTGAGACTTAGCGAGACTAATGGAAATCTGTTTTTAGCTACTCGTTTTATACGCTTTCTCAGTTTTTATTGATCTGTTTATACTTTCACAATTTTAAATAGCAAATAAGAAGGTGCAAAGATACCTCTTTTAATTTAATATGGGATAACAAATCTGTTGTTAGAATGCTGATGCCTCTGTTAACCACAGAAATTGATAAAAATGTTCCACTATAGTGTTTCACATCAACTGTAAACAAATATGATGTGTTAAATTTCCACTATACTACCACAATATGTCATGCTTCCAAACCAGTGCATTCAGATGTTTTAGACACTTCAATAGCCACATGAGTATAAAATAAAACTCCAACATGGTATCATATCCTTATTGCACAGGATTCCACCTGTGCAATAAGTGCAGTGATGAAATTTACTCACCTCTAAATATTTCACAGTTAAACATTCACAGTTAAACAGTTAAATACTAACTGTGAAATATTTAGAAGCAATGGCCTCCCACAGAGTGGAAGGCCATGCAAGACATTCACAGAAGTGTGTCTGTGGCCCGGCAGGTGAATCTGAGGCTTAAACACCAAGTGTAATGCAAAACCTTTAATGGTCAAATGCCTCCAAAGCATTTGTAAACCACCACAATAGACACCTGCTTTAAGGTTTCGGCTCCTAAAGATTTCAGTGCTCAAAAGCAAACTAAGGAGTTTTTTTTCTGAGTGTTTTTCTTGATCACCTCATTTTGCAGCACACAGACAGACGAGTACAATGAGTCTCTGATGAGCAGTGGGCTTTGGGAGAGGAAAAAGGAAAGAGAGGAGCTGATGCATATCCTCTGGACTCACGCTGTTTGATGGTACTGGTCATTTTTCATGGCAACATGTATGTTGACGTCCATGAACATTTTTTTTTCTGTGTGTGTTTGTGTATGTGGTGAGCTTGAACACCCCCTCACATACACACACACTTAGAGAAGTGTTGTTAAGCTGATGGTAATTTGATATGTGCTTTGCCCCAATGCCTGGGCCACAGCACCACAATGGCGAGGCCAAGTCTCCGTCGTCCAACGGGTTTACTGTCAACAGCAGCCTCACTCCTTCAGCTTGTCCTCATTCTGTCACTTATCCTTCGTCCTTCATATGAATTCATCACTCTTTTCCTAATGCCAATGTTAGCTAAAAGAGCCTCTTATATAAATACCATCAAACATGAGCTGCTTCTGTGAACTTGTGCAGATATCACAGGCATATATTCACTTCTGTTGTTGATTAAAAATGTTTCGTTAGTCAGATGGAGTTCCTTCTTTTCCCCTGCACACAATTATTATTGTTGATGGACAAGAGACTGAACATTCCCCCCACCCTCCACACACACACACCCTCCTTGCTGTCACTTGTGCATGATGGAGATATGTGCCTCATGTATAAGTTATAAGCTTCATAGGATTTGTCAGTAAATGTAAATATTGCAATAAAACTTGGAAAAGTGGTGCATCAAAGCTCAAACAGTACTGCACAACTTAAATATCATTCCAGGTCTGGTGATCATCGATATAGATCTTATTAATAAGACATCACAATATTGCTTTTCTAATTGTCTTGATTTGCACTATGTAACCGCAGTATCAGTGGAAACTTGTATTAAAACCTCCAGGAGGAAGGTATGTACATTAATCTTGACATCTATATTTATGTTTGAGACTCTATTCTGATGTAAGAAAGGGAAAAATTCTTTATTTTCTCTAGTAAAGCCTGATTGTTGTGCTGACTGACAACACTTGGTTATTCCGTATTAGAAGCAAAAACAGTAAAAACTAATATTTTTGAGGCAGCAGTTTTGGGTATTCATTGTTGTCTGACTTAACCTCATTTTAGTAGCAAGTTGACCAACCAGTGAGATTTCCTAATTCTGTTAATCACTAATAGCAAAACGGAGTTATGACAATGGACCCTTTTGGATTATAGTTCTACAAAAAAGCTTTCTTATCATCCAGGCATTTTTGTGGATTTTTGTGGGGCGTGACCTAACATATGCAGCATTCATCTAATGTGCAGGATTTTCTCGAGTCCTGAGCTCGTTGTCTCAATCTTCATGCAAACCTACTCTCAAAGTGGGCCTGCATGAAGTTCTTTAAATACTAGGCAAGTTGTTGTGTATCAACCTCAGCGTGTCTTATCTGCTTCAAATTCTGCTAATCGACATGTTTCTTACGCTGGATGATGATGTCACTGCTCTGGGTGGATCAGCAAACTTCCTGGTGCTGCAGCTACTGGATCTATTGCTTTGTACTATATGACACTCGTTCCGTGATATCATGTTATCATGTCACAGTTTATAGTGATTATGAATTTATGACTACCTCCAGAGGTGAATCAGGAGCATAATGTGGATTGCCTTCAATCCTTCATTCCATGTTGGGACTTTTCAGTTGATTGTGAAGCATATTAAATGCATGTAGATTATCTAAGTATGAACTAAAAAGGCTAATGTACGTCTCTTTGTTTTAGGAATTCAACCAGTAAAAGAACGCACTCATTAATAAAGGTTGTAACATGCTACGTTTGATAGTAGTTACGTGAGATCTAAGTTTAGACTTGCAACTTTTGATTTTGATGTGTGGCAGCAATATTTGATGCAAAGCTCTGCCAAACAACTCTCAATCTCAAACTAGAAATGTGGACAAGCTGACTTTTCATTACAAAGAGAATGTGCCACAGCAGGAAGGTAACCAGTGCTACCAAAACTGAGATTAGCATCTACATTCTATCTTTGTATCACTGCTAAAAGTAAAAACCTACAGCACAAGTTTTCAAGGAGTCTAGCCAGGATTTGATCATCTTCAATTCAAAATCTAAAATACTTTGGTCAAACCTGAACTTGATTTTCTTGACTGAACAGAGAAGGGTTAAAACCCACTTTAAGATTGTGATAACACAAAAGTTCATATTAACTACGATTTACCTTCAGGACCAACATAGACAAGCACAGAATCCATATAGTCTGGTCAAATATAGAATAAATTATTCTGCACTGATTATAGATTCTTTAAAACACTTTTCATTTGTTAAGGCAAACCATTGGTAGTCGTAGTTTTGCCCTTTTAAGCCCAATATCATGTCTTGTTTTGTCTCATAAACTGGCTGTACTGCTATATCCCTAAAGGTGACAAACGAATCTGCTTTATCATTGCCATGAGTAAGCTCAGCATGAGTCAAGTGAAGTAGTACAATATCTGCCAACTTTCTCTGCATACATTTCCAGTCTGCCCAAGCCAAAAGGTTTCTTTGTTAGTGAGAATCTTAAAACTGTAATCCATTGCTATCAGTCGTATATTTGCTAATATGGTTGCTGTAATCACACGGGTGTTACAGCATAATTGGAAGTGAGTCTCAGTGGCTCAGAATGAAAAAGAGAGAGATTAAAAAAGAAACTGGCTTCAAACAAAATGTCAATAGCAATCCTGTGACCTATCGCTGCGGTAAAGAAAGGAGGTGCTTTGAAAACACGGTGAGTAAACATACATTAGTGCTCGCCAACCCACAAAACACCAAGTTCATTTAGAGTGCCGGATGATAAAAGCTTCTGCTCAGTGCTATTCACTGCCTGGCTCAGAAAACTCAGATGTCCATGTGGTCAGCAAGTGAAGACAGCACTGGTGGGGGCCTCGGGCTGAATTCAGGCTTAGTTTGCACAGTCAATCAGCCAGGCGTTCTTTCAGACTCAAAGGGTAAAAGACCTATTAAAACTCAAAATACCTCCTGCCGGGAATAGACACAATATTCACTCACAACTTGGTCTTACTGTGTACTCAGTGCAGCATGTTGTTTTTATAACTTCACTTACAAAGACAGCTTAAATAGGAAGGTGAAGAACAAGATAAGGTACAGTCTCAGCTCTGTGTTTTATCACAACAAAAGTCTTAAAGTTGCTGATCTTCTGGTTAAGTGGAAATTTTAGTCAGTCTCTTGGATTCACAAAGCAGTGCGTAACTTTTCTTATCTGATCGGACTGAAGTTTTTGTCAACCTGTTTGTCTGGTAGCACGACTACAGCTCTTTAATATATGTAACAAAAGAGCCAAGCAAACAGAAATAACCTGATACGGTCAACTCATCGCACAGCTGTTCAGCTAATTGTTCACACGCGATGTTTTGCATATGGAGGACAAAAAGCAGGTTTTATTGTCTTAAAAATGTGTTTCCAGAGACTTTGAAGTTAGACAGATGGGCAAATATGGCGAGTTGTGAACTTAAAGGTTGTGAGCGGGCCCCCAGACACCTTGTATGGTTACATCTTGTTGATAGTCTGAGGACACACCTGCTTGTAAGGACACACCTTGTCTGGCACTGTTCAGCTCTCCCTGTTGTGTTGTAGAAGCAGAAATCTGAGTCTAACCTCTGTCCTAGTCAGCAAGTAACACTGCTTAATTAATCAGACCTTGCACCAATGGCTCTATTCACGTTGCTGCTGTTGAAACACTGGTACGTGACTATTTTCCTGACACATTTTTCAATACAATAGTTTTATGTTCATGGTAAAATAATAAGTGATGTCTGCACTATTGAAGGTATATTATATTGTGCCTGTGTTTATTTTGAAAGGGTGACCTCACTGCAAAAGCAGCAACAAAGCATCAGACGACGCACACAAAAAAGAAATACGTGCCAAGCTGTTACAGGTCAGACAGGTGCAGGTCACGACAGGCAAACGGCAGCAACTTTCCGGGCCAGTCTGCCTCTTAACCCCTGCATTGTTTCCAATTAAACACACACATGTTCAAGTGGCAGAACAAACATCAACAGCTGATCAGAAGAACAAAGTTCAAAGAAAGCCCTGGGATATAGTCCTTTTTCAAAAGTGTTTATACCTCCTGAACTTTCTCCATGTTCTGTCAAACACAAACTGAATGTTTGATGATGGACCAATACAAAGTAGCACATAGCAAAAAAGAGTATGGAAAGGTATAAGTGGTTTTCAAAATTTTGTGCAATTAAAAATCCTAAATGTGTGACCTGCAATTGTATTTCATCCCTCTGAGCCATAGCTTTGTAGGACTAAAGATTTTTTAGTACTACAAAGAGAAGAGAAATTTTTTTGTTGCTGTTGTTTTGCTTAGCCTGATAAAATAGAAAGCATCCGTGAATATCAAATTCTATCTTCCTATCCACTCTGAGCTGCTTCCCTTCCTCTGCTGATGTAAAGCATCCTGTCAACACCCACCACTGCTAAATGGGCCATCTCATGGCTTTCCTTCAACAAAAACTTTCTTTTTGAAACATTTCAGTTGAACCACCCAGCTTCTCCAGAGTAACCACAGGCATTTTTGTTGTTTTACTAATTCCATTGTCCAAGTCTGTCAGTTCATGGGAACAGTTTTGCCTTTGTGTTGTTCAATACTCCTTCCATTTTCAGAAAATGGACTGTACAATTCTCTGTAAGATGTTCACAAGCTGGGATTTTGTTTAATGTGCTTTAAACATTTCCAGAGCTTCATCCCTGACTTGTCTGCTGTGTTGCTTGGTCTTCATGATGTTCTTTGTTTCACAGAACATCTAAAGATGTAAACTCTGTTTCACACAGCTGGATTCTTTGTACTAATTAGATGACTTCTGGTGGCAACTGGATTTTATTCAGGGGCATCACAGTAAATGGGACTGTGTACAAATGCACAACAAATTTCTCCGATTTTATTGTTATATGTAGAAATGTCGTGCATCCTGTCCCTTCCACATCCATCACAAGGATGGGTGATAGAATTAAAGCTTTATGTTGCTGTTATTATGAAATATCTGCTTAAGTCTAGATCTATGAATATTTTAACTGATGTCCCTGGGCCATTTAGGATTTAAGGCCCTAATTTCTCTAGTTTCCTGCTTTACTAAATAATAATGAAAAGTCTATGATGTTTAATTAGAAATCTGCATTTATTGCTCAGGGTTACATCATTTTCCAAAATAAGAAAGTGGAAAACGAAAATGTGGCCGCATTTGTCATCCTTAGTGGAAAACAGCTCCATGAAGGTGAATTAACCCTATGTGACCTCACTGTCTGACTCCTCGAAATTCTTTAAATAAATCCACTTCAAACTGTGACCCGCAGTCTGCTGCTAAAGCACACATTCAGTGAGTTAACTAGGCGTTAACACTTTGTGCTCCGCAGTTCAGGCGGGGCGCGCTGAAACCTTGTATCTGCTTGCTTCTGCGTTTTGTATTGAGAGGGTAGGAGGAGCCGCTTTTCCTGTGATTGTCCGCCTCCCTCCCTTCCTCCTCTTGCTCTCTTTCCCTCTCTCGTTTTTTCCAAAGTTGAACATTTCGCTTTGCCTGGGAGCTTTCGCCGGCGGAGCGGCGCAGCTGACTTGCTCTGAGTCTGGCCGACAGACGGAGCGCTCCGGGGGCTGTCGTTTTGGAGTTCTTTACGCGGGGTCTCCAGCAGAAGGAAATGAGTCATTTGCGGTACCCAGACTAGCTCTTTAACCGAGTTCTGTATTTTTTTTTCTCCCTAAATCATACCGGGATACTTCCAAGATGTCACAGGAACAGAGCGTCGGGCACGTAAAGCTGGTAGGTGTCTGAAACCCCTCCCCTCGTCCCTTGGAGGTGTCTGACTCGGTCTTGGTGTGAAGTGAGGCTCAGCTCTGTGGCTGCGCTCGCACACACGCAGGCGGAGAGACGCCCGGGAATAGAAACGGGAGCCGGTGGTTATTTTTTCCCACTGTCAGCGGGGATTTTTCTTTAACTTGACGCGTCTGGCTTTATGCTTTTCTTGTGAGTGGACTCTAGTCGAAAGCGTACGATCATGTCTGAGGTAGGCTGCTGGTAATTACTGATGAAACTTAAATGACTGATTGTTTCCCCTTTTATTTTAGAAAATAATTGAAAATAATAACATTTAAATTGAGATGTTTGCTGTTTATGTAATAGTTTATCAAAGTGCGCAATTGTCGGATCCCACTCGTTTTGGTGATGACAGTGACATAAAAAGACGCACAAAAGCCGGTGAGGATCGATTGGCTGAACTGTTGACAGCTGGTCTTTTTGTCGGGTTCTTATATCTCAATGACAATTAATGCGTTATCTGTCTGCTTCTTAAATGCCAACATACTACAACTGTGTTACTGCCATCCTTGTTCTAATATATGATTTAACACATTTTTTTCTGAGTTGCTAAACCAAAATGATTAACACAGAATCCTGATTTTTTTAAGTCAAATCTAAAGTGGTTTGCAAAAGTTTTAATTTCACTTAACTTTCATTTCCCTTAACTTGCTACAAGTTACATCCACAACTTCAGTTGATTTTATTTACATTTGGTGGGATAGATCAACACAAAGTACTGCATGATTGAGAAGTTCTTTGTGAGAACTTCCATTTGCTTCAATCAGAGCGACACGTTTTTTGGAGTGTTGTTCTACATGCTCTGCATGTCTTGACTATGCTGCAGACAGATATTTTGCTCCTTCTTTGCAGACCATCTGAAGTTCAGCCAGGCTGCATAGAAAACAACACAGATTCTCAGTTAGATTTAGTTCTGGACTTTGACTGGGCCATGGCTGTACATTTTTAGTCATTGTCCTGCAGGAAAGTGAACCTCTGCCCATCTTTTTGGCATCTCTACCATGTTTTCTCCCAGAATTACCATGTATTCAATTTCAACAACCTTCCCATAAACTCTACTTATCTTCAACTAGTGTAGAAAAGCAAATCCACAGCATGATGCTGTTGTTATAGAAATAAGAAAACTTCTGCAATACCTTCTCTGCAACAGTGAAGTGAGCTATGCTTCCCCAAAATTAAGGTTGTGTCAAATTGTGATAAAATGCACAAAGTTGTCATAGAGGTGTTGAGGTGTCACCTATAATTTATCTGTGGCTTGTGCTGAATGCCAAACATAAAACTCAGCTGAGCTCTGCTAATCCTGCTGAGCTCAGCTGATGGTGTGAGGGAGCACTATTGCTATTCATGCTGCTTTGAGTCCCTTTGTATGTGCTGCACGGCGGGAAGCATTAACCTCTCATGTTATTTGATAATGTTGGCCTTGTAAAATGTCTGGCTTTTCGTTGGCAGCCACCTTTTTCTGAATCAATAACTCATCCATTTTCTCTTTCTAATTGTGTCTGTGGCACCTGTTTGAGCACAATGTGCTAAAGATGAACTAAGATACAAACCCAGTCATCCTAGTGTATGCTTTGTCAGTACACTGGGACGAAGATGCACCACAGTCAGTCAACCAGAGATTGGCTGGAGCCTCTCTGGTCGGTGTTAACACTATCTCTGTCAAAGAACCTGATGTATATTTAGTTCTTAAGATAAAAAATCAGATTAAATTTAAATCGGAACTGGCGTATCAAATTGCAGTGTAAAACCTGAGTTTTGGTATCGGCTGGGAAAACCACTATCAGTGCATTTCTACACCAGCTTAAGTACTTTCCCTACTTCTGTTTTTCTGAAGGTCTGGAAGCTTACTGTCTCATACCATTACACAACACATCTCATCAGACTGATTACACATCAGCACACTCACGGATGCTCCCATCTCAAAGAGACAAGAGCAGAATCGATGCTCCAGGCTGCTGCTTAAACCTTCAAATGCCATACATTCGCTTTACTGACCGTCTTTCTATCTATAGGCTTGTTTCCTGTGGTCCCTTTCCGCTCCTCCTCCCTTCCTCTCTCCTGTCTCATTCTATCCATCTCTCTCTTTACCCTAAGGAAAAGTGGGTGTTGTTTCCTGTTAGAGCCCCAAGGTATAGTCACGCTTTCCTCTATAGAATTGTAATAGTTTTAAAAACAACCTATTTGGTTTTTCCTTCTGTACATTAATGCTCATATATTCACTCAGAATAAAAAGTGAATCATGACCTACTGATCTCTTTAAGATCTCGAATATATGAAATTAAAAGAAAATCTTTCGCAATGCCTAATCTTCTTTCCCTGATTTGTCACTAAATCCTGTTTTAGAAAAACTCAAAACAAACTGTTTTGGTGTTGACATATTTGTATCTTATGTTAGTGATCTATGGTGTTTATTGTTAAAAAAAACTCTTTGTGTAGTGTAAGAGAAAGTAGCAACTTATTGATCAGATTTCCAGTAGGCTCCCATCATTTCAAAATTGAATATCTACGATGACAAGCTTAGCTTAGAACCTCAAAAATATAAAACAGAGCAATTAAACTTTATGTTCAACCTTCCTGTTATCTGCTGGACATCTTTTTCTCTTTTGATTTCTTTTGGTCTGATTGACCCACATGTCTCAACATGTGGAACAAAATACAATTTCCATTTAACAAGTCTTTTTATTCTTCTTCTTCTTCTCAGTAACTGAGTGAAAAGTGTTTCTGTTCATCATAGTCTGGTAGCTCTTACATTTTATGTGCTCACTGAACAAAGATCAGATTTTCAAGAGAGAGGGCAGCTGATTATTGGTCATAGTCAATCAAACAAAAGATAGGCCGATCCCTGTACCCAGCTGACGTCTTTGTACATTTCTATAACAAAGGATCAGAAAATAATGAGGTAGTGAAAAGTCAGTTTCAAAGCAGTACGTCCTTACTCTTCACAATGTCGGCTGTCAAAAATATCTCTGATTTCCCTCTTTGTTCTGTTAAATAATTTATGGCATGTATCGTAGTTTGGCATTCTGTTTTCAGGTTTCTGTCAGATCATAAATCAAGTTGTCTTTTTCACACGTAATTATGTCCTCAAATGTCCTTGCACACTAAATCTGAAGGAAAATTCTGTCATCTACATTAATTAATTCAAGTTAGGCCACATTTTCTCTGACAAGACCTTTTTCATCTTGATTTCAGATATAACGTGAGTCTGATCTCTAATTCCATCTGACATTAAAACGTCCTTCCCCCAAAAATCTTCCCCTTTACATGGAGGAAACTTTCAGGTGGCCATTCTGATAGCTTCCAGTAATATCTTTACAACATAATATTCAAACATCACGGCAGGAGCAACTGGGACCCAAATACAGTTAATCTGTGTGGGTGGACAGTTTTATGCAGTCAAGGCACATACCAGTAGAAGTTATGCATTCAAACTCCTTGTGGTTTTAAATCATTGCCCTCTGCTCCACGCCTTGCCATTAGTGACATTATTCCAGCTTTGTGCAACAAATTTAGAAAGGAGATATTCCACTAATTCTTCTCAGCAGGTCTACTAAATCATCTCAGTCAGTCTCAGTCAGCTGGCACGGGTCCGTTAAAAGACTTTTGACCGTTTCAAAAAAATGTTTTCCCCTTTGTGTTATTCTTTATACACACATATACAGTATATATGGAATATAAAATCAGAAAAATAGGGATTTAAAAACAAAATCAGCCTGGGAAATTGATGGTTTTAAAGTGTTGAGGTAAAACTCAATCTTGACAACAAGATTAAAAATCTTTTTGTCTGTTTTATATTAGCCACACAGCCCTAATTTATTTATGTATTTTTTTTAAACTAGGTGGCCAAACTTCCTATTGAGAGTGCAAGCATTTTAACGTTTCTGTGTGAGAAAGCAGTGACTGTCAAATAGGGTGTGACTGTTCTTTATAAAACCCCAAAGTGATTGAGTTTAGGCCTTCAACTGGTAAACTATCATCTTATTTTAGCTGTTTCTAGAGCTGCAAAAACAGATGTCTCCATGTACCTTCTCTAGAAAAAATAATCACTATTGTATCTCCGAGATTCCCAAATGCTGCCAACATTTCCAAAATTATCTTTTTCCAACACCGACAGAGGATGAAGATCAGCAGCTTTGCTGTACTCCCGTTATGCCTTCCTGTTATCTGGTTAAATACACTCTCTCACAGCCAGTATAAACCACAGACATGCCTCAACATGTCAAACAAAATAGCTTGCTAAAATTCTATAATTCTACCCAGCACCGACTAAGATGAGTCCACTACCCTTAGTGCACATCCACACTGAAGCTTTTGTCAGGGCACCTTGATTGCACTTCGCATGGTTTGTAAAAAGATCACATTTGTGGGTTTCAATCTTGCCAGTGACCTGGATGATTGATCCATTTATCGTCTGCCTCCAATCACCAGCCATTTGCATTAAATGGAAAGTGTCAAACTCGACTTCAAAGATGAGTAAAGGAATATGTTTGCACCCTAGTTGTACACATCAGATGATCACTTTACACCATCCAAATGATTAAAAGCCAGATTCATTTAAGAAACAAAATTAATTGTCTAAACTGTATATTGAGGAGAAGTTGCACATTCTATGATGGAAAGCTGGCTGTAGTAAATTCTGAAAAGAAAAAAAGGAAAACTCCAAATTCATTCAATAAAGGACATGGTTTCAATCTGAAGCACTGATCAAGGGGATAGCTGTGGGAGTTCAAACCCACGCAGCATGGAGATATACGATGCGGTAGACGGCCACATATTTCTGTTCTGATACTTTCATTGTACTCAGTGCAGTGAACGTCCATATCAAGGGGCATTTCTGGACCACTAGAGTTATAGGGGGCTCACTGCATGCATTAGGAAGTTATTAAGCACTGCACCAAACATCCCAGCACTCTAAAACCAGTCTCATTTGCATTTTTGTCTTAAATTAAATCTTTCTTTGGTGAATGGGAAGTTTAGTCTTTCCCTTTTTGGTTGAAAGTGTAAAGGAAGTAAATGATTGTTAAAACGAGACAGATTCTTTAATTTTTTTTCATCAGAGGGATTTTTATCCATTGTAGCTGCAAATTTTTCTAAATCTGTGACATTCTTAGTGTTTTTTAAATACTGCTCTGTTAAATGTACCCACAGAGGGCATCTTTGATAGTTAAGCTGTGGAACTTTGAGGGCCTTGTTTTTCTTCCCACTGGTTGCATCTAAAAGGACAAAGAGTAATCTTGTGATTCAGAGTTCAAAATTGGGTCTCAAAAGTTCCACAAGTTTTCCACTCAAAAGATTTCTACTTTTCTTCAGTGCAGATCAGATTGTTTCTTTTACTTTTATCTGACAATTTCAAACTTTTGAACCTCAATTTTAAAGCAATTCTGCATAAAAAATCCCCCTGATGACTAATGAATATTGAGTGTTACTTCTGAGATGGTAAAGTAGAACAATGGAGCACCAGTTTCTCTGTCCAACAAGTATATTTATCAAAAAGCTTTCCCTTATTATACAGACGTGCTTTATTCTTATCAATAAACATTTGTTTGTTATCTTTTGAATGGTTGAAGTAGTTTTTTAAAAAGAAATATATTTTCTAAAAATAGAAAATATATTTTATTTTCAAATCTTCAAATTTTCCTTTGTTTCCTATAATCTTCCCTCACCACAGAGAGGATATGGCATGTTTTTTTTTTTTTTGTCTTTTCAGCAGCCTTTACTATGTCAGTAACATGCAATATTAAATCATAGCACTTTATTTTACCATAATTTTACAGTCATAAATTACAAAAAAAGAAAATTCACATGGCACATTGTATAATTCCAGTTGAAAGAGGATCTGTGATAAAATATGAATGTAATTCTTTTACATCAAACTATGTTTTGTCCAAAGGTGTTCGTTTTTAGCTTTTCATGGTGCAGGCTTGGGACAACAGTCTCAGCCTCGAGTAAGTGTTCAACTTTACTGCAGAAATCATTTTAGCGAGGCAATAAATTTAAAACAAAAAGTTGTTTTTACTGATTTGCTGTGCAAAGGCCTGCAGTTGCTTCATCAACTCAGATTTTTCCCCACGTGTCTCTCCTTTTCTCATTTTATTTATTTGTTTTACAAACTGTGGGGTACAATGTGGAATTAAACTACTGTTGCAGTATAGTATTTTCTGCAGTATTTAACTGGTCAAAGCTCCAATTCGAACATTGTGCACAAGGTCATCAACATCTAATTCACTTCTTTTACCCTCCTTATTGATCTGACCTTTAGTCGTTTCTCTCTCTGGATCCTTAGTAGATCTTTTGTGGATAAATAGAGCAAAAATTTAGCTTCCAAGGTTTTAACTGGCTTCACTGTCAACAATGGGAAAACGGCAGAAGCAAAGCTGATTTATGGCCCTTGTTAGGAGAGAACATGCAATCCTAGAAATAGATTGTATCATACAAGCCAAAAGTGTTCCTGGAAATAAAGTGCTACTGGCTCATCATTACTCAAATCACATCTTGTATCAATATTGCAGAGATGAATGTTATTTTTATTTCACAGTGAAAAAGATTTTCAAATTGAATATGATGAGGAATATGTATGTAGACATGATGTGGGGTCTTTTTTATGTTCAAAAATGAATAGTAACATGTTCCAGGTTATTGTAGCTCCCACAATTTTATGTTGATTTTTCTCACCTTCTTTCTTGCTTTTCAGTCCATTCAACTCTTTTTGTCTCCTCTTTATCCTGTATCGGGCTTCTTTTTCTTTATAATATCCAAAACACTGACTGTGTTCAGCAACCTTATTTCTATATACTTCATTATGTTAAATTATTGTTTTCAAAGTAAGTGTAACAAAAGTGACTTTGACATAATGACAAACTTTCTCTTCATCTTCTGACCTTATGTCTGGTTTTCTCTTGGCTACATCCAGCTCCTCTCTCTCTGTTTTTCTAGATTCATCTCTCTCTGTCTGTTCTGCCAACAGAGAAAAAAAAACTTAAAAAAACAAGCAGAGATTTTTAGTCTAATCATTGTAAATTCAAGCACCTAAGGCAAGCTGAGGCAGCAGCGGTAGACAATCAGTGTTCACCACCCATCACCATCATTTCACAGCCTTGTTTTTGTTTTGCTAGACACACAGTGTAGTGTCCTAATCAAAGATTTTGCAAATATGAGCCACTGCTTCCTGGGGTTCAACTTTACCCATCTGCTTCATATTTAGAGCAGAGAGTAATCACAGACTTTGCTCCCATAATATTTGATGGGAAATGTAGCAGTAAATGGTGATAATTTAAACTCCTTAATAAAGTGTGGAATTATGATCACCTCCTTAAACACAATCTTGGTGGATTGCTGGTCTGGAGCATGTAGATGTGGCTTAAGAGACATTATAGCCTTACAGAAGTAATTGTTGTCCAACTACTAAGAATAATAAGTTTCTATTCAAATTATCTGAAGTCAATAATCTGTTCTAAAAATTATTCATAGGTGGAAACAATTTGAGACTGCTGGCAGTCTTCTCGGGTTTGGTTATCCCAGCTGGTTTACCACAAAGTCAGTGCTCAGGAAAATTGCAAAACAATCCCAGGCTCTACAATTTCTGTTTACCATGTTAAATCTTCATAACAGTACAGTAGAGAAAGGTTGAAGAAGCTTTTCTGAGAAAGTATATTTTCTCTAAAGGTAATATTGTTAGGCAGTTAGGTTTGAAGAGTTGGCATCTGCTTATGCCACTAAACCTCCAGAAAAATGTAATTCAGGCAAATGAAACCAAAGTGGAGATAATTGGCCATGATGCACAGAAACATGTTCTGCAAAAAACAAACACCAGCTGTGATGCCAACTATATTCAAAGAAATGTCAATTACTAAAGAATGACTTGCTTATTTACTTTTTCAGCATTTCTGAAAAAGTAAATAATCAAGCTGCTACATTGGCTCAGTCAAAGTCCAGAGCATTAAATGGTGAAAACTTTATCATGTGTTTAACACTGCGTATAGTCATTCACTCCTTCACACACACATTTGCACATTGACGGTGGGAAGCTATTGGATTGTAGATACAGCTGTCCTGGGGCAGTCTGTCAAAAGCTGTCATTACCTTTTTAAAATCCTGGGGTGGGACTCGGGAAAGCTATGGATAAATGGATCATTGAAGACCTTCAAAACTTAATTATCCCCAGCAATGTCGTAAAGAAGGTTGGACCAGGATTGCTCTGAAACATGAGACTGATAAAGTCATGAGAAAACAACTACCTCAAGTTTTTTGCTGCCGAATGTAGTTAGTGAAGTTACTGAATTTAGGGTGCACCTATTTTTTACATGACTATAAAGACAATACAGGACACTTTAGTTTCCCCATGACTGCAGCAGTGGAAGCCAGTAAAGTAAAAACACTTCTCAGCTCCAGTCCACCAGGAGTTAGGGATAAAGTTTTTCATACCATACCCAGAGGCCTTTCTGTTGGTTGTACCACACCTTCTTCTTCTTGTGAAAATATGACGTTCTGGTCAGAAGAGTTGTGTGACCTGAGGGCAGTCGGACATCATGTCTTATGAGAGAACAGTGTTCTGGAGCGTTTTTAGTTTCATAGAGGATTTCAATTCATAATGCATCCAAAAGGTTATTAAATTTGCATAACTTTAAATGAGCATGCGATTTCTTCCTTGCTTTATGCATTATTGCAGAGTGTGTTCATAAAGGTTTCCAAGCACAAAGAAAACCTGTAGCACTGTCGCACCAAATTTTTATCCATTTAACAGCGTTGAGCTGAAATAGACTCATTTGCACCAGCAGGAATTTTGCTTGTTTGAAATTTCTAATATTCTCATAAGATCCTCTTCTGTGTTGTTTTATAATTCCTGGAGGAGGTTATATTTTATTTATTTAACCAGCTAAAATACTGTATGATGTTCTTCAACTATGTTTCACTTTTTCCATGAAGGTGGATTGTGAATTTAACTAATCAGGTGAACCTGCCTGTTACAGAATAAATCTATCTTACTGTGGCTGGACTGCAGTGAGTTTATTTGGGTTTTAAGTCTTTAGATCACCTCAGGTCAGTACTGATGAGGCAGTAGGCATTGTTGACCTTCACCATTATACTCTTTGGTTTTGCACGGCCCCGGGGAACAGCTATTTTTAAAATGCAGGCAAGGCTGGGCAGCTATTGTTAAACTAACTAGCTATTGATTTGTGTTGACCTCAGTTGCAGGGCCAGACCGACAATACTAAATATGTGTGTGCTTGTTTGTTTGTTTGTTTTCCCACGTATCCCAGAATATTTTGGAGATTTTATGCCCACCAAAATTTGTTTTTTATATTGACTTTCATTTACTGTTTTGCACAATATGTACAGCATATTTACTTTACCAACTTCAGTATTCATTCCTTTTGAATGAATACTGTTTTGTGGTGTGAAAAATACTTAAATGCAACACCTTATAAGTTAATCTCAGTATAAATACAGCTGTTCTAAGAAGATTTACCAGCATACCATGCTACAGTTTCTATTGGGCTCTCAATTACTGATAAGACCGGCACTTGAAGGGACAAATTAACAAATTTGCCTTTTTGTATTGCATGTTTTCCTCATGCATTTCTGAGCAGATCCCAGGAACGTGTGATTATCATTTATAAGTTGTTGTGGGTCAGCAAGAACAGCTTTGGCCTACATTGTCACTTGCGGGAGAGCTATCTGATCCCTATCATTTTTAAAATGCTGCTTAGTCTGAGATTATTTTTTAGTGTGAGTAATATTATCCAACAAATAAAGGAAAAAGTTAAAACTGACTCAACAAAGAGAAGCGAAGTTTTCATAAAAACGGAAAAACTTGTAGAAGAGCATTAAACAATATCCCATGATCTGAAGATCTCATGGAGCATAGTCCAATCCTTACATTCACCTAAACTCTGGAGGAGTTGCAGTGATCCACAACTAAGTTGTGAGAATCAAACCTCATCATTAACATGGTGAGAAACTGTTAGGTGCTGCAAACTCTTGAAAGTAGAGTAGAGGAGTGGCTAATCAGCACTTATTCCTATGTTAAAATGGACCAGTCAATGTCCAGAACTAAATCCAATTTAGAATCAGGTGCAAAATCTAAAATTGGTGTTCATTGTTGCTTTCGATCTAATTTGACTGAGCTTGAGTTATTTTTTTCATAAAGAAGATTGAGGAAAAATTCAGTCACCAAATATGTAAAACTGTTAGGAGACTGAACACAAATGCAAAGCAAAGTTTTAGACTTTATTTTAAGCATTTGGAAATTATGTATACTTTTTCTTCTACTTTACAAATATTCTCTACTTTGGACAACCCTATCACACAAAATACATTCAAGTTTGTGGTTGAAATAGCTCAAAAATGTGAAAGAGGCATAGAAACTTCCCTAGTTGCCTTCTTATAAATTAATCATCTCAGTCTTTTTGGACTGCATAGCACTTTTCAGAGTGTTTCTGAACTAAAACAGACTTTTGGAAATATTTTTCCTGTCTGTTTTGTGTCCTAATGCTGAAGCTCAGCTGACTATAGTTCATGCAAAAGGCACATATGGTGACCTTTATAGCTTTGAAGCTTTCTCAGCTTGAGTAGAACCATGTGTGACACATCTGTGCATTTTCTGGACAGAAAGAAGTACAGATCCAGACCCCATAAGTCTGGTTGGAGTTGTCCCTTTAAACAACATAATGATGGTCTCTAATACTATTTCAAAATCAAAGGAATTGATCTCAAATGAAGCCAGGAGGCAGTTTGTTCTTCCTTTTAATTGGCCTATGATCCTTAAATTTATCCCTCCACTTGTTCGACTTCTATATCAATGTTTATCAATGTTACACATTTATGTTCTCCTGCAACTAAGTCTTCTCTCCTTGTTGCCCTTTAAGAGCCTTTAGAACTACTTTGTAAGAATTATTATATGCTAATGGGTTTCAATAATAACAAAAAATACATAAACTTTGCCTGGCAAAGAGCATAATTGCCTTATTACCTTTTTGTTTTCCTTTTTTTCTGGGTTTATAAAGAATTGGCTCATTACTACAGTAATGTTTTTTTCCTGCTTAAATGAAGAGGTACTGCTTGGCACTACAGATTAGCTTACTATTATATGTTGCACATCATTACAGCTTTATGTTTGCTGCAGATGCCATAAGCAAACTCAGATCTGTCACATACTGTAATAGTTGTGTTGTAACCTGTAGCATGTTGTATATTAGCATCCTACAAAAGATGGAGGGGGTAGCTCAGTTCATAAAATTCCTATTTGAGCTCATTGGTTCTTGCCCAAATCCCTGAATCCACTCTTTGCTTCACCACAGACAAGATTTCCCATCATAAGAAAGAACAAACAATATTTTCTCACTGATAAATAAAGCTAATGGAGCAAATAGAGCCACAAGCTGCTGACATTTCAGCACATGGAGCCAATCGAACAGCAGCCAAAGAAAACAATGGCCATAACCTCCCCCGTTGAAGGAAATGCCAAACATTACAGCGTTGTATAAATAGAAAGGCTCTGACTTTGCAGAGTGAGATAGAGGACAGGAACCCCCTCCCTGGGGACACGCTGATGGCGAAGTCTCCCACCTTTTCTTCCACTCCACTTTCCCAGAGCGTGATCTATATTTCGTAGCCGATTTCTCTTGACCTCTTTTTGCTGTTTGTTTGCTTTACCTCTGTATTTTTAATATCTTTTTTTTTCCTACTGGACAGCCGGCCACAGTGAATAACCTGAATGGCCTAGTAACTCCTTATGAACACCTCATGCTTTATGAATGGTACCATCTACTGAAGCTGAACTGGTAAATGGATTTTTTGGATAGAGATGGTGCAGATATTGACCCAACATGAAATAGGGTAGGTTTCTAGATATGTCCCTTTACTTATGGTCATGAACGTCCCACACAACATGCAGCTTGAGGCGTTTTACACCAAAAGCATCCAGCAGAATAGGAACATTCATCCAGGATTTAACTTGATAAATAATGTATTTCTTTTCTCAGTTCACACTCTGTCTCCTGTGAAAAGGGAAGGTAAGATTAAGACAGTCATCCACAAAACGAGGTTAGTGTCTCTTTCTGTATGCTTTGAGATTGTGGATGATTCAGTCGAGATGACTCTGACAAGTCTTTAATTTGTGTTATCATTTCTATTTGTTGTGTAACATTTGCTTCCCTAACCTGGAAGACTGGACTGTTTGTACAGACTGAACTCTTTACACCAGTGGCTGGTGTAAAGAGATTTAGGAAACTATGTGGATGAGGTAAAATTCAGAAAAACACAACTGTTCCCCAAAAAAACAACCCTGTGATGTTTGGTTAGGGCAGAGATAGCAAATTGAGGTATTTCTTATACAAAACATTAATACCTGTGAGACCCTAATCATGTCCACCATCCTGTTATTCACTAATTCAGTTTTAGCATCCACCTATCCTTTGTCTATACCTCCTTATCCTTCGGGGGTCACCGGGGACTGGCGCCTGTCTCATTGTGCTGAAGGGTACGCCCCTGGATAGGTCACCAGTAAATCACAGAGTTACAAACAAACAGGAAAATAGCTGTTCGTATTTTTGAAGGACGTGAAGAGAATCTTTACATGAAACAAGTAAAGCAAGTCCAAGCTAATGGATCCACAGTCCAGAGTTTGAACCTGGAACATTTTTGTTGCAAATCAACAGCAATGTCTAAAGCCTGCATATTCAATAGTGGTTAACAATTATCTGTCATTTTCTTTTTTTTTATCAGGATTCAAACATTTTTCAGGAATTTCTTGTCAGTCTTCCAACATCAAGCATTTGTCTTATGACTGGTAAACACCTCATACTGTACATCTACAAGAGCTGAAAATACAATTTCTCTCTGAGAGGCGCTTTGTTAGTAAGCAGAGTGTACTGCTTATGCATTGTGTAAATTGCTTTCTCACATAACTTGGAGCACATTTGCATATTTATAGAAAATTCCAGTTACAGGTATGCCATCAACTTGGCACCATGCTCTAGTGCACTTATGTGAAATGTATTAAAAGGATGGAAAAATGAGGCTATACTGGTGTCAAGTATCAGTAAAGAAGTTTGATTTTCTGGGAGGAAATACATTACCTAAGTTTTGCTGGATGAACTTTTTTAACTCATTGGTTTAGCTTTTTTAACTCATTTTAGCTTTTGGTTCACAGTACTTGGGACTCTGAGAAAAAATTAGTCAAGTCAAAGAATGCTTGCTTAGAAAATATGTTGTTCTCAGAACTGCCCTTTTACCCAAGGGCAGCTTAGAATTGCCCTTGGGTAAAAAATGTAATCCTTTTTGTCCATGTTGTCTTTTCTTGAGGATTCATCAGACAGAACTGCAAATATATTTGAGTAAATATCTACCACAAATACTGTATGCCTGCATGGATGAATAAAACTGGTTCAACTCTATTAGAGATGCAGAACAGGAATTAGTGGTTAATAATCTCCTGCTGAAATATTGACCAGTTCATACAATGTCTGTATAAGATTATCGCTGATTTCTCTTTAGAAAGTCATATTCAAGGTGTAAGAACAACGTTTTTATATCTTTGCTCTAATCAGAGATCCTGAACTATTTATATTTGGAGAAGAGATGATGTTGTGCCTTCTATGTGAGAGAAAATTGTAAAGCCTTTTGCAAGACAAGAGTAAGGATTAGATTTTTTTTTTAAACTGATAAGCTTTTTAAGATTAGCACAGATAGTACCATAACAGTAGTCACCAATATTTCCAAATCCATTGTGTTCAATGAGAGATTGAAAACTCAAAAGGACAAAACAGGATTAATTCACTGTATTCTGTTTAACCCTCCTGTTATCTACTGAAAACCTTGATCTTTCACTTCTAAGTAATTCTGTAACTCATTCTGAGAAAAAAACACATTTTAAATCCTCTTTACACAGTAACAGTTTCACTGCAGGACCTTTATGTTTAGTTCTTTGTGTGGAAAATGATTGTGTGTTTTTTGGTGTTGGCCTCATATACTTGAACATAATATGTGCTCTTAATATTAACAAATGACAAAAACTGGACTAATTGCAGTGTTTGTTTGTAGAACATCACAATGTCCATAGCGGCCATCACTCAGGGAGTATTTAACAAACTATATCTTTTACAGTGGCAATTAGAGTTCAGTTAATTGTCCAATATAAAAGAGAAACAATTTTTTAGTCTCTCTGCACCTTGACATAACTGACAATAAACAAACTGTTTATAGATTTATATAGAGAGAATGTATTTTATGTAACATATCAAGATTTTTCATAGCTTTAAACTATATTTTATAGAAATAGGATAGTAAATAAGGGCACAACTGGTTTATGACATGTGCATCCATTTTTCTAATTTCCTTAAGGATATTTAGCTACAGTAGATAATTAACCACATATGTTTTTGCTCTTTTTTGTTTAATTTGTAAAGAAAGTCTGTAATCACTTGTTTATATCCACTTGACCACAGACTGTAATGAGGCTGACAGACATTAACATGGTTGAAAGTATAAACATATTTGAAGCCTCTTTACAGATCATTTGCTCTGGTATATTGTTAGCTCTACTTTATTCCCCTCTCTGTTCATCCCTTGTTCACCCCAGCATGCACAGCTGCGTCTAAATGTCTCATAAGCCGTTCTGCCAACTTCTGATCCCGGGTTTGTTCTCACCTGGGCAAAAGCACATGAATAATGGAAGCTGCATGAAGTGAGGCCGGGGCATAGTTGCCACAGTGCTCTGTTGAGGCCTGATAAGGCAATCCACCGCAGGAAAAGAACCGCACAGAGCTGACGAGACACCCAGTGACAGTATTAACTTTATTACCCACAGGCTGTCAAGCTGCTAACAGACAGAAGTATTAAGTCGATGGTAACTGAGAGGAGGTGCACTCTATTCACTGTCACAACTCTGTTAAAATTTAATTTCGGTCTGCTTTCATGTATAAATGCATTAAGCTAATTAGCAAGTCTGATTTGGCCATAAGCTTGACAAGAATTGATTGTTTATTTTATTTTTCATTGTCTTGCATCAGCAAATGTCCTTCACACATGGCGGAGCCTTCATCAGCCTACAGATGAGCAGAAAAACAATACTGTTTTCTGGACTCTGTAAAAGGGCTCAGTCTTGTCAAAATTGTTTGATTTTATTTTGAAGCAATGTGTATTTGCACCCATAAAATTAAATTAATTGGACAGATCTTTAATTAATTGTCTTAAACACAGCTATGCGAACACTACAGATAAATGTAGTGTGAAAAACAACAAACCTGTGTATCCTAAAGGTTGAGGGGTTTAAGGCCAACATCTAATGATTTAAAGGATCTAGGATGTTAATCTTAAACAGTATTTAGTTAACACAAGATTCTCAGATACATTGGCTTGAAAAGTTTTCATGCCATCTAAACTTTCAAATCTTTTTTCATGTCACAACCACAAATTCAGTACACATACACAGAATTAAGATTTTGTGTGTAGCAAATACTTTTAAAGAGGAAGGACACCGATTGTGTTTCAAAGACTCTTACAAATAAAATTCAGAAGCTTCATTTACTCTAAATATGTGTTAAGAAAATTTGGTGCAAAAGGCATCAGAGAATCAACCACTGATAGGACAACTGTTTGTCATGCACTTCACTTTATGGGTGTATTAAAAGTATAGAAAAGCATCCCTTTATATGTTGGTAAGAAGAAAAAACAGCCAAATAAGATTCCTTTTAGCCTTTGCCTTAAGCAATGTAAGGAGAATGTCAAAGAAGTTCATCGTCAGGGTTTAAGACTGAAATTTCTGGCTTACATGCTACGTGCGGCCTGAAAACTAACACCATATATCAGCCTGAACATTTCACAACTACCCCCATTGTGAAATGTGGTGGCAGCAGCATCATGCTGTGGGCAACATGGTTAGCATGGATGGGAAATTGAATGGAGCTAAATACTGCGTAATCTTGGAAGAAACTTTGTTAAAAACGGCAAAAGACCTGTTGATGGGATGGAGGTTCACTTTCCAGCAACATTGCAAACCAAAACATCCAACCAGCTATGAGTTATAATATTCAAGGCATGTTCATGAGTTAGATTGGTGCTGTCCACTCTAGACTGAAATCCAACAGAATTTGAATATTGCTGTTCAGAGATGCTCTCCATCCAATTTGCCTGAGTGTCAGTGATTTTTGGATGAAGAAGGTGCAAATATATCAATCTCCAGATATACAAGGCTAGAAGACACATACCTCAAAGAACTTCTAGCTACAAAAGCACATGATGTTTGTCATTTTATTAAAAAGTAAAAGCTTGAATTTGTTTATTTGTAAGAACCCTGTACCCGTTTCCTTCCACTTCACCGCTAAAATCCTTGTAAAACATAGATGCTTCTATAACTTGGAAAAATTTGAAAAAGTTCAAGACGGGTGTGAATTCTGTGGCATTGTTCTATGTATTCTTTTAAAATCTTATTTGGAATCCCAGAGTTTCCCCTGAAACAGCGACGAGAGGGTTAAGCATTGAGCCCATACTCTCATCTGTGCTAAAAGTGAAATGGAAACACCAGCTTGTCTGCAGAAGCGTTTACATTCTATGAATAGGAATTTCTGAAACCAGCCGACTCGGAAATCTGTGGCAGATAGGAAAGACTGATCCAGAGGAGGGAAGAAGATTGAGAATAGAGGAAGAGGAAAGAAAAATATGGAGGAAAATGTCAGGAATAGAGGTGGTGACCAAAGGAAGCCCAACTCATTTATCATGGACTAAACAGTTACCTTATCCCATAAATAAATGTTAAAGAGAAATCACAATCTACATCAGGGGTGTGTAATTATGCCCACATTTTTGTTGCGCTTTATATTAAAGTTTCATATGCTAATGGTTTTCTCAGCTTCCATCTTATTGAGCTTTAAATGACTATAGACTGTGTGTTGCACAACTCTGCTGCAAAAATCTTTTGGGTATTTTCAACCCCACTGGTTTAAATGAATTGCTATCCAAATGTCAGCAGAGAGAAATGTCAACCATTCAGTTCACTAATGGCACTGGATTCCAGTGATTCCATTCAAACAATGTTGTTTCTATTTGGTTTAAACCCTCAGCTGGGGTATTAAAACCATAGCAAGAGTGCTTGGAAATTTTGTTGATTCTGAAAACATTCCTATAGCAGTTATATATAAGTCTGCTTAAATGAACCCTTATGAGTTATACTTGCACCTATTTATCGGGATGTGTCTAGGTGGTTAAACATTGTAGAAACAAGTGAGCCTCTTTCTGTGGAGACGTGTTGGTTACAGCTGCGATATTTGGTGAAGCCATTAATGTATGAATGGAAGCTCCTTGTTTCAGTGAGAAATCCACTTTAAGATACAAATACAGATAAGAAAGCACCATCTTGTGCCACTTCCAACACCCTCTTTTTTTCTACCAAGTGAATAATTAATGACGTTTCTGCTGAATAAGCAAGGCAAGAAATCTTTTTAATTTGTTTTCAGCATATTTAACCTTTTACCTGGTGAGAAGATGCTGGTGAAATCTGAATAACAATGAGTCCACAGCAGATTGAGGTCAGAGACTGCAGGCTTGACAGCTGAACAGCATGTGTCTTTGTTTAACCTGCAGAATCAGCTGACAGCTAACAACCATTGTGCTATTCCAGAATGGGGTTAAGTTAGAAAGGCGGCATTTTTATCCACACTGAGTGAAACATCCCTGCTGTTAATAGGTTGTTACTAGGCTCAGTTATTTCTGGGAAAAAAAACCCAACAATTTGTTGCAAATTTCTTTGAGTATTTACTGCTTCTTTGAAGCAAAATTACCCAACACTATTGTTGGGGAAATCTGTTTTAAATTTGCAAAGCCTACACTGTCAAGAAAGTAAGAACAAAATGTTCATGTACTGATTAAAACATTGTGAGGATTGGAGACTAAGTTGAGTGGGGCCAGAGTAGCATAATAGTAGGTTCAGATGTTTTTATATTCCTTCCAAAGATTTCAAATGTAACGTGGTTATGTCAAAAACTTTCTGAAATATATTTCTAGGCTAACTTTTTTAAGAATAGGAACCTTGGAATTGGTGATATGTTTATGTTATGTATGATAATATTGGTATAGATATTCTTGTTCTTTCTTATGCACCATCTCCTTTGTGTGTTACAGCCTAAAAACATGTCTGCAATGTTGGACACTTAACATTGTTTAAGTTAACATTTGTAAGTTCTTTTTTTGATCAATAAACAACAAAATGGCAACATTTTTAGGGTTTTATCAAATCATTGAGATATCAGAGAAAGTGCTGAAAAGATCTACTAAAAGTCTGGCAGAAAGAATGTGCTTACTATTTTTCCTCACAAAAAATACCATTTCTACAGTTTAGAAATGTTTTGTACATGTTTGCTAAACTTTTTAATCTATTAAAAACAAAAATGTATAGTATTCCATAATAAGAATACTTACTTGGAGGGGGTGGGGGAGTGGATATTTTGAAGGTATATGTTAAAAACATTTGTTTTTTGTAACTGATACTTTGGTTTCTGAGATTGTACATGGCAATTTTGTCAACACTATTTTATGTCACTCTGTCTCCTCTTCCATCATTTGACAGAAATAAACATGAGTTATATTAGCTAAACTGCTGAATGACATGTCTGGGATTTCATTGTTACTAAATAAATTCAGAGTGTGTGAGGAGAACGTTTTAATGCCTTGCCACTTTCAAAGGACTTCTGAGTGGGACACATGTTTCTCATATTAAGCTCCTTCAGAAGCTTCTTTACTCCTCGACCTTCTCCACCATTAAATCTGTTTAAGGGATCCAGAGATCTGCTATGATGACAGAAAGATACCAAAATGGCCCAGTGGGGTACGCCTTTTTAACAAGAACTTCTTTTTTAAGCTTAGTCTTTGATTTGGTAATGACATTTTGTGTCCTACCCAGCTGAGTAGAACTCTGTCATGATCTCTGATTATAATTTCAGGAACACCCTTCTTCTATTTCATTAACATACTTCTGTTGTTACAAAGACATTAGATGCTGCAAGCTTTTATGCTCCTGTCTTCTTCTCAAGTATATAAGTTGGAGTAAAACACACTCAGTTTAGTTTACACACATAAGTTGTAGGTTTCTGTCACTCTGGTTTAAGGTGCACTCCAGTGACAGTTAATCAATTTGTCAATAAATAAATAAATAAAAAAATGGTCCAGGAGAGGAGCTGTGCCACAAAGTCATGTTTAACTGGACTATACTGGGGGGGAAATCATGAAAGAAACACAGGCTGGTAGCAGAGAAATCGCTTTTAGCTTGGTCTCTGCTGTGTAGGCTGCTCATTTGTCTTCCTGTGTACTTTGTGTGCTGCCTCATTTTAAAGCTTGGTTAAACAGTGTTAAAAGTCTCCTGATCACTTTATCTTTACCCTGTCTTTAGTTTCAAAGGTGAGCTACTATACAATGTTTTCACAAGTGGATACAATTTTCTGTGCTCCTAATCTAATGAGGGTCTAGTAAAAATACAGTTAAATTTTATTATCTGAGAGCTTTTAGATTGTTTGTCTGTTGATCACTTTTGTTTGCAGATGATTTGTGGAGACAAAAGAGAACTCCATTCTTCTGCTCTATTTTATGGAAAATGCCTTTTCTGAGATGTCTTAATTCAGACACAATACTCTTTAGGTTTGCCTACAGCAGGGGTGTCCAAAGTCGGCCCTCGAGGGCCGGCATCCTGCGTGTTTTAGTTCTCTCCCTGGTTTAACGCACCTGGATCAAATGATGGCTCATTAGAGGCCTTAGGAGAACACTGACATGCCGAGAAGGTTGTTACTACCACCAGGGAGAGAACTAAAACATGCAAGATGCCGGCCCTCGAGGACCGACTTTTGGCACCGCTGGCCTACAGCATTCAGCAACTAACATACAGAACCACATTATAGATAAATAGAGAGATAGAGCAACGGGTTAAAAAAAATTATAATTATAATCTTCTCTTTAAAGATTTTAAGGTCTTTTTCTCTGGTTTCTCAAGAGGAAAGTAAGTTTAGCTTAAAGTTTGGTTTATATTTGGATAACGACAGCACTCTTCATGTGTTCTTTCTAAAGTTTCTCACCACACGCCTGCTGCCAGTTTTTCTTTTTTATTTCTGTATTCTCCAAAAGCTCAGTCATGTGATTTTCTGCTTCTGCTCCTTTACTAAAATAAGGCTGTCATTTGCAGCTTCCAGTGTGATGGATAGACTCAACTACCACAGATAGATTAACACTACTCCTTGCACTTGTAAAGAGCAGTGTGAATACAGATGGAGGGATTGCATGGTGGGCTGTTGTGCCGGAGGACTGATATACTATACACACACAGAATCTGACAGTAAAATGTGGCGACTGTTTATTACAACCATGGCGTGTCCTAGTCAGTTGTAACTGGTGCAATCAGCTGATGCTTGATTTATGGCAAAGAGCTCAAAGTAAATCCCCAGTTGTAGGCTTGAATGTGTGGGTCGAGCTATAGTATATTTCAACTGTTGGGTTCACAGTAGCCTTGCCAACTACAAAATCCATTTCCATCCTTGTTATGTAATGCTGTAAAATACTTGTGGTTATGTGCTAGTTCAGTAGTTCAGGTTAGTAGCTTAGCCAAGTGACCCAGATAAAGTTCATATTTGTGTTGAAATAGTTTGAAAAATCAAAAGCATCTGCATTATCAGAGGTAGGAAATAATAATGTCAGATGGTCTTAAATGCTGATTAAGGCAGTAACACTTTGTGATATTATTTGTTGTACTTCAGTTTTTGCTTTCATTCATCCAGTGGGTGGATTTCAATGCACGTCAATCAAGCACTACCTAATGCTGATTTTGGATTAACTTCAGCTGATGTCACACTTGTTTTTTATCTTGCCATGTATGCTGCCATTTTGAAAAACATCTGTTACGTTTGCTAACAGTGTGAAAAAAGTTTATTTAACCTGGTCAGTAGGTTTGAATTCACAGTGCCCCTTTGTCCCCCACCTGTTATGCTACTGCCTTGTTTTTGCTGTTACATCCCATGAGTGGTCCCCAATTAGATGGACAATTTACAGGCTAAATCAATCAGAGTTAGAGGTTTCAGTTTCAAGCTTCCAACATGCTGCAGGGGAGTAAAGTATCAGCATTCTAGTTGTTGTGTGAGATTAAGTGATGTTGAAATTGTGTGACATATGAGGTACTGCTTTGTTAAATCCATTGCACTGGAGAAAAGTGCAAAACCATCACCACTCTTTTTTTAGGAGTGGTGATGGTTGTGTGGCAGGCTAACTGATCTACTGATCAAACTTTACATGCCACACTAATAAATGCATATGACTGCAATGTGGGAATGTCATTTGCGATGTTGACACTGAGACAAAAGCCTGATACGAAACAGTGTGGTGGGGTATTAAAAGTTGCAGTATGTAAGTTTTATAAACAACAGGTTTTATATATTTGTGAAAACTGTCACTATGTCATTACATGAGACAGCTGGTCCTTGGAAAAACATCACACACTCTTGCCTCCTTCCCTGCTCTTTTGTCTCATGGTATACTATCACAACATAGTGACAGTTTTAACAAATATGTTAAATATATATATATATATTGTTCATAAAATTTACATATTACAGCTTTAAAGGTAAAATCTGTAGATTTCCTCTCCATTTCAGAATAATGACTTTAACATATACAAACTGTCACCTCTGTGTTACTTATTTGTTAAGATAGCTTATACAACTTCTAAGACTTTGCAATTGAGTAGGATCATTTAAAAGATTAGATTACATTAGATTAGACTAGATTAGATTAGATTAGATTAGATTGGAAATAGAACGTCACAGGGGAGAAATAGACCTCTAAGCACCATTTTTAACATTTTTCCTAAGATAAACATGCCTACATGTTGCCTTAAAACACTATACTTAGTTGTTTGCAGGAATATGACATTTGTGATTTGAAAGTCACAATTTAAAATAAAAATGTCACATCTGCTGAGTCTTCCCCCAAAGGTCAAAGTGTGGTGCTTTGTTTCAATGTTCCTGCTTCATCAAGTGTCCATCAGCCACCCCCTCATGGCCCTGCAGCTGTATGATTAAAGTTCATTGGGGAACAATTTGGTTTTCGCCAGCGGATTGTTTACTCAGGGATAATCATCTTTGTTTCATGAGTCTCACTGCTTGTGACGGATGCATTTTTTGCAGCATTGAATTCAGACTCATACATACACACAGCCAAGGGACTGTGAATGTGAGCTTGTAGATAAACAGCTTCTTTTATGCTTTTATTATTTGCAAGATTACTAAGCAGCAGAAAGAACAACATGAATATCTTCTCTTCTGGAGCATTCCCTAGGGTTGTGTCTTGCAAACCAGGAGTGGATACGAAAGCCTATGCAGAGAGGAACTGTAAAAGTGTCAGAGACTCTTAGTTTGGTTTTTAAAGATCTAAGTAATCAACCATCAAAAAAAGTCATTTTTAAGATAAATGTTTGGCTTTAAAAGTTGGCCTTATGTCAAAGAAAACATTGATCTATTTAGATTCCTCTCTATCTCTCTGGTATCTGTAGCATTTTCTCATAGTGGCAACACTTCATTATAACAACATATGAATGAACAAAATCATTTTTCTTTGTAAATATTATAGTCTTATAAAGTGTTGTCCGTGCCACATAGACCCCAGAGCAGCCTTTCTGTCTGGCATGAGGCCAGTGATTCAGCCCCGAAGTGGCTCCCATCATAGCCCATACCGTTTCCCCAGGGTGACATAGCTGAAGCCTAATGGGCTCTGTGATGGTGTGTTAAAGCTTGGTGTTAATTATAACACCATGCTCCGTTAAACACAGGCACATTAACATCGGAAGGCCCAGCAAACTTGATTGAGTTAACCTTGGAACTGTAAAGTGGTCGTTTGCTCTCTGTTGATCTGATGGCCGTTATAATTTATCTTTAGCTTCTTGGCACAGATTTACTGCAAAGTGTGTAATTTTGGAAAGCAGTTTTCAGATTCATCAAATTCTAGTTAGCAAAAAAATTAAATAGGCCCACTTTATACATTTCATTGATGATATACTGTTTGCTGAAAACATATTTTCCTCATAATAAACTTCACTTGATTTAATAACATTCTGCATGAGCTGGTGTTTAGCGGCACTTAATGAATGTCACTTTTGTGTCTTGTTATTGCAGACAGGTCACTCAGGTGGGAGTCATATGCAGATGAGTTGTTGCTGTCAGTCTCATCAAAATAGTGACCTCAATGTATTTTTTTAGCATTTGTTATGGAGTTTGCATAAGAGAAAGTTGCAATACATGAAATCAGTTAGATTTCCTTATTTTAGGTTGTGTAGCAAAAGTTTCTATTAACCAGTGGGTGTTCCTGTATTACTAGCACCCTGGGCTATTTCTCTTAAATCCCATACAACCCACACCTGCCAACCATAAAGCCTGTTGTGCAACAAACAACGACTTTCGACATGTAACTTGCTGATCTATTACAAAATAACAACAGCCAATGGCAATATGCCTACAGTGTTTATGCGAGTTGTCTTTAGTATCCTTCCTGTCACTCTCTCACCATTTGTGTTTATCTATTCAGTACCCAAAGTGCTGCACTATCTGTAGTGCAGAAAAGCCATAGGAAAGTTGCTGATATATTGCTGACAGAACTAACAAATTTTACAAGTGCTTGCTCTTGAAGTCCCAACACTTTATGATGTCCTTGGTGGCAAGCCATATTGCCTTTATCAAAAACTCTCACTAGTCTTCACAAAATATGCTTTGCAAAATTATTTTTTATTAATAAAAAAAAGAAAAACTGTACAGTTCAAATTAATTTTACAAGTTGTTTCTAGTGTTAAGACTAAAACCTTCATGTGGACAATAACATCTCATTTGCAGTGGACATATAGTGATGCACAGGTTACTTGCTTTAAAAGGTTGTGCTGACATGACATTGCCTCTGACTTCACATCTAACTCCTCTGATTATTTCATTTTGTCTTCCTCTGGTTATCAGCTGTCTGATAAACTACAGACAAATTAGACCTTTTGTTGGGATAAGCCGAACCTTATGCTGGCTCTGTTAGTGGAGGTCGGCTCCTGAACCTTCACTTTCATTGTGCCAAACAGAGGCAGCCTCTTGATAACAATCATATACAGCATCTGATAAAATGCAGCCAAGGTGAATACTTGAGGAGGATATTGTGTGTCTGCAAAGACAGCAAAATAAAAAATATACAGTGACCTTTGGCTTCCATGCAACTTCAAACACAAGTAGTCGTATTTGCACAAGGACGGTGCTCTTTCCTTTTTATTCTCATGATAGCCTGCATGATTTTCAAAAGGTAGGGCTGTTTTAAAGACTGTAAAATTGTAGCAGTGCAATTGCTTGCTGTAACCGTTCTCTTCCAAACATTACAAGCATAAACAAATCATGTTCACTCTTACAGCTCAGAGTTTAGAGTCTCTTTCTTGTACAGCAGAAGGAGACTTCAGTTAGTACAAATGAGTCTTGGCTTTTTTAGCTCTGTTTGTGTCTTTATGCAAACCGGTCTTCAGCAGTTCCTTTCTCCGGTTCCTGAGTTTATTTGTGTTTAGAAATTCAGTGAAATCGCTGGACTGCAAATGGGCCACCGCAGGAAATTCATCACTTCTCAGTATGGAAACAAAATAGAAGACAAGGACAATGCAGATGTGTGGAAAACAAGCTGAGAATTTGATTATCTGTTCCTGTCAGCACATGAAGTCATTTTAACTGCACAATAAACAATATGTGCAATACAAAGCTAAACCAGCACATTTAACTCAGTAAAACAATAAATGAATGTCAAAAAATGTGTGTGAATGGGCATATTTAACCCTCCTGTTATGTTCGTTTCTAGGGTACAGCAAAAATGTTCGTGGGTCAATTTGACCCAGGGAGTGTTTAATCATGCAATAGTGTCAGAAACCAAAAAATTCCTCCAAAACATTTTTGTATCTGATTATTAACTCCAATACTAACCATTTCAATCAATATTTGTGCAATGATGTTTTATTATTTCTCAGAAATTAAGGATCAATGATGACAACCTGCTCATTTACTCATTTGGACATAAAAAATGGAATTTAGATTTTTAATGTCCACTGAAAAAAAACCTAGACACAAAAAAACAATAATTTCCTTGAAGTTGACCTTTGGTAAATTATTTTATATTATACTTTTTTTTTTTACCAAAGGGTGATCTTTATAATTGAACTTGAGACACACATACTGTTCTGGGTCAAATTGACCCGCTGATTAAAATCAAGATAAATGAGTCATGCAGAGTATTTATGTTTTCATCCACTTCTGCTGAGTGTCACTCAGAGTGGGTGGAGTTTGTCCACAGGAACAGAAAAGATTCCCGTCAAAGGTTGTGTGAACACCTGCTTTCTCGCAGTTTCCTAGTGAAGTAAAGAGAATAGTGAGAAAGTGGGCTTGTGTGTGTGTGGTTGCGTGTGTGGGTGTGTGAGTGTGTGTGTGGTGAAATATGGTTCATAACTGCAAGGAAACATATAGAATTGGACATTTTAAAATCTTTTTTTGCACTTTAACCTGACTGCCGGGTCAAATTGACCCGAACAGTATCGATGTAAAAAGTAGACCTAGGGTTTGGTACAAATGTGTAACATGAATAAATTTTCAACTTATGTCTAGAGTGCACCTATTAAGACAAATAGAAAACGTTTCATGCAAAAAAAAATGCTTCTATTTTTTTTTTTTAATTTGTAAATTTTAAAACGGGTCAATTTGACCCGGAACATAACAGGAGGGTTAATAAGACATTCAAATGAAATGCTTTAACATGTAAAATATGAGAAATATCTTTTTTAGTCCCCATGGCTGTTTAAAGTGTCTTAAAATCAATTTACTGTTTTTAAGCATCTTAAATGATGATTTGACTCTGCCACTGTATAAATTAAACATCTGTTTTAACCTGTCAACATTTTGTGCATCTAAGAAAGTCTTAGATTCAAGTCATCTGTTTTTCTTCTCTATCATGACCTTAAAACATGTTTTGGTTTTTCAGTTATGCAACTGAAAAGCAACTCAAGGGTGAATTCTGCACGAGAGAGACAGATGCTATCATTAATTTAGAAACGTAATGAAATTGTCACTGTCTTTCATCTGGTTTATTACTGCTGTTTCACGGTGCCTGCTTGGTTTCTTTTAAAAGATAGAGCAGGTCTACAAACTGCTCACCTATGGCCTTAAATCAGCAAGGTGGCAGTGTTGGGGAAAGGAGTTATTACTGATTTCACATATCAGTGATTTTTAAGGCCACCTTGAGGGTAAGGCAGCTTGATATGCAGGCTAGAAAGTGCTGAGAAATCTTGGAGATTTAGGGAAAAGATGTGACATCAATTTTCCTACTGAGTTTAGACCCTGTGTTTGTTCAGCTGCTCTGTTTGAATTTGTTGTTGTAATCTTGCATTTGATAGTTTGATTTTCCATGTAGCTAAATGTTTATTGCTCAATAAGTCAAGCTGATTTCACTTGTAGATATGTAATCTGTAGAGTGAGTGTGTTTAAAAAAGGCAAATGTTCTCTATATGTCTCTGTTCCTTTGACTGTTGACAATGTATCTCTCCTTTTCTCTTTCGTTTTCCTCTGTATTGATTTTTATTTCTCTTCTAACATGAGCTAGCCTCTATCCTTTTTCTCCCAGTTGGTTCAGTCATTGCTTTTTATACAGCTCTAAAAGAAGAATCACATGGAAAAGGTTTGAACAAATAAGCTGGGCCCACAGAAGGACTTATAGCTCACCTATACAAGAAAGTGCAAATGTTAGCTGTGCTAAATCCTCACTGGGTTCCAGTTGCCTGCACCCAGTATCTCACAGCGGATGTGCTGTAAACGGATTCTTAAAGTATAGCCCAAGACTTAAAGGATTAACAAATTTAGTTGTTAAAAGAACATCAACTTAGACTAATGTCCATAAATTGATCAGTCAACTACATTACACTAAAAAAAGTACAACAAAATTTCTGCATACTCCTTTAGAATTCATCTAAAATCGACATGAAATTTGAAACTTCAAACATATTGTAGGAAAGACAAAGTTTTGAAAATTAATATCAGTCCTGCTAGTAACAAAGGAGAACTAAAAATACAATGTAATGCATAAACAACTTATAAACAAATTCCAAACAACATATTCAAACCTACAGACTAGTTAATAAAGACACCATTAACAAAAAGGAAATTAATCTTTATAACAACACTAGCAGTAAATTTCTCCTCTCTTTTCTTGTAGGTAACTGGCCAGCTTCCGTGGGATTTGATGTCACCTTTAGATTGGTTTAACTGAAGATGGAAACACTGGAGTCTGAGCTGACGTGCCCGATCTGCCTGGAGTTGTTTGAAGATCCTCTGCTCTTGCCCTGTGCCCACAGCCTTTGCTTTAACTGTGCCCACCGCATCCTGGTGTCTCATTGCTCCACCAGCAAACCCCTCGAGTCCATCTCCGCCTTTCAGTGCCCCACGTGTCGTTACGTCATCACGCTGAATCACCGCGGCCTGGAGGGCCTTAAGCGCAATGTGACGTTGCAAAACATCATTGACCGCTTTCAAAAGGCCTCCCTCAGCGGCCCCAATTCCCCCACTGAGAGCCGGCGGCTGCAGACACAGCGGCCCTACACCGCCACCATTAGTGGCACGATAGCTGGAACGATCGGTGGCGGCGGCGGTGGAACAGGTGGAGGAAGTGCCCGTGGCAGCCCAGCCACTTCCAGCCACTCCCACCCGCACGCCAACCACACCAACCACACCAACCACACAAACGCAAACCACAGCCCAGCTGTTGTGGCGAAGATGGATCCAAGGATCAGCTGCCAGTTCTGTGAACAGGATCCGCCTCGCGAGGCTGTTAAGACGTGTGTTACGTGTGAGGTGTCGTACTGCGACCGATGCCTGCGTGCAACACACCCGAACAAAAAGCCCTTCACCAGCCACCGCCTGGTGGAGCCAGTACCAGACACTCACCTCCGGGGCCTGACCTGCCTGGAACATGAGAACGAGAAGGTCAACATGTACTGCTTGGTGGATGACCAGCTTATCTGTGCCCTCTGCAAGTTGGTGGGTCGTCATAGAGACCACCAGGTGTCCTCGCTCACAGATCGCTTTGACAAGCTCAAGGTTAGTCCTTCAGTATACCCTTTAGTGTACAGAACCGCCTCCCCCATTATGTACTCTTTATCTTTGTGTTAGGATGATACAGTAAGCCACAACGTTAACCGACTGTTTTGCTTTCATAACAATGTTTCTGTAAGCAAGACAGACGGATCACAAACAGAGAATCAGAAGAGATAATTTGGATGGTTTACTTGCTGGGAGAGGAAAGGGAGATGGAGTCCAACAGGGAGGGCCCTCATAATGATAGTCGTTGAGCTGGCATTCCCTGTGGCCGCTGAGCTTTCACGTGTAAAAACCGGGACTGCTGAATCAGGCTGAAAAACAACAGAGGAAGGCAACAGCACGAGCTAATTCCACCACTGAAGGCCTAAAGCAGTGAGCTGGCACCGACCAACTTTTATCTTTAGTGTTTGCAGAGCGTATGAACGCTCTATATGGGTGACTGGCTTTGTTTGTGTTTAGACTTTGAATATCTTTTTTAGGAACTGCTTTATGCATCTTTAAGATTTTGAAACAGGAACCAAAAATAAGACATTAAAATTGTGTCATTAATATTACCCAGAACAAATATGTGGATTAAGGCAGAATAACATTTGTTAACCGCAGTACATGAGTGGTTTTATCAGATGTAGAGGAACAAGGAGTGGATCTGTGTTCTCACAATGGCTTTAAAAATTGTGTTCATGAAAGGATAATGAAATCGGGATTTTAGCACATTAAAATATCATCAAGTTGAACATCATCTACATGTTTACAAAGTGCTATATTATTGATATATTGATGGAAAGACGAGTGGAAGAAAAAAATTATTAAAAATGGTGCATAAGCAGCATGGATAATTGCAATCTTAAGAAGAATTTTGAAGTAACATCCATTCAAGAATCTGTAGAATATTTTCTGCAGCTGGAGTCGGTCCTTCACCACACTCAGACATATGTTTTTGAGAAAGTGTTTTTTTTTTTACAACATATTAATTTTGTAGCATCTCTTTCTATCTCTTTCTCTTTGTCTCTCTCTTTGTCCCTACATCTAAACAAAGTGCTTGCATGTTTTTATTTTGTCCAAAGTGAAGTTGTGGTTCAATTATTTCCACTGAAAGGGATTGTGTTGTGAAAAAAAAACCAAATGGACACCTTTCAAGGGCAGAGATGTGGCTTGTTTCACTAAGAAAATCACATCTGTTGTTTAATTGTCAGAACTTTTTGCCATTCTTCAGCATGAAAGTGTATGTATAAAATCATGATGACAGTGTATCATTTTTACATTGTTAATGCTCAGCGTGGAACAAAACTCCAATCCATTGGGCTTCAGGGGTGAACACAGTAGCTGTAATCTTGCCAACGTCTCAGAGCATCCTTTTCATTTTGGTGAATATGCGCTCCCACATTTTGTATTATTGATGCAACTAGAACTGTGGATGTCAACTTCAGTTTTGTCAGCAAAACTCTTGCTCAGCACCTCTCACTGAGCACAGGGTTTATTTTCCCTGCTGTTAGCCACCTCATTCTCTGCAGGCTGAGGGACGAGTTGCTGTAAGTTGTTTGTGGTTCCCCTCATTTTCCCTCAACTTCCTTGGCTGGCTGTGGTTCTCTTGAACATTGCCCAGCCTAGGGCTTTGAACTTCCCAGACTTTGAATCTGCCCCAAATCTAGGAGGAGAGCTTTCCAAGCCAACGCTTCAGTCAACTCACCAGTGACATTTGGAGCTATTTTTTAACTTTCTGACTCATACCAGTGCAAGTGTTTCTTCCTTCTCTACTTTTATGACTGACAGAGGTTCAAAGCTCCAAAGGATAAAACAGAGCACTTTTGCTGCTCCGTCCTGCCTTCCTGTTATCTGCTTAAAATCTTGCTCTCTTGCAACCTAAAGGGCAGACATGTCTTGGTAGAAAGTACTATTTCCTCATGAATACCTTATTACTTATCTTGTTTATTTTAAACACCAGTGATACTGATATTAGCCAACTGTGAATGTCTGGTGATAACTCAGGATTGGTCAAGCTGCAAATTGTTCAATTTCGGTCCTTTGCTGACTTCTTATTGAGTTACTGATTAGGAAAATAGATTAGCTCATCTGCCTATGTGACTCCTGACTCACCCTGATTAATCTTTGACTTCTTGGTCACCCTTCAACCATCCTGTTTTTGGAGTTTCCTTTCAGCCACACTGTCACTATGATTTTACTCACATTAAAGGAAAAGGAAAGTTTCTTTTAGACAGAAAGGGATGTTTCAGGAGCAAAAATGTCAACAAGTGCTAAACGGCAGTTCATACTGTAGGAAGGTGAGTTATTTCCATACTCAGCTGATGAGCAGATTCCCTCTCTACACATGCAGATGAATTAGTCTCATGTATTTTGGAGACTTCTATCTTAGTATTTCACTTTGATGTAGTAAATTAAATTAATGTAGCTTTAAGGAGCTGCTGCCAAGATTGTTTGGTTGTTTTTAGAAAATCAGGTGCATTAAAGTCACTCCCAGTCAAGATGTGGAGTAGAAGAGAATATCTCATCACTGCTTCTTTGAAAGTGCCTGATGCATCATTAAAATGTCATTTGCATCAATTTGGGGGCAGCTTAACTACCCCTTTTGGAGGTTGGTTATACAAAATCAAGAAGCTGATTGTGTGTGAGAGTAAGTTTAAAATTCTGTCTATCAATATAAATATTCATAATTAAATAACTGAACACAGCATATCAGTATTAAGTATGAGCGAACTGGAGTTTTCATGGTTGGGTCTGATTCTCATTTTACCAGTCTCCCTATTTTTGAATTTATTTGCTTATTTCTTTTAAAAAGTACATAAACACTTGTATTTTTTCATATTTTTCCAAACCTCAGGGTTACTTTGGGGGGATTTCATGATGACAGGATCAACAAAACGTTGTGCAAGTATGAGTGGAGATATACAGACTCTTCAAAGCATGTTACAAACTAAAACCATTAAATCTGACATACATTTTTACTCTGCTCCCTGAGTAGAATCACATTTTGCATTACAATCAACAAAAAGTTGAATGTTACATCCAGCTGGCGTATCGTCTTCTATATTTGTTGTGTCCTCTACACGACTCATGGCAAGTTGCATACAAGGCTCCTCTTTACTTTTTTAAATTATTGAGTCTGATTGCTACTTTGTGGAGTTAACTAATAGCTGTCATGTCAATAGATTGTCCTACCTGAGCTGTTCCAGAGTAAACTTGAGCTTCTGTGCGTCTTCTCAGATTAGAGTTGGCTGATCTGTCAGTTTAGGTGGATAGCCATTTACTGGCAGGTTTCTATAGGTCCTGCTGTATTCTTCCAATTTTTTTAATGATGATATAAACAGATTTCCATGAGGTGTTTATTGATTGTGATTTTCATTTTATAACCTAAACCTGCTTTAAACTTCTTCACCTTTTTATGCCTGACCTGTCTTCTCTGTCTATTGGTCTTCATAACGCTGATTATTCACAAATGCTTCCTACCAAACCTTTGACAACTTCAAATAAAGGCTTTATTTATTAGTATCAGAAAAAAGATGCACATCAAATGTTTCAGTTTTTTATTTGTAAGAACCCTGTACCTGTCTTCTTTCTACTTCATATTTGTGTAATAGGAGGTTTACTTATGTTGCTGAGACACTGTAAAAAGTCATAGAAAAACATTAAAGTTGTAATATTAATGTAAGAAATTTGGCAAAAGTTTGAGGAGTAATAATACTGAAACATTTTCCTGATGGAAAATCCCACAACACATCTGAAGTAATGATCCAGAAATGACATTACAACAAATTCAACACAGACATAACCTGGTGGCTTCGCTACTATCTTGTGTGCTAAGAGATGAAAAAATCTAGTCTGTAGTAGATTTGTGACTGATAACTTAAATTACTTTGGTGGTTCAATGTCTCATAGGCAGCCAGATGTGTTCAAGTGATTGGTTGTCAATCTGAAAAGAAATGAGACTGTAAGAGCTAAAAGAAAGTGGCAAATGTGAGAAATAATGATAAATAAATCAGAAGTTCTTGGTGCTTTTTTGTGCTGCTTGCTGGTTCATTTTGCTCTGACTCACAAACTCCGCAGGGCTCTAAAGTGAGTACGTGTCACAGCATCAAGTGCTAATGAGCTGACGTGGTGGAAGAGCTTATTTCAGAGCTGTCAATCAGTGTGACAGATGAAGCTTATGGTTTAGGATTCTCAGCTGTCCCATTGTACAGTAGTAGGTCTGTGTGTGTGTGTGTCCTTAATTTGTTGACAGGTTTCTAAGTCTTCCTGCTTGAACCAGCCATGTTATGCAAATAATAAGTTCAAAAGAAAATTCAAGGCTCTTTCCAGTGATCCTGGGATTAATTTTTGTTAAGACAGAAACAAGTCCCTGCATATCATCAGCAACCCCACCCTTCCCCATCCTCTCCTGTCCTCCATCGCTTCATTTCCTTCATTGCCTCCAGTCTTGCTTCTTCTCCTTTTTTTCTGTTGTTTTCTTCATTCACTCCTTCCCCTCACTACTCATATTTTACCCTCTGCTCCCTCCCTCCTAAGCTCCTTGAGGCTCTGTCTAACTTTTTTAGTGTGGTGGCTGCTTCATGTCTGCTCCTGATGCTGACTCCGCTGCTGCTGTATTTACACTCGTTCTGCTTTGCTAAATCCTGAGGCGAGCTTATGCAGATCTACACAGGGGAGAGGCACGCTTGCAGAGCCATATGAACCTTTATTACTTTAAGACCTGCAAGCGGACCACCGGTTTACTGGCGCTTAAGGCTGAGCAAACCTGATCTGATTGTACACCAAACACTGAGTGAATGCATTCGCTCTTTTCTCTTTATTTCTAATAAACCCATGTATTCTTTATTACATTTCCGTCATTAACGCATTTCCACTATATTCATCACTGTCACCATATTACTCCCACTCCTCTGTTCTTGCATAGAAGGCAGACAAACATCTTCCATCCCACATGCTTTCTGCCACCGTGTGTTTGTCACACCTCCCTTTGCCTCATTTGGCCCCCGGTCAGTCTGTCTTGCTTTGCCTCCCCTCTCTTCTGCCCTCAGTCACCCACAAACCCACTCACGCTGCTGCAGCATGTAGCTGGTGAAGGCAGAGCTGCAGCCCTCCTTTGTGGTTGTGTGCATGAGCTTTATGTGATTGCATTCAAATATGTGCACCTCAGAGCAGTTACAGGTTTGCGTGAGTGCCTACGAACAGATGTAGGTGTGCATGTGTCTCAGAGCTGTTGATATAATTTTGAACATGTGAGGAATGACTGCGGGCTTAGTGGTATGTTGCCTTCAGAAATCAAAGCTCTATCTGGAGAACAGAGTGAGAAGGAGCATTCTCGCTCACGCTGACGGAGAAACCAAAGATGGAGCACAGAGCTTTTAGTGGCTCCGTGCATCATTTCTCTGCCTACACACGTTAGCGCCGCTATATGTTTAGAGTCTTTACTTTTCCACACACACAAGATGGGTTCAGGGTTCCTACGCAGCCTTTAAAAGGTTGATAAAGTATAGAAAATACTGTCATGAATTTTTGAAGTAAAAAAAAAAGAAAACCGAGTATCAAAAAAGGTTATTCTTGTTCAATTTTAGTCTGTTAATTCTTTAGTGACCTAATTATCAGTTTAAAATTGACTGATTGGTTTTGCACATCACCAGTTGATTTTACCCATTAGTGTTTTTACTTTCACTCTCTCAATGGCCTGTACTTGTATAGTAGTTTATCAAGTCCAGAGAACTCAAAAGTTCTTCACATGCATTTTGATATATGGGGTTCCTGTTGTTCCTAATCTTACAGACTGTCCTTTAGAATTATATAATCTGGAATAAAGCTGATCTAAGATGGCTGAGATTCCACATAAAGTAGTGGTTCAAAGCCTAAATTCACTCAATTCACTACAGAGGTTTTGGAGCACTATTCAAGCAAGTTCTGAGATTACTTATACACAAATGTCCAAACTTTATAACGTGCTGGAAAAAAGATTACATTTGAGTTTGGAAAAAGGTGCAATTTGTGATAAAGGATGTGAATGAGCCTCGCTGGTTGGTGCATTACACGTAGTCATGGACTAATAAAAAAGATCTGTCAAATCACTAGATGCCACTCAGTTAATGTAGTACTTATGAAGAAAGTAACTGAAACGCTTTAAAAGCATTAAAACTAAGCAAAGGAAATCTTAGTTGCATTTATATTTAGGATTGAAAGCAGTGTAAAAATGCATCAATTCAGTGTTTCCATTATATCCATTTTGTGAGAGCAGCCTTCAGCTTGTGTTGCTGGATCATTAATCTCCCTGCAGGCTGCTATCCTCATACTTGCAATGATTACAACAGCTGACAGGTAAAAGTGAGTAACACTGCTCAGCTTGATCCAGTGCAATGATCTGCTAGGAACACAAACATCATAAAATGGATGTTCTTTTTGACACCTATCAAAACATTTTGGTAAACCAGTCACCTGAGACGTCAACACACACTTCTCCCACCCACGGATGAGCAATCTATATGATTGTATCAAAGTGCACTCTGTAACATAACAGCCTAAATAATATTTTTTTCATATTTCCTTGGTTCATTGACTTTTCTACTGATGTAATACTAAAATATAATATATCTTCTACGGAGTAGCTTGTTGTGTAACTGTGCGCATTCAGCATGTTGCTGACAGTTGAATGCTTATACCTGATAAAACAACACAGATGGTTCTTTTTTGTTGAAGTTTAATTTCTTTTAGATTGCTGATATCCACTGCAATCCGAGGCCCCAGACTTACTGGCTCATTAAGTAAGCCTATTGGAATCCAGTTTTCTACACCTACATTGTTCTGACTCCTGACTACTAAAAGTGAATTACTCTATGCAAATAGCTAGCACACAAAATAATATTTATTTTTTTTCCTTTAATTACTGTGAACTTTCAAATAAGTATCAAATGAATTGTACTTTTTCAACAGATGTCATATCAAGGCACTTGACAAGACAAATACAATAAAAACAAATTGTAGATGCAGTTACAGACACTCTAATTCAATTGTATTTATTATACACTACAGTCAAAACCTATTGATCATCTAGTAATAGCTGATAAATTGGTAATCAAGTGTATTAAACAGGACTTGACCATTGTTTTAATTCTAATTCTGTACATTTTTAAACTAGCTATTTGGGGCCCTACATTCCTGCTTTCTCGTCTTCTGTTTTGCTGCCTTCTTATTTTAAAGTTACAAGACTTAATCTTGGTAGTCAGGCACATGAAGGCTTGACTGTATTTTAGGGTAAAGCTGTAAGAAGCTGACAACATTGCAGAGCTTAGCTGAGCTTCTGACACTTTTGACACTTAAAGAAAATCATTTTAACTGTGGATGTTCTAAATACAACTTTTGGATTTATATGAGTTATGCTCACAAGAAAAGAAACTTAGAATGCATAAGTTGTTTTTTTTAGCAAGTGCTCTCTGCTATAATAACAATAACCTTATTTTGTTTCATTAGGCTTTACTAAAGTGTTAATACTGCTTAACGTCTTTACATTTAGTCACATAACCAAAACAGTTCTAACATATTTTGGATGATTTTATGTAAAAGACCTACAGTAAATCATGCATATTTGTTAAGACGATGAAAAATCATCCATGTTTTTCGAAATATTTTTCCAATAAACATCGGAAATGTGTAGTATGCATTTGTATTCAGCCTCACTAAGACAACAATTTGCAAAGTGACCTTACTTTATAGCTTGTGCTTATAAGAAAACGTTTACATATTTACAGTGTCCCGTATATATGACTTGTGCTTAGAGCTTGAAGAAAACCGTAGCATCTGTTCATTTCCAAATCCACCTTTGTGATGTCACTGAGCAGGATGTGTGAGGGGCAGATTGGGACGGTGTACTTTAAGCATGTTAATAGGTCTTCACATTCTTTTAGCCAAAAGCCAGACAGTACAGAGAACATGTCAATAGTTGTAAGGTAAATGTCATATACAGTGTGGATAGTTGTTTGTGAGAAACCTATTTGAAGCTTTCTCCTAATAGTGTTCTATGGAGGATTTTGTGCTGTACAGCTGAAGGTTGACATTTTGGGTAATTCCAAAATTTGTTCATGCAAATTTACTACAAAAGCTGAAATCTTTAGATAAATTAATGTCTCATTATTTAGTAGAAAATCAGGTTGTTAAATGATGATATAACCTATGTATGAACATTATCATGAAGCTTGATTTAGAAGCTAAATGTATTCATACTGACAAGTTTTATTCCAACACATCTTTCTAAGTCTATCCTTTAAGCAATAGGTTACTGGATCTCCTAGATTGTGTTTCTTTTGTGCTTCACAGACAATGGACAGGACAAAATAGCATAACAGGAATATTTGTCCTACATCTAGAAATTCTTCCCTCCTCACACTGACATATTTTGGTCAACTCATGTATACACATAAAGGAACCTTGAGTCAGTGACTGTTGTGGTCTGTTTGTGCAAAGTTTTGGTGACTGCCTGCACACTTCCTTCTCCTGTGCTCTGTCTGCGTGAGGAAAACAGCTGTGCCGCTCTGAGGCCGCCAGGCAGGAACAGCGTGTCACCGTGGGAAGATGCTTAGTTTAAATGAATGACTCCAGTGTGCGAGGAACAGCACGTCTTCACCCGCACGGGAGTGGAGACCTCTAATTTAAACTGTAAATAGCAGTCTTGATTAGTAAGCTTCACATTGTGAACAATGATCATAGTTTTAATAGCAGATTTAATCTGAACCGGTTCTATTATCTGGTGAACTGGACTGGCTGTTTTCTCTGTATGGTAGTTTTGTTCCATGTTTTTCTTACCTTTAAATTCTATTTTTTTATGATAAATATTATTTTGTTATCAATTGTTATGGCAGTTCAAATCAATATAGTTATAACTCCTAATGACAAATGGCTAATTTTTAAACCCACATATGATGCCAATAAAATCTATAAATATTACCTATGTGGCATACATAGTGGGAAATGTTGTGGATGCCTGTTTAATCAAAGCAAGAACAAGTCTTCATGACAAGAGGTTGAAAGTCTTCATTTAGATTTCTTGATTTAGGCACATTTATATGGAGACTTCCTTACACGAGTTTTCCCTTTAAAGAAGGTACTAAACTAAAAAGGATAACAGGATCTCTTTCACAGATGCTAAACAAACTGTTGGCGCTTTTAGCAAAAATGTGTAAAAGGCATTAAAATAAATTCAACTTCCACTGCAGTAGAATAATCACACTTTGAAAAAATCCAGCCTTTGATGTGTGAATTTATTCAGTGTGGGGGGGAAAATGCCATGTTAAGAAATTAATGTTTACAGAGAGTTATCCTTTCTATTTTCTACGTAGATTCTATATCATCCTAATAATTTTTGTCTCATTATTCTGGTTAAACGCTCATTGATGACCCATTTTCAGTTTTCTGTCAGATCCTCGCTGAGTGCTGTACATCCAATCCAACAAGATTCCTAAGCTCTTTGAAAGCAAAGCAGACCCACAGCATCACAGGGAATTTTCCATATAGTCATCCTTCATTTCAGAAGCACCTGGAACTTTTTTTTTTTTAATTCATAAAATTATTCTCATCTGTGCTTCGTTTCTACTGGGCGGTACGTCAGGGGTCGGTGTGATTCAGTGGATAATTCTGTCTCCAGTCTAGAAGCTTCCCATACAACCTGACTCGTACTACACCATTTCTATCCCCCTTCAGTTGTATCTCTAGTACAGTTAGGGTGGAGAAAACATCACTGCTTGTGGCAATAACTTTGCTTTCTTGTTGTTGTACTGGTATGACGTAATATTAGGCATTTGGGGTTAACCTCGCCCGCCCAGTGAGAGACAAACTGTCCATGGAAACACTACCCTGAATTCACCAGACCATAAAATAACATAACAAACCGCACCAACCCATGCCTTTCTGCAAGGCGGAAAAGAGGCATTTGCTAACGCCAAGATGCAACTTTTTTGCTGCTGTAAACTTTTAATACTTTCTGATTTCCTTTACCCTCCTATATTGGTGTGGTGGCTAGATAAAAATGGCTCCATTCTGGTGGCCAGTGGTTAAAAGAAATGAACTTCTGTGTAAAGTCATATTCCCACCAGGGAAACAAAAGCCAGTGGACTACTAATTCGAAGTTTCTAGAAATTCTGGTCGACTTAAAAAGCTGAAGAATAAATCTCAAAAATACTTCCATAATAGTTTATTTTTATCACAACAAACTAATTTTTCATAGTCTTGGAATTTTTACCCACTGAAGAAATATACCAAAATTACAAAGTGTTAGATTATGAAACTGTAATCAAAAGCGATTTGATTTAAATCCTTCTTTCACATATTTAGCAGGAATACTAACAAAATTGTGCGCATCTAAAAGCTGTTGTTTCTCAGGCTCTTCTTCCTACTCACAATGTCAATAAAAATTGATTCCAGTCACAAAATGAGTAGTTTTCAGCTTGGGATAGAAGTTTCTTCATTTCGTTAGAATTTGGCTGCGGGGTTTCCTTTTTTGCTGCTTCATTGCTACATCTGCTTGCACAGTAAAACACATAATCTCTCTTTGATCAGGGAGCTGAACAGTCCAATGGCTCCTGCTTTCGATTGGCTGTAAGCCATGTTACACATGGCTGCTCAAGTTAGTAAGAGGTTAGCAACCTTGCTTGTCCTACTTTACAAACACACTAAGTTTTCCACGTGTAGTTTTCTTTCCTTGCTCTTACCTCCCTGAAGGGAACTTTTCTTTGCTTTTACCTCAAGGCCATGTACTGCTGTAGACTGAAAAAAAAGTCTGATGGAAGTGACAGAGAAAAATGAGTTCACTGTAGAGGCTAGGCCTTCAGAAATTAGTCATTTTAGAGATTTATGAAACCAAGGAGGTAAAACCGAACAAAAAGGTGAAACTGACATGTTTTCTGATGAATTCTTTGTAAAAGCCCCAAGTCTTTTAACTTCCCTTTAGATTCACTTCTAGATTTTCTCTCAAAAGTTATAGACTACCTGTTGATTTTGCAATGTAGTGTGCATTGCTTAAAACATATTTTTAGAGTGCTTTTTGTTTCAGATTTAATAATACAAGTTAGATGTCCATAAAACAATCACCAAAGTGGTGTTGAATGACTTGTACTTCTTTTCAGCAAGTTTGGTTTCTTCTGAAAAGGTTGCATGTGTTCTTGTTATTTGCTAAACATAAGGTTACATAATATTCTCTCAACATTTATCCACAGTCACAGATTTGCAAAAGAGGGCAAAAAATTATTTTGTTAAGTATTTCACAAGGCAAAGTAAAAACCAAAAAATACATCAGACAGCTGACAGTTGGAGCCAATTGAAACATCTGTCATTCAGACAGACGGTTTGCACAGTGTAGTAAAATATCTATAATAGATTTGTATGTTACCACTTTTTAAAAGGTTTTATTGACTCCAGTGGTAATAAAACTGAGAATGGTTACACAGATTTGTGGTTTGTGAGAGAGGGTGAAGACATGTGGTTTGACCAGGACTCGAACCCAGGACTTGAACTCTCCGCTTTGAGGACTGAGGCCTCTATTTACCAATTTTAGCTAAAAAGATGTGATGACATTTAATTTTTCTGACATAAGTTCTCCATTTTCATGTCTGTCCATCATAAATGGAAGTGTTGTTCAGTGAAGTTTGTAGTATTTATTTTACTTTAGGTTATATATGACTATTTTCAAAAAATATGCTTTTTTTGTGCATGGACACCCTACTTGGCATCAAGAGTTTAGGAAGTAGTTTAATATCACTAAGAATGAAATTTCTTTTTAAATCCACCCTCAGTGGCTGTTCACCACAGTGAAAGAAGGGCTACACTTTGAACAACAAGACCATGAATCGACTGGGAAAACTTATGTCCCCACTGAGGTTGTTGATTTCACTTGACAGAGAGATTGGGAACACAAGTTAACGGCACTGTGCCCCCAATGTCCTGCTTCTAAAGCCGATAAAAAAGGAGGGCGCTGATGCATGCTTAATAGCATGCAGGGACCCTTTTATGGCTTCTAAAAAGGGACACATCACCTTTCCTTTCTGAGGCAATGGTGGTGACAGCAGCAGATAGCACCCTGTTCCTTGAGGCTGTCATCCAATGGAAACATGAAGATATACTCCATTTATTCAGATGCAGTGAATAAATGCACTGAACAATGTTTAAAATATGTTCTTGTGTTTATTGGCAGCAGGGTCCCTAAATATATCATTTGTATGTAGGTGTAGATGCAGATATAACATCTATTAATTAACTGTCCACACACCTTCAAAAGCTGATTGCAAAAGAGTCTATTTTGGATTATTCATGTTGTTTTCTGTTTTATTTTGAGATTTTTCTTTAGGATGTTGAGGTATTAGCACTGTAAAATCTACTTAAATCCACATTCCTTTAGTTCGGCTTTTAATAATCGTACATGGGCTCTGTGGCTTTTTATCTCCCATTCTCCAGCTGACAATATTAAGTCACACTGAACTATTTTATTAGACATGTAACAAAACAAGTACAACAGCAAACAAAAAACTCATACTTAATAGTAATTAAATAAAAAGAACCTATCATCTTGTTACAATTGCAGACCATAAGTAATAAAACTAGCACTCATGCTACAGAAATACAGGTGATTAAGAAACTAAGAGTTATCAAAACACATTTCAGTTTTTCAATATCACTTTAATCTAAGAGGAAAAAGTAAAAAATTCTATCCACCCATTATTAGAAAGACACAGGTAAAATGACCATGCACACGCGCACACACACACCTAAGAACAGTTTAGAGAGACCGATAAATCTAACAGTCAGTTAGGTTAGTCAGTACTAGGAGAGAAGCCGTGTATGAACAATGAGAAGGCAGAAACGTCCCAGACACGGATTTGTACAAAGATCTTCATTGCAGCAAGGCAACAGTTCTACCAATTGTCCACTGTGCACCCCTTGCAACAAAACGTTATTACTAAGTATAAAACTTCATTACCGAAACAGCTGATTATTTTGAGTGAGCCTCTCTAACAACTACATTTAGGATGTGTTTTGGCTAACTCATAAAATCTACTGAACAGGAACTGAACTTTGTACGTACAAATCAAGAGTTGTTTGTCACATCTCTTGATTGAGAGATGTGACAGCAACACTTAGCTTTATAAGTGTTGCATATAAAGCTACGCCCTCAGTCCGCAGATATTAGTTTATGTTGGGTTCAAAGAGATCCCATCAGTTCCACGTCGCCTGGATCTCAGCTGTCAACATGGATCAGAACTTATTTTTTTCCACAGGTTAGGAACATTGACAGCTAAATTTATTAATCTGTCATCAACACCATCACTCTAAGCTTATTTGTTTGGAGTCAGACAGAGGAAGTTTAGTTCCCCTGAGGAGTCAGATGAAGAGGAATGTCCTGCAGATGCAAGCAGTGGAAAGAAAACCCACACAGAAATGCAGAAACCAAGGGGCTGTCTCTCTCATATCAGCTGCTGTCTCCCTGGAGACACTGAGCCGTGATTTCTCACAGTGCACATCACACACATACTGTAGATGGGACTAAAGAGGAACCACAGCAAGAGTTATGAGTTTATTGCCTTTCCAGAATGTTTTCCCTTTAGTTAAGTGCTTAAAAAGAAAAAAAAAACTCTTACCCAGGCTGTAAAAAGTTAAATACAAGTTCACATGAACAACAACCTATCGCTTATTGAAGTGTGCGACCCAGAATCCGGGGCTAGTGTGTGAAAAGCTGTGTACCCCCTTTCATTTAAGATCATGTAAAACCACATTTAGCAGCAATAACTGGGAGTAATGACACTCAAATTGGCCATGTCTGCTTCTCACATTGTTACGAAGGAACTCTTTCTGTAGTGTTGCCATAGTTCATTGAGGTTTGTGGCCATCCATTTTGCACATCTCTTTAAGGTCTCACCACACCATTTTAATTGGCTTGAGGTCTGGAATTGACTGAACCAGTACAACAGCATTATTCTATTCTTGATTCATTTTTTCTCAGCATTTTATCTGAAGAATCCACTATATGACCTCATTATGAACTTGCTGGAACAGTAATTTCTGGGAAAATTGGCTGCTGTCTCAAAGCAAGAACTACTGATATTTTAAAACATCTTGATAATCCTCCCCAGATTGATGTAAAAGAACAATTACTTCTTTAATCTTTCAGCAAACAATTAGCAATTCATGATAACTAGAGAAGTTGACGTTAACACCAAAACTATTCTACACTTGGTATTTTTAAATAAATATGTGATTGCCTTTTTCATCAAATATTTCTCCAGAAAAAAATGCAGACATTTAAAGATTGTGAGTGTGTCATCCTACTAAACAACTTTGAACAGATTTTTTGTATTCTGCTTGTATCCCCTGAAATAGTAACAGATTTTGCCACTACAGTGGTACTGCAGATAGTCTGAACTTATGCTACTTTAGCTTATCCAAACCTTCTCGCTTTGTATCTACCAAGTCATTTGAGTTTTTTTCTTGCTTCTGGTGCTGATTGTGATGGTGAGGCTACAAGCTGTAATGAAGTTGGTGGTACACTGCTGTTCACTGGTAGTACAGGCCTCATTAAGCCTGTTAGCCTGTATAAGTGAGTGAGGCAACAATTCTAACAGGAACCATCATTGAGTCTCAAAAGATCATCTCAATGAAAGATACGTATAGGGTCAAGTAGTTTTTTGCAGCGTCTTTGCTCTAAAATGATCACTGAATATCTGCAAGAGAGAAGTCTTGCTATTTATTTCCACCTTCGTCAACCTCTATTGTTGCAAGATTTTTCTGTTTGTGTTCTCAAATACACCTCAAGCTTTTTGCTCAAAAAATAGATAGCATCTTTAAAAGAGAAATTTGATTAAAAAACATGCGATGGCTTGTTTAACAATTTAGCGGCCGCTCTACATTCCTACACTTATCGATGGTCACATCCTCTGGGCAGTGACTGAAAGAATGAGATTGCAGATACAAGCAGCTGCAATGAGCTTCCTTCACGGGGTGTAAAGGCTTTCCCATCTACATATATATGGGTGGATGGATGGATGGATGGATGGATGGATGGATGGATGGATGGATGGACATGCAAAGGCAGGGGAAATAAAACAACTATAAATAAATGTACAATTTCCAAAAAAATATAATCTGAAAGCACTTTACAAAAAAAGAAAAGTATTGCAGGTAACTCAGGGAAACAAGTATATGTAGGTGTTGCTATCAGCACTAGACTCAAATGACTTTCTTTATAAATATGTAATAATCTGCTTCCAAAACCAAATCCCTTACAAGGTAACAGTTCAGCTGAGATGGAGTAAATCACTTCAAAGCATTTTAAAAGAAGCTATTTGAACTTATACAGTGTCATCAAGCTGCATTGTTGCTCGAGACCATGCATGAAGGGGAAAAAGCTTGGGATTGGGTTTAGTTACCTTTATGCATCACCAAGTGCAACATTGTTGAAATTTGGGTCTTTATCAGAATCAGGATCTTCACCAGTTTTACATTTGAATTCCTGCTGGGCTCTTAGACATGCTGTTGGCCAAGATAAAATTCTTGAGACAGTCATCTGTCCATGTCTCAGACTAGTGTAATGATGGTATATGAATACTTTCATATTCAGGACAGCAGCAAATATTCGTCTACAGTGTCTTTAATCAAACCCTATTTGTCCTTTTTTATTTTTTTCCCTGAAAACCCAGGCCTGAAGTAAACAATAAACAACATAGTTTTTTTTAAGGAAGGGGAAGAAATATCATTGATATGGAAAAAGAAGGTTGGTGCAATAATCTAAAAAAGACACAAAGAACCAAACATGTTAGGGGTTCACAGTTAGATGTAACTGCCTCAAATTATGTCAGCATGAAAATCACTATATTAGTGTTTTCCTAAATTGCTATATTTTTGTTTCACATTGATATTAGACAATTATTCTGACCTGAAGAGCATGAGGTTACCCATTCATTGTGTATGTTTCATACAGGAAGATTACTGGTGTAGAACTGTCTCCTATCAGCATTTCCTATGTAAATATCCACCATTATCTGTGCAAATAAACACCCAATACAAGGTAACAATGACGTAAAGTTTTCTAAAATAGTGTTCACCTGAATTAATTTCTGCTTTAGTTGTGCCCCTTTCAGACCAGCCATCACCTTCAGCCTCCAGATCTAACTAATCTTCATTAATTAATATTAATTTTTATTAATTAATCATTAATAAATGAGCGTGCCCAAATGTTATCTACTGCAGGGTTAAATTAACTGGTTATAACCTTTTATCAAAACCTTGTACAACTCCTTTTCATTTAGAGACAAACTAGAGGGGAACATTTTATTTTCTCAGACTGTGTCCTTTCAATATCCAGGAAATAATCCTGAGCTTCAGTGTAATAGCCAGGCATTGTAAACATGGCAATAGTTTGAAAGTTTATAAAGGTTTATAAAACTTTTATAAACTTTAGAGTTTATAAAAGTATTTAAAGTGGACAGTTTCTAGAAAAGTACATTTTAGGCTTGTGAAATGTTACTATAAATGTCAAGTACATAATTCCTTAGTTTTTTTGGTTTTTTTGCATTGACATGACCTTCACCAAGGCTAATACCAGGACACTCCATAATTTTATCTGTTTTTGTTTAATTTATTTTATCTTTCTACTTCTTTTAACTTCTTATTGATGGCAACTAACTTGCTTTGAGAAAGTTAGTTGCTTATGGCATTTAAACCCTCCGGTAAATAAAACAATAATAATCAGTTCCCAGAGTTTTTCATTTGCAAATCCCTCTGTTACAAAACCCATGATCCCTTTCATAGAAAACAGTCTGACTTTCTAGAGGTAAAAAACTGTATCATAAGTTTCAATAATCACAAGAGATCATTGTTTCTGCTGAGTAACTAAAGGTTTAAAAACATGACACGTACAGCACCTTTAGGATTACAGATGAAAGACTCTACAGAGAGAATAGATTAATATGGAGACCTTAAATAATTAAAGGTCAGATGAAAAATGTCACTTCAAATTCAGCCTGCTGCAGTTTTCTCTGTGGTTGCTGAAATTTCCTCTGTCATGTCTGCTATCTCTCTTAAGGCAACTGTCATAATCAAGCCTGTTAAACTTAAACAAAAGGCAGGGTCAGCATTGAGCAATCAGAACGCGGGTTTTGTTGTCACTGTTGTTGCATTCTTACAGGCCAAAAAAGAGGTCAGAAAAATAACTATCAAGATTAGGGATGACATGAGAGCATCTGAACAGAAGCAGTCGAAATGGTACTCTAGAAATCAGAGGTGTCATAGAAGGAAAAAAGCAGAAGGAGAAGAAAGGAAATGAAACGATGATGGGACTCAGCAGTGGCAGCATTGATGGGTCTTCATTCATCATTGTTCAAGGTTTGATAGGCAAGTCCTCGTTTGCACTCTTCAGGGCTTCAACAAACCCACAACTTAGGCTTCAGCTGTCAGTGCAGCCCATTTTATCGCAGCTTTTTTGTTTTAATCTCAGAAGATCCATCCCACTTTCAGGGAGTAATTGTTTACATCCTAGATTTAAAGTATTCACTTGACAAGCTTGTTATCTGGGATAAACAATCAGACATTCAATGCGAGGATTAAAATGATCCTTCAGCCAATAAAGAAAAGGTGACACATTTCAGTCACTAAATTATGCATCACAGTAGCTATGAAAATTGCTTTTGCATTTAATAAGAGGTTGCCTGTAGCAATTTCAATTACTTTTTTTTTTTTTTCCTTTTGTGTAAACATCCTTACGTGATCCTGTGTCAGGTCAGGACTTGTGATAATGAGTTAGCACACGGATAACAAAATGATTTTTGACATGTCAAAGTATTCTTAAAAATTTAATATGCAATGTCTTGTAAAAGTATTTTTACTCATTAAACTTTTCTCACATGTCATATATTAACTAAACATCAACAACAAAAGCTGCTGTTAATCAGTTTGTACGTTTGTTTTATTTATATAGAAAAAAATAAAAAGCATGAATCCTCTTGCAAACCCCTAAAAGGAAAATATGGATACACTGAAATCCTTCTTAAATGCTGTTTTGTTTGTTTATTGGAAGAGGGCACTGAAGAAAATCTAAATCAGCTAGCAGTGGCACTGTTCATTTTTTGCACCAAAGGACAAATGGCAAAAATTATGATAACGGGAGGGAGAACCGTCTTGGAAAAAAATTTACTTCATTTTTGCCTCCAGCCTGAATCCCTTGCTGCTTCCATTTAGCTTCCCTTCAGATGGGGGAAATGGATTGGAGTTACGCACCAGCTCAACCAGAAAGCCTTGCACATGCAAAATTTGTGAAATGCACATGAATTTTCTAGGAGCGTAAATGTACTCCTGGTCCGTGCGTCGTAAGTGAAACTATCTGATACGTCACTTTGCCCAGAGCGATATGGTAAAACACCGCAGAGGACTCTCAAAAGCCGCGGAGCCGCTGAGAGGAACCTCTCAGCTGCCATGTCACTTACTCACTGTGTTTTCACAGCCAAAGGGTGCTAAGCTTTCAATCTCGATTTCTCAGGGTAGTAAAAATACAGCTGTTCCATCTCAGTATTTCCCAGCTACGCTTGGTAACTGTGTGTCCCTCAGAGATCAAATCTAACAAGTATTAGCAAGCATAACATGTAACTGACAAACAAGAGAAGACCAAGTCGGATGTTAACCAAAGGAGACATAAAGTGGGAAATATTTGGGCTTGAAAGTTTACAGCTTTTTTAAATAAATGGACTGAATATATTAGCGTTTTATAATCATATCTACCACTCAAAACGCTTTCCAACTTGACCCAGTTGCATTCACAATTGCACACATCCACACAGTGATATGGAGTTCGGTAGGCAGCTTGAACTGAAGCGCCTTGAACTGAGGGAGCAGCGTTGTTTGGCAGGTGGAAGACGGACTCAAACCTGCAACTTCAATTGCAAGAGAACTGCTGAGCCACAGTCTCCCCATATTTAGGCTTTCAACTCACAAATCATCTCTGTCTCCTTCATACATCACATGATATTATTTACATATTTATTATTGACAAAATCAAGAAAAATTGTGTCTTTTTAGATAAGCAGTACAGAATACTTTAGAGAACATAGAATATTTTAGAACACAATTGAAGAAAATATTACAATGAAGGACTGGAGTCAGCAAGACACATAACATTACCAATTTGTCTTCTGCAATATCTATTTTTCAAAAGGGCAGTGTATTTTCATGACTGTATGAGTTGGTCAATTATTATAATGGAATCATTGACTTTTCCGGCTGCTGTATCAAGTTTAAAAGAAGCCATACTTTATTGGTAGGAAAGTTTAGCTCAGTGTCTCCAGAAATGATAGAAATAGGAAGGTTGTATGACATTAAACCCATTCAGGAGGTGGGATCACTGTAGAGCAGACCATGTAGGCTTGATTTCCATTGTTTACACCTCTAAGAGAACACAACATTCAACTAATGCAACTATAATGGTGCATTCAGTTTAAACCGAGAACTTGGAATTTCAACACTACTTAAGACAGAATTAAGGACTACTGTAAAGATGTACTAAATTCAAAACAAATCTCTTATTTTATTATCAATTTAAATGAAAGTTTGACAGCCTTTTTCCACTGAAAGTAGCTTTGAGATTTTACTGATACATAGCATATTTTCAAAGAGCTCCTGTATTCATCTTTCTCTTTTTGTCATCTTCATCTTTTAAGTGAACATTGACCTTTGAGTCAGAGGCACTCAGCCTAAGGATCACAGTTCTAACTACTGTCAGGCTGAATCTGGAACTAAATGGTGACAAGGTGACATTTCTGTTATCAGGCAAGAATAGCTTCATGACTTGTCATGTACTTAGTCAACTATCTTCTCCACTTAAATGCAACTCCATTGACATGTCCACGCCCTTCTACTTCTTCATATGGTTGGATGTTTTTCTGCTTAGAGGCTTACAGGAGATTTAGTGAGAACAACACCTGGGTTTCAGCTCAGCATTCTTCTGGATTAGCTAACCAGCCGCTGCTGAAGGCTGTGGTTATCTCGCTTCTGTGACAATTTTTATTCGGTCCTCAAGCTCAAAGGGGATTATAACAGGCCACCTAATCAGAAGCACAACCTGACTGTGTTTATTCAAGTGAAAATAAGTTAGTGAGAGATATTCGGTTGCAGAGCTGATTTTTTTGAGCTAAATTTCTTATGAAATCAGAAATAACATTCATGTCCCACCCTAATAGCCATGCAAGGCATCTTATTTTGTAGCAGCCAGCTGTTTCTGTCAGTTTTAGTTGTTGCTTTGCTCTAAAGAGCCTCACTAATGTGTATTTTGCTCACATTCAGGTGATTTTCCAACATGTGCAAAGTTCTTTGAATAAGCTGCTTATGTTTAATCAAAGAAACAAACAAAAAAAATCCATCAAAACAAGAAGACCCACCAGAATATAGTAAAAAACCAAATGCTTAGAAAGTTGTGATTATTGAGAATCTGGGAGCAAACTCTACCCTAGTACTTACTTTTATTATCAACAGGAAAAAGAATGAATGAATGAAGGAGTGAACTGACGTGGAAAAAAATATTTTGCAGATAATTTCCTGATTATTTCCTTCAGACCTGAAATTCATTTCTAAAACTGTCTGATATTTTGTTAGTTAATTAAAATCCTGCTGCCAATTTATCCGAACTCTGCTACAGACTCTTATCTCTATAAACCTCACAGGTTTTGGAGAATATGAGATTTTGATAGGAGTCACACTGGTTACGCACCACTGAAATCTTTAAAACATCAGCATTCCTTGCGTGTCCCTCAGCTGGTCACTCTAATCTAATGGTATCATCCAGTGAGGACACGGTGGATGTAGACAACAAAGACCTGCAGTGTGGGGCACAACATCCAGCTCAGCTGGTCATACTCACCAATCCTGTCAATCCTGCAAGTTATTAAGATGCTGCAATTTCTGATGTTAGTGCAATGGACAACTTGTGGCTACTGGAAACTGGAAGAGACACACAGAGATCAAATAAAAACTGAAAGAACTTCAGTCATACTTCAGTCTAGACAGCCCTCTTCGATTTCTGTCCATTTTTTTATTAATTGCATGTTTTAGGTTTTCGTAGCCATTAGATTGATTTAATGTTAATTTTTCTTCTTTGTTCTGTCATTTGTTCTATCTGGGAAGCCATCCATCTGCGTCCTTTGTGGGAGACAGGCTGTTGGAAGTAATCCCAGTGGGTGTACTCACTGAATTTGTCATCACATAACTAACCCGGAGTGACAGACAGCTCTGCATGCTCACTGTCACACCTACAGGCAAATTTGGATTCCCCAATTAACCAAATACAAAAAATGTGTTTCCACTGTGAGTGAAAAGCAAGTGTACTGGCGAAAACCAAAAAAGAGAGAGGAACAAGAACCCAGAAAGGACTCAGCAACACAGAATCTTTAACCATCGCCTTTCTTCAACTAATTAACAATGACAGCATATTCTGGTACCTCAGGTTTAAAAAAGAAAACACAGTCGGCACTCTCATTATTTGCTAAAATGTGAAACTTCAGAATTTTATCACTAATGCCCCTCTTTTGACTAGCAAAATCTAAACCTCTTGCAGCCCATTCCTGAAAGCATTTTAACCCTCTGCACAAAGCCACTCACTTTCATGCATTTCTAGCAGAAAGCAATCTTTTTCCTAATAGATTCCATTGGGCTTAAACCTTTTGTGAGCCACTTATTCACTCTGGTCTTTGAACTTTTTCCGTTAAGTGTATTATTCAGATACTACAGAAATATTGATGCAACAAAAAGTGCTCATATTAATAACTATTTTTGATTTAAGCAGGAACAAAAATTAGCAACATTTTCTAGCACTGTTTTTTTTTTTTTGTAATACCCTTGTCAAATTGTTGCATATGCGCCTTGTGCTCATGGTTTTAAGTAAATAAATCATCATAACCTTTCTACACATCAGATACTATTGCATATTTAATATCTGAACAAGCCAAGCTACTATAGAAGTTAAAAAAAGGTTTGCAATTCAGACACAACATATATTTTGCACATATTTGCCATTGCAATAAAATGCATACTTATGCAGGAGCACAGTTATTTACATGTAAACCCATTTTTAGACACACAAACACATATGGCAGGATAAGAAAGAGCATTCAACAAAGGGAGCAGGAGACACCTTTTTTCTTTCAAAGAAAATATTGATTATTTGGAACACCAATCAAGCCACTTGAGTGGTTTTTGCATTCCTCCATTTTTAATCTGTTAATACGGAATTGCATTTCTCCTCCAAGAATTCATTGCAGGCTGATTGAACTAAAACAGGGATCTCTTTAAGCCCATTCAACCATATAACTGTTTTCCTCTAGCCTATTTTATCTCAACCCAGGCACCACTCACAATCCCCAAATTTCCCATCTTCTTATACTTCAAATGTCTTGGTATCATTTGTCTGTAATCTCATGGTAAACAGCTCATAAAGGACAGAGGATCTGAAAGTGGCCAATGTAATGCCTGTGCTTCAGTACAAAGTCAGTTTTTTTTTTTTTTTTCCATTTCATTTTTATTCTCTCCGTGCATTCGACTGGTCCTCAGGAGTCCCAGGTTCTACTGTTGCAGACCTTAACAAATAATTGGGAGGCTAAAAGCACAGACACCCCATGAATATCAAATAGTCTTATAAACAAATTTAAATGCCAGACCTCCTCACTGGTGCCTCGGTGGTTATGACATTAACTACACAGTCATTATTCCCTTTCAAATCCAGTGAGAAATGGCTTGACCTTAATCCCCTCATGCGGCTAAAAACTTACAATTTATATTGGATTTGTGTCCATTTAAGGTACCATCCTCCAATAATAAGTGTTTTGGGATGAAGGCTGCTGGGAACCATGGTAAAAGCTTTGGAAAGTTTTTCTCTTTTTTTCATTCTTTCTCTTTTTTAGCTTTTTCCAACAAGTCTGAGGAATAAGTGAGCATGTATGCTTTTAACTTTAATGTAGTAATTTTAGTATTTATTTTTCTGCAGTGCATTTCCTAGCAGAAAACTCTTGTCTTGATGGATTTGGTACAGGGGCCACCATAGTCTAATATTCTGCCTTTTTTTAAGTAAGACACAAGAAAAATGTGTTTATATTTTCACTAGGTTTTTGCATCCCTATTGGCCTCATTAATTGAGCTCCATGCTTGAAGGTTGTATGACAAGCATGACTCTGTTTAAAATAAGCTGCTACAATTTGTTGTTCTCAAGGATTTTATTCTGTGAAATATCATCCTTAGACAAAAAACAGTGTTTCCCAGGAGGCTTGAGTTACGACACGTCCAGATTCTGACAAGCCTTCTTAACAACTTTTGTAAAGTGAGCTTGTTCAGCTCTTGTGTGAGCTAAAACTCTTGCTTTCGTGTCTTGTTTCTCTTGTGGATAGGGAAAAGTATTGATTAAATTATAAGAAAAGACTTTGAACATAGACGCTTGACCTTAGGGAGTTATGTTCCATCTGTGTTGTGGTTTGTCTTGGACTTTTGTTGTTACTATTCTTGTAATGGCTGACGAGTGTCGTCTAATAAAACAGGGGCAGAGTTCAGGATAAAATTGCATCCTCTGGGACAAAAAGTGGAAATTTGTAAGATGTTATCTTTTGCTGTTTCTAAGTGTGTGAATGCTGCGAAAGCACTCATTCTAAGACTGTTGGTCTTTTACACTTTTGACTGTCTGTGCTATTTTTAAATCAAACACTGATAAAGATGCTGATCTTTACTTCCACCTAATAAATTCAGTGATTTTTTTCAGGGAGTTTAATTGAGTTTAATTTCACCTATTTAAAGTCAATTTTACTTTACATTACATTCGGATGTTTTTCACTTTTCCATCCTCATGATACCATTTTTTATTTGATATGTTTGTCCTGTATTTGTTCAACAAACAACAGTACTGCAATCAATGGATAAAAAATTTTCTAGACTAATTGTTTAATTTAATTGCTTTGGATGAGGTTTAATTCAGACCTCATCTAAAATAAGTTCAGTGGCCATTGTATTAGGATTAGCATAATAATATTTCACCAAAATCTAAATAATAATTCATAATTACTGTCAAAGTTGCCCTGACGCACAGTCCCAGATGATGTAATTCTGTGTGATTTTGTTATTAAGTAGCACTTTGAAGTAAACAAACCCCAAGAGACACTTTAGACTGTGAATAACGCAGTGAATTGTGACAGTTGTAAAAATGCTGTCCATTTTTACAGCTATTATCCCTCTCTTCTCTCTCATTGGATATTGTAACATAAATAGGGATTTTTTTCTTAGTAGACATGGATCATCTCTAAGGAAATGAAACCCAGCAGCCCCTGAACACAATGATGTCATGTGCAGGCGGCTGATGTAACCCAAGTTGAGAGGCTGTCAGCAGTTGCGGATGTGCTTGTGCTGTGGGCAGACAGAATAAGGACTGAAGCAGCCAGACACAGGTTGAAGAGCTCGAAAAAGCATACTGTATAAGGAAAAGTGTAACCCAGTGAATGGCAGGAAGATGAATAATAATAGAAAAGAAGAGAGGAGAAGAGACGGAAAGACGACTGGGTCGGAGGGCGAGCCAGACGGGAACTACTCAGCCGAGCTGCCCCTCACAGCATGGGGCTCAGACCTATTTCCATCTCATCAACCCCCTCCATCTCAGTGGCCTTCTCTGTATTCGCTGTCATAAGATGCCATGTCCAGAGCTGAATCAGAGGATGACTGATATTACCCCATGCCTGAAACCATCCATTCAACACTTGGTTGGTTGCAACCTCCTCTTGTCTTTGTTCTGTCGATATTTCCTTTTTCTATTTATGTTCTTTTTTCTGCTTCAGCTCACTGTCTCTGGGTGGTGTTAGCTATCTCCGATGCCTGTTGGGTGCTGTAATGATTTTTCTTGTTGAGGTTTGCTCCTGCTTCACTTCCTTCTGTCACCTATCTTTCCATTCAAGGCAGATCCTTTAAGATCCTATAAGATCCTGACAGTAGAAGTCAGACCAAACCTTTGTGAACAAAAATCATAATTTATGTTCCTGTATCTACGTAAAGAAATTAAAAATATCCTGGATAACAAGATAAAACAAATCTATGTGTAATTTTTTAAAAACTAAATCACCATTGCAAACTTAATATCACTCGAAGCTTCTCGCAAATTCTCACATCATGAACTCCCAATTACAGGGCAAAGTTAGTTGAAAAGTTAGTTCTTTTCGACTAACTTTGATCATTCAGACGCTAAATAAAACACAAAATAGTTCAAGACCAGTTAGATTTGATAGAGAATATAGATGAGATTTGATCTAAACACTTCCTCTGGCTCAATGGTTTGAGAAGACTGGACCTCATTACAGACTCAAGTCTTTTGCAGCCTCTAACAGATTTTTTCTTCTGTGATGAACCTGTGTTTCGTTTCACCTCTCGTTCCATGTTGGAAGGGGAACCTGGCTACTTAATATAAGGCAATATAAGGCACTCCCACCACCATGTTTTATAGAAGCATGATGTTTTCTTGACGATGCACAGTGTTTTCTGCCACACTGTTTTGTAATCCATATGTCGATAAATGTTTAACTGTTGTCTCCTCTTATAACAGCATCTTCCATATGTTTGCTACCATGATCCCAGATTTTAAACTCATTGACAGATTCTTTCACCTGAGTTATATATCGCAACAGTTCCTTCAGAATTACTTACTATATTTAGGTGGATTGCAATGGCTAGGGATGTTTGCAGTTTATCAATATTACTATGTGTTACTCTGGTCTGTCTTATAAAATCCCATTGAAATAAATAAAAACTGTCGGTTGTAATTTTTTAAATGTGAACATGTTGAAGGGATAATAATAGTTTTGCAAGGCACTACATATTACCTTCTCTCTCATTCTTGTCTTTTATTTCACTGACTTGAAAAATCAGATTGTATATAAATCAGCTTCCCTTCCAACTCCTGTGATTTCTTCTAACTGCTGTAGTATTCGTCTTTGGGGTTTATTTCTGCAACTTTGATCATCAAGACATGCATAAATTACTGTATTACTCACTGACCAGCACTGGCTATGGCTGGCAGCCCAGACGCTATTCAAGTCAGCAAGTCTTGCCTCTTCTAAGTCATTTTTGAGACTACGCCTAGTCATTTCCATCTGACTCATACAGCGTTCTACTGCAGCTTGACCACTGTTGTTCTTGAAACAATGTTATTCAGATTATTGGGGAGATTTTTTTCTATTTTTGTAGCTCTCTGAGATATAAACACAACTCGGTCTACAGAGTTGTGTTTACTTTCGAGATGAGAGAGGTTCAAGACCAAACTTTTGATTATTTCTTTTTAGAAGTTGAGTGTTTTGTTGCTTTAATGCTGACCTAATTTTATTGCAGAAATGTATTGATATTAATAAATGTATTTATTTATTATTAATAATAATTAAATAAGTCTAAAACACCATGTATGGGAGGCTAAGTCATTGAATTTGTTCAACATAAGGTTTTTTGTTTGAAGATGAAAATTTTTTTTACTCTTTTACTAAACTGTTGAAATTATGGTCACATGTTCAATATAGATGCACCGATCAGAATTTGAAAGGATGCCAACATTTTCCAAACATGTCCCACGAGATATGGAGGATGAAGGCTCCACATGACTAAACAGGGCATTTTTGTTAAAGTCCATTCACCCAGACAGTTATCTACTAAAGTCTGAGTCTCTTTCACTTTTGCAACCTGTAGTAATCTTTAACATGTCTTGCCATAAAACGTACAGATTCCTGTTAAATAACGTTTGGTCTTGAAAGCTAAACTGATATTGAAACTAGTTAACTGAGTTTACTGGACTGAAGAGTGTTGCTCTTAGCATGATCTGGTAGCTCTCAAATATTGTGCCTTCATTGTTTTGAAAAAGAGTCTTAAGATCATGGCCTGCCAGTTCTGGTCATCAGCCGACTACTTGGTGCTTAAGTATTTAATGCTGCAAGTTGGATATTATGTCAGGGCTAGAAGGCACTTTGGGATTTTCAATGTGGTCACTTTCTAATGTCCTGGCATTTTGTGAATAAACCTGGGTAGAAATCCATCTCTTGTAATATTCAGACACATATTTGTAGCAAAGAAACACCCAGTGAGTCACATACATAAACCATGGCATACATACATGTATGTAGGTCTGTTGCGGACAGAGGAGTTTACTTCCCTGCAGTCTCAGGTGGGGCAGCTGTGTTCTGATGTATTAATCATCTTGGTCCCCAGCTTGCTAATTAATGACCCATCTGTCCCCACTCACTGTGGCTCCACTTCAGGCTCCCTGAGACAGCCCAACACTCTCTCTCTCTCATGATCTAAGCTCAGGGCTGGTTCTGAAGGAACAAATGTCAACAGCCAGTCTAAACGTTCTCTGTCTCATCTGCATTCAACTTTCTCTGGAGCGTCTCTCCTCGATTGCTGTGCATTAAGCTTGCAGATGTTGTGCGATCAGGCTTGTCTGTGTGTGTGTTTATGTGTGCACTTATGTAGGTGTATGTGTGTGTGTGTTGTAGGCTTATCAGGTGAGCCCGGGCAGAGTGTCAGATGCAGTAATGGAGGCTTCAAAGACAAGCGCTGCGGTGAGTTTCCCGGCTGCCTTTTTACCAGAACCCTAAAACCCCTGTGCCCATCCACATACCCTCCCCATTCCTTCGCTATTCCCACAGAGGAACAATAAGGCACACAGGTAGACACTTGGCCAGATAAGGAAAGGATGCAGAAAGGAAGATAAGGAATCGGATAGGTAATTAAGTGGCCACAAAGTCAAACAGACAACAGATAGACAGAGTATATCAGGCTGACTGACAGGTTGAGGAGATACTGGAAACCACTATGGATCCCTGATTGAGGGGGGAACAGATAGAGCTGCATTCAGGCAAACAACCTACAGACCAGGTGTTCGTCCAGATCCACTCCCCCTCTTCACTTGCATGAGTAGAGATACTTCAAACGCCCGCCGCTTGTCTGCTGCTTTGTTCCACTGTTTTCTTTGCAGCTGCAAATGTTGTTTTTGATGCCACCACCATTGATTTGCTTCTTTTGGAATGGCAGCTCCTTTTTGTGCCTTCTCATTTGCTTATCTCCATTTTTTTATCTTTTGTACTGTTTGGAGTGAGTTTATTTTTCTGTGAGATCGTCTTTTGTCTTGCATTGGTTAAACAGCCACGGTCAATGGGCTATAATTGAGTGTTTGATCATTAAAACTATTAGTGAAGGCTGATTATTTTCAGAGATCACAGTGTTCTTTCGTTGGCTTTGATGTAACATGAAATAAGGTTAGACACTTAAATCACAAATGGACGTTTTTTGGCTCTTGCATCATCTCCTGTTTTGGTTGCTGCATTTATTTGCACTGATAGAGGTTTATTGTGGGACTATGTAGAATGAACCTGACAAGATAAAATAACCAGAAGAAAAACATTTGTTTCCATTTTAAGTAAACATTCAGAGACTTTTATTTTAGGATTATTATTGAATTAATGAATAAACAGGTTTAAAGTAATCTCTTCCATTTTCTACATCTACTTACCTAAGAACAAAGGATTTGTGCTGTGCTTTATTATAACATCCCACCCAAAAGATACCTGGAAGTATTAATAGAGCTTTTACTGTTATTGCCCTAAGCTCTCTATGTTTGAGCTGCACTAAAGCAGTGGTGGAGAAAGTACTCAAAAAATGTACTTAAGTAAAAGTACAAATACACAGGCAAAAATGTACTCAAGTAAAAGTCAAAGTACCACATTAACATTTTACTTAAGTAAAAGTAAAAAAGTACTGGCTTTTAAAAATACTTAAGTATTAAAAGTAAAAGTACTTGCTGAATACATAACCTAATCGCTAATATCATTAAGTGTGCCGATAGTATTTAATTTGAATACATCATAAATGTGCCATTTTAATAAACAATGTCACAGATTAAACATGTTCTTATTGTGTTTATTCTCTGTAAGAGTTTAGACTTAGATATGTGATTCTATGCATCATAATTTCAGGGATGGAAACATCTCATTTCCTGTCCTAACGTAGCATGAACTTCATTAGTGACATTTATTTAGAAAGAAATCCAACTGAAAGGGGATGGAACGAAGGTGTGGGGGGGAAGACATGCAATAGAGGAGCCATGTAGCAGAGTTGTAGTCAAGACCACTGAACACGAGACCAAGACCAGCGCCCTGCGCTACATGACACAATAAAATGAAGTGCACCTATCAAAAATGGTTCTCAGATTGATCTGAAAGATCCACATTTCCATAAAAACACCTAGATATAAATACTTAGAGCTGAAATATATTTAACCAGTATCAATTACAACTCATTTCATTCTGTTTTGCTTTCATCGCTGTGCTACAATCCGCAGAGGTCGCCTGCCATCCCTATAAAAATAACGCCCTGGGCGGTTGCCCATATTGCCCATGTCAGAAACCACAACTGTCTGCACCATTAAACCATGAAACATAGCAATTAACTGTAATTGCTATGTTACAATTACAGTTGTAATTGTAACATTACAACACTATGAACACTGTCCAACGGCGCAACAAGCAGAAGGAGCACCATGACTGTTCTCATCCTCCCTCCCACTGCACGTTTGCCACCATGACAGGAGACAAAATCAATCAATGAGCATGCTCTGTGTTCATACGTTCAACTTTTACTTATTCGGCAATTAAATAAATGTGTGTGAGTGTGTGTGTATATATATATATATATAGCTATATATAGCTATTGCAGTGTATACAAGAACAAAGAACGGCTCTCAGTGAGGCTTCAGTCCCATCAACCTTAGTAAAGATCCGTCCAGAAGAATCGGATCGTTCCTGAATCCACACAATAATTCAGCGCATGAGTGACAACTTTTTTTCATCGCAGATGCAACATGTGTCTCAGTACAGCTAGCTTTGCTAGCATCACGTCCACAGATCTTACCTTTCTTTAAGCTTTCCTTCCAAGTGACGCTAAAAGTTGGACAAAGTCCCACCGTCTGTGAAAGCGAAGCGCTGCTGGTTTTACATGTCGTCATATCTTATGATTTATGCAGCTATTATCGATTAGTTAGACATCTTCTCCCGCTCAGAGGAAACCACTGCGCATGTCTGGAGCTCCGCGTGCTAGTAAAGGGGGAGGCGATGGGTGACAACAGACACTAAGTCACGTTATTGCTTGGATTTTACGGCGCCACCTTAAAGTCCCTGAACTTCATATTTTAACGGACAAAAAGAGAGCAGTGCGACTTGGATGTAACGAGTAACGCGACACTGTAGTGAAGAAATGTAGTGAAGTAGAAAGTACAGATACTTACTGTAAAATGTAGTGGAGTAAAAGTAGAAAGTACCCATTATTAAATCTACTTAAGTAAAGTACAGATACATGAAAATTGTACTTAAGTACAGTAACGAAGTACTTGTACTTCGTTACTTCCCACCACTGCACTAAAGATAATCATTGCACATCCAAAAAACGGTCTTTGTTCAACATGTAAAAATATTCAAATACTCTAATGTAGATATTATATACCATTCACCAATCAGGCACAGCATTTGATCACTGACAGATGATTCATACTAATTATCTCTTCATCATTGAACCTGATAGTGGGTGGGATGTATTAGAAAATAAGTGACACTGATCTTAAAGATGACTTGCTGAAAGCAGGAATAAATGGCAACACAGAGTTCAATAAGGGCAACTTTGAGAAGGTTATACTGGTAGGTAAGATTGTCTCCCAATGTTGAAGGTGTTTCCCATATTGTAAGTAAAATAATCTGCCAGTGGAACTAGTACTTTTTATCATTAAGGAATTATGGGCTTGAAACAAGCTTCTTTATCTTGCTAAAAGTTACTTTTAAGCTAGTTTTGACATATTTCAAGTATATTAAGATATTTACATTAGAAACCAGACCAAAAATACTCGGTAAGATTTTGTGTTTTTGCAGTGTAGTGTCAGATCCTCGTCCTACAGGCGAACTACTGTACCTCAAATAGGAAGGTGGCAGAATACACTGTAAACAGCTGCTTATAGGGCTGCAAAGCAGCAGATCAGTCAGATTCCCCATGCCGACCTCTGGCCACAGCCAAAAGCAAACACAGTTGGCATTCTAACTGCAGTATAAGAGAAGGGACTCTTTTAGGAAGCCGGTGAGCTGGCCGAGCCAGTGTTCTGCTTTGAACAATATTCTGCTGAGAAACCCTGGGTGAACTGTATTTGCTGATGGCTGTAATCTCTTTCAGCAGTATAATGCACCGTGCCACAAACAGCAGTGGTTCAACAGTGATTTGTTGTGTTGACTTGGCCTCCAAATGATCAGATCCTAATTAAATTGAGCATCTGTGCTGGCTTAAGAAGTCCAATCTATAGAGGCCCACCTCACAACTTGCTGTACTTCAACGATCTGTTGCTAACATCTTAGTGCCAGATACTACAGCAAGCCTTCTGGGTCTAGTAATGTTTGTACCTCATGGGTCAGGACTGCGTTGGCAGCGAAAAGTGTGACCAACACACTAATTGGCAGCATTAAGTCAAAATGTTACTGCCGGTTTGGTGTTTAAGTCTTAGAAAACTCAGCAACTCAGATATATTACCATCTTATTACCTAGTAATGAAAGACGCATCATTTATCTTCACATTATACACAAATTTTAAAATTTTATCACTAAGAATTGCCAGAAAGTCTGGCACTCCAACACACATCATTGGTGATCTCTTCCTCACTCTCATTCCCCTTTTCTTCCTTTTGTTCCCCTCCTTGTCCCTTCAAACAGCAAACTCTGGAGAACAACCTGACCAACCTGGTGAAGAGGAACAGTGAACTGGAGAATCAAATGGCCAAGCTCATTCAGATCTGCCAGCAGGTTGAGGTATGCCATATGTATTCATGTTGTTAGCTTCAGTAAGATTAGACTTTCTCATCCTTCCTCGTGCTCTAATAGAAAACCTCGGTTCCAAGATCGTAGCCTTTAAGCGCTCATGTAATCTTAATTGTAATTTTTTATTTTTTGCCAGCCAACGAAAAACCCCAATCAGCCGGCCGACCAAATCTGTCTATCTTACCATATTACTGAGGCTTACCCTAGATTTTAGTTAAAGCTCCTCTTAATATCACCCCCCTCCTCCTGTGTTATGACCCCCACTGTGATCATATTAAAGTAAGAACTCGTTTTTTAGCTGCTTTGATTCTTTTTAGTGTCTATTCTGAAATTCAGTGGTTTTGGGGGGCTTTTTATTTTAAAAAAGTATTTTTATTACAGTTATAAAGTCCTTCAAAACACTAAAGCTATTGACAAGAAAATATCATTATTTATTGTAAAAGGAAGCAGTGAAATTCATCTCTCCCCTGGCAAGTCTTGTAATTTTTGACATGTACCTCCAATAACTATAATATAGGACAAGTAAACAAAGTGTTTACAGGCCATAAAAGCTCTTGGACTTTTTTTTAATTCAGATTGGATTATAAATTAAATGAAGGAACAGCCACTTAGATACTTTATATTTGAAAGGATTTAGAAGGGTTGTTCTGTTCCTTAACATTTTACTTTATTTGTCAATTAGCATAATCAGCCACTGCTACTTAAATGAATAATTTCAACTGGTTCCAAATGATGACCTTTAGCTTTCAACAATTGTGCATTGCAGTTTACTGTGACTAATTATTCATGGGAACTAGCTGATGTTGTCTCAGATGTTGCTTGATTCTTATTTATGAGCTCCATCATAAGACTAAATGGGTCTGGAAGGCACCAAGCTGGCAACAATGAATGGGAAAGACAAGGCAGTTGCGTGTAAAGTTTTACTGGTAAAGATTATTGTCTCCAGAAACCCATGAAGCCCCACTCTAACTCCAGTTTTCAGTAAATCTCACCATGGAAGAGCTCATTTTTAAGATGAAGCGGTGTTTTAACACTCAGGAGTTTAATTTGCTCTCGAATCACCGACACAAGCAAATTATGGTCCCGGTGAAGTTAAATAAGATTACATGTCAAATGACATATATCTCTGCAACTTGTCACAAACTTATTCAGTAATGTGTCACATCTTACTCTGATGCAGGTTTGTGACAACCTCACAGGACTATTTCACAGCCGGTTGTCCTGATCTATACCTGGAGCTGTCTGCCGGTTTTTGTCATTTAAGCTCAAGCTGTGATTTAACAGCTACATTCAGAGAATGTTAATAATCACCTGCCGCTTGTTCGCTCTTCTCTGCACAGTAGTTAAGAGTCACACACATATGAGCACATATTTTCCGTCTGCACACTCACTTTTAATAAATGTCGTCATTTCTCTGGGAGATTTGACATTAATGGCTGATGAGGACAAATGCATTTCAGTGGTGCCATCTTTCTCCACATAGTATGTTTCTTATTAGTGGGGCATGACTCCATTTTCTCTGAGTCACTCTGAGGTCTCTAAGCACAAACTCATGCAACCCAATCAAAAATTAAATGATCGCTGTGTGATTTATTGAGTACAGACAAAATGTTCATCAACAGTGAGAAAACGAGCGCCTTCTCGCTCGGGTTTGCATTCAAGGATCCTGCTAAAAAATTTCTACTAACTACTCAAAACCATATGATGGTTGAAAAAGATAAATTTAAGGAGAATATTAAAGAAACCCCCCTAAAGCTGCTTTTTGATGTGATCTTAGAGGCAAGAGGTCAAGATATTAATTATTTACTAGGTGAAAGCACATTGAAGCACAGAGGTTGTTAAAGTGTAATGGGAAGGCAAGAGAAAGGGGAAGTGAGGACTAATGAGGAGAAAATGGGGAATCCAAATATAGGAGAAAAGCTGCAAGGAAAAACAGGACGGTAAAAGAAAAACAAAAAACAAGGGTCAGCATGGCAAACAGAGAAAAGGGTAAAAAGGGCATACTCTGAATGTTAGCGTGACTACCAATGATTACCAGAACAGACAGAGGCACTATAGCAGAGGAAAATGCTCAGTAATAATGCAGTGCAACACAAAAAGGGAATAAGGAAATGGGAGTTTTAGCAGAGTGAGACAACTGTGTGCAAAATAAGAAATCTTTGAAGGGCTTTGAGCGTGACCTGGATTTCTCTGCTCTCTGTTTGCAAGCGTACTGTATTGGCACCAAAGACATGATCAAACATAGTGCGAATTCTCTTCTAGTGTGTCAGCACACACAGCAGCGAGGCCTTCTCATTGGGGAATTAGCTTTTCTTAAGTTGTAGAAAGGATGTGCTGACTTGACTGTGAGTAGGCTGCCTGTGTCCTCAGGGACGTCTAGCTTTAACACAATATTTGCTGTTTTTCTTCCGGCTTAATGGCATTCTGAGTTGAGTTCAGGTTTTCTTTCAAATGGATGGTGATTTTGTTTAAAATAATAAAACAGGATTTATTCAGTGTTTGAATTATTTTTTCATAGCACTTGACCCTTTTCAGATTTAGTTTATGCATTTTATTGGGGGAGTGTATTTATGATGCTATGTGTTTTAAAATAATATTTAAAATGAAAAACCTAACAACTGTTGTATGTATTTGTTTTTAGTCTCAAATTAACTGGTTTTCTTGTAGCCTGTCCTTATCTTCCAAACCTTCTTAGCACTTTCTTGGTGTTTACCACAGAAAAGCTTTCCCGCAGCCTGATGCTGCCACCCCTGTGTTTAATGGGGGATGGATTAAAACAGAGGGATGTGCTTTATTAGTTTCCTGCCATGCAAAGCGTTTTCCATGTAGGCCAAAAAGTTGAGCCACATCTGTCCAAAGTACCTGCTTTAACCTTCTTCAAATCATTATCCCTGATGTTGTGATATTTGTATTTCATGAGGCAAATAAAACTTTGAGGCCTGCAGAATTAAGATATTTGTACTAACATTAATACAGGTGATCTGCAGGCTAATGACATCCAAAGTCTGAATAATGGGTGTTGTATGCAATTGTACACCACAATTTTCATGTATTTATTGATAAAAAATAGAAAAAATCTTAAAACATTTTCTTTCCACTTTATAATTATGCACTACTTGGTGTTGGTGTTTTATATAAACTCCTAATATGACTGTTTGGCTAAGCTCTGTATTGGTCAAAAACACAGATGCTCAGGCTAAAAACTAGAAAAACCCTCATAATTTATATTATAGGACTTTCTTTTAAATTTTTGAAGATGATTTCTTGATTTTTAAATATAGCAACCATGGTTAACTGGTTTTGATATTGAATAACTAAATAAAATCTATTACTTTTCCTAATCAAAAATGAGCTCAGTTTTTATGATATTGTTGTTGAATTCCCAATGAGCCTTCACTCTTATACAATATTCAATGGCTATTCCTCCAAGATTTTAAAACCTGGTGGTGATTTACATTTTAGCATCCTTCACATACAGTTTGTCTTCAAAGACCACAGTTTATGCTCTTACTAGGGGCCAAAGCTTTGAGAAGTGGAAACTTTTTAATAATGTGTTAATTACTTGGAAGCTTCATTCAGACACAGCTATTGTGGAGTAAGCTTTTTATCTAGAAAGCAGAAAAGGGAGCGGCCAGTGTATCCAACCCTAAGTTTTCCAGTTAAAGTTTCATGTGAGCCTTTAGAGCTGATGGAGGGGGAAAAAGCGAAAGAAACACATCAGGCAGAAGCTTACTGGGTTTAAACGCTCAGACGTGTATGTCGACCGATTAAGCAGCGAGCTGCAAGTCATTAGTCGAGGCCTGTCTGGGTGTGTGTACACTGAAAGTGATCCCACTGTGTGCAGAATATGAATCAGCAGTGGAAGATGGCTGCAGTGCTGCCTGATATTTTGTTTCAGGTCTCAGATACCGTCTGTAACCTTTCCACGGGAGCTTTGGGGAGATCTGCCTGCCAGCAATATGTGTCATTAGCAGCTCCACTTTTAGCAGAGGGTAACAATACAATTGCAATAGGAAAATGTCACATAATAAAACATTCCAGTTTTTAAAAGTTGCTTTGGTTTCAGTAGATAGTCAAATTGTACTTTTGTTTATGTCCATAGTTTTATCAGTTAAGCCAATTCCTTAATTTTGCATTTAAACATAAGTGTGATTATAATAATTAGGTGTTATTTTAAAGTATTATCAATTTACACATTTCTGTATCACAATATCTGAGTTTTGTAATACAGCACCTTACAAAAGTATTCATGCAGCTTCAACATTTCTCCTTTTTGACATTTTTACACTTCAAATTTCAGAGTATTTTACTGGGATTTTGTTGGAATAAACCAGCAGCCAAATAAATCACTTTGTTACCAACGTTCTTCAGATGTCACTTCTAGATTTGTTAGAATATTAGTCAACAACCTGCATTGTGAAAACCAAGGAACACAAGAACATGTGAGAGATAAGGTAGTCAGGTATTTAAAGAATTATGGGTATAAAATATGATCTGAACCTTTGAACAGTTCAGAGGTATCTGTCATCTGACAATGGAGAGAGTAGGCAATAACTAGAGATTTAACAAGATATGGCTGCCCATCTAAATCGATAGTTCGGGAAAGGAGAGCATTAATCTGAGAAAATTACAAGAAGTATATTGCATATTTATTCTAAGTGTGCAATCAACCTGAAAGAAAAAGGCTTCCAGCTGAAATTACAGTGGGAGGTAGTTCTTCAAAGTTAGGTTTTTGTGGGGCTGTATCCAATTGTCAACTTGTCAAAATTAAATTTCTAAAATTAAATTGAGCCATCGTCCTCACACCTCATAATTTTGCACTACTTTGTGTTAGTTTGTCACAGAGAAATCCTATAAATATACATTCAAGATGTTGGTTGTAAGGTCACAAATGTCAAAAAGGCTTAAGGGGTTTGAGTGCTTTTGCAAGACACTGTATGTGCAATAGTTGAACTTAAGAGAGTATAATTGCAGCTGAACTGAATGTCATGAGAACGATACTGTCCTTGACTTTAAAAATGCCAACTTGCTTATGGCAATAAAAAGAACCTGAATCAACAAACTTGTGGCAGATTAACATCTGCAAGGACTTACTGTATTGTAGATGTAAGATGTGGCATATAATCTGTGATATGTTTATGGTGATGAAAAGATAAAAAATCGATTAATTTTAAAATATATTAATAATGCGGTAAGAAAGATGTAAAAGAAGACTAGCTTTAAAAACAGTTGGACATAACTACATGTGTATGGTGAACTACACTGTGCATCTTGCTCTACGTTCCTGAACCAGAACAAATATATATTTATTAGATTGAACCAGGGATGCACAGGTTATCTTAGTCCTGTAGTGTACTGTAAAAGAAACTCTATTACTCCTGGAAGTCTTACAGTTTTCAAAGAGGGAAATCAATGATAGAAATTTCCCACAAGAAAGACATTAGTGTCAGGACCATAAAAAGATGTTAGTCCTTTGAATAAGCAGAACGACCACAGAGAAGATTGTTTATGTAACAATCCCTGTTTCAATTCATAGTGATCCTCGCCAGTTTATTTGTTCAGCTTTAATTACCAACCTTTTACCTATCAGATCTCTGTTTGTCATAATAATCGTATTTCTGTGGGCATTTTTGAAGAAAGTGTTTTTTTAATTTTAGATCTACAAATTAATTCATTTGTTAAAAATCCCCAAAAAGATGCTAGTAGCTTATGACTCCGTTTTGGAGTGAAGTTTGGGATTAGGTTTTAGCTTTGGTCAAACATTTAGGGAAGGTTGAAGGGCTCTGTTTGTTTCAGTGAGTGTCCTTACAAAGATAGTAATAATAAGTGTGTGTGTGTGTTTGTGTGAATAGCTGTGAATAAAGAGGCTTAGGTGGATTGCTGGGTAATAATGAGCTTTGTGGAGCGATGAGTGGAACTTGGTTGTTACAGTAAGTAGTTTCATAAGCCCCTTTCAGACTTCAACTGAGGCTGTCAGTGTCAGGTCTCCGTAAGCACCCAGTCAGCAACGTCCCCTGACGGCAATCTTATGTGGTCAGACTATGTGATAATTACATATCACTTTCAGTGAACTGGCTGAACTCCAGACAGACATATTAATAAAGGCAGACAAAGTTTCTTTCTCGTTGGCTAAATTGGGCATTTTTATATATATATATTTGTCAGAAACGAATCCAACATTTCATGGTACACGGTTTAAAAAGTTCTCAAAGCCATTCTGATGGAAACCATCTACAGGTGATTCAATTCTGCAGAAAAGTGTGTTAAAAATGTGTTATCATCATTATATCAATAGGCAGAACAAGATAGTCTGTTATATTTCAAAATGCATCCATGCTATTCATGGCTATAATATATGTGTCCATTTGGCTGGCCTCTTTCTGTAATGGATGCCCACATTATGGTTTAGATGATAATAGCCGAAACAGTCAAACACACTGAAAGTGCACAAAATAATATGATATGCGAAGAGTGAAAGGAGCAATTAAAATGGCATTTTCCTAAAATGTGAATACAGTGTTTAGAGTCTTACTGCAACTTTCTGACAAAGCAGGAAGAGAAAAATGTTAGAAAATTCCAGCTATGGTAGAGCAGTTTTTCTTATTGTTTATTGTTTTGTTAATACCTTTTCAGGAAAGAAAATCCTGTTGTGTAAATGAGGCCTTACAAGCAGCTGTAGGGAGAACCGGCATTTTGTTTTGGCTTTGAAACCGTTGCAGAGCTTTTATGTTGGCTGTACAGAGGTTTACAACTCACTAAAGGAAAAAAGCCTTAGGGGCCACCTTTAAAACACTCAGCACCCATTATTCCAGCAAATAATTACACACAGAAAAGTAAAAGAAGTGTTGGACATTTATATTACTTTAGACAATTCTTTACTTTTCTTTTGCTTTTTCAATCTGCTCTCTAAACTGGAGCCTATTTGAACCTTCAACCATACACACCTCCTACACTTAGAAACATTTTAAATGTACATAACTATGTAATTCCAGACAGATTTAAATGTTTCAGGAATTTATTTATTTAAATAAATAATAACAGTAATGCTTAATGACTTTTGAAATATCGGAATTCAGTTTTTCTGAAAATTTAAAGATTATGAAGACCAATGAGAAAGGAATGTTTGATATAAAAATGCTAGCCTTAAACGGTTCAGTGTTTGCACTCAATACTTGGCCTGGGCTTTTTTTGCATGAATTACTGCATGAATGAGGCATGTGATAGAGAAGATTCAGTTCATGGCTCTGTTGAGCTTTTTTCCTTGCTGCTTTATTGGCCTTCTGCTCATTTGCATTGTTCTGGTGTTTCTCGTCTTCCTCCTGACAATAGCCCATGACCTCGGAGGTTTGGGTCAGGTGGTCAATCAGCCTAGTAAATCCATTCTAATTAAAACCAGGAACTGTTAGTTTTGGCAGCGAGGTCAGGTGCAAAGTGCTGCTGGAAAAACAAAACAGGATCTTCATAAAGCTTGTCAGCAGAGAGAGACATGCACTGCATTTTTTAAATTGACAAAACACAGTGGACCAACACCAACACATGAAATCTTCCCTGACTGTAGAAACTTCAGTCAGCAAAGTGCACCCCTACACTATTCCTCTATACTCTGAGACTTTGTTTTCCTAAAGAAAAGCAAAATTTACTTTCATAATAAGCAGCGTCAGGTCAGTTCTTTTTCCTGTGTTTCTGTGTAAGATGTTTCTGATGTCTCTTGTTGTGGAGTGACTCAAAACAATGAATATTACCGTTGTAGCCAATGTCCTGAATCTGTCTGTCTGTCTATGAAAAACATATTCTAGTTGCAGTTTATCTCTGGGAAATCTGCCCCAAACATTTGAATTAACTTTGTTTCTAACTTTCCCACAGGCTGCACTTGTCAGTTGTTTGTGCAAACAATTTCTACCACACTTTTTCCTTCCACTAAACCTTACATGCTTTTGGTTACATTACTTTCTGAACAGCCAGCTTCTCTATCAATGTGTGGAGCATAACAAGGAATTTCTCTATTAAAATACTTTTCATTGGTCTTAGTTGCTATTTTAGTTGTCTGAGAAACACAATGAATGAATGAAAATAAGCTTACCATTTTGAAATGAATTACTAAATCACTTCAGTTATTTTCCATTTTTCTAACATCCACTAAAAGATCTATAAACAAATGCAAAAAAAATAAATAAATTACAAATACTTTTATCACATCTGTAAATATTTAAAATTAACCTGACAGGATAAGTCTTTGCATTTTAACAGTGTACCTCTGGTCCCTTTTATTTCATTTGCACATTTTATGTTTTTTATTCCATATTGGTTAAAAACGGAAGGTTTTCGCCTTCCAGACTGTTCTCCAATGTTGTATAAGTTATTATGAATTGGTACACAGCAGAGTAGCCTCACGCATGGCTTGTTTTGACAACAAATACTCTAGGACTCAGTCAAGCAGTTAAAGCAACAATGTGCTTTGTGGATGTTGTGGCAGTGGAGAACATCTTTGCGAGGAAAAGTTTCTTGCTGCTTGTCTGCATTTTTTGGACAGCTCTGAATGTGGCTGTTTAAACGATTAAAGCCTCTATCTCTCACTGCACCGGGTTGCTTTGTTTCCCAAGTGTTCTTGAGAAAACTTTGTAATTTCTCTGATGCACACAGTCCTACTAACAGAATGTGGGTCTCCAGTCATCATGAGGTAAAGCCCTTGAGTTGCACACAGTGAACATCTCAGCAGGGCTCAGTGCAAGAGAAGATGAGTGCAGCTTTTTATTTTTGCTTTATTGCAAATACAATTTCCACATTTGTACACCTATGCTGTGTTGTACAGTGTATAGTTGGAATTGTTTAATGTAATACAAAATTAAATTCATGCAGGAGACAGAGCAGAAATCAGATACAATCTCATCCAGTCATGTTCTGCTTCTCAGAGGAGATAGATGATAGATGCGGACACTAACTCATATATTTGTACACATTTTAAGTACATTTTAAGAACCTGGTATCTTTGACATAATCCTTACCACTATTCCTCACATTAACAAAAAGACAGGTGTAACAGTTGCACGCTTGCAGCTCAGTTTCTCATCTCCATTCCTCAGCAGTACAGTTAGATCTGTCCTTTTTTTTTTTTTTTTTCATTTAAACTCCTGCCGTAAGTGTTTCTGAAGCTTTCAGTGTAATTATATTATGTAGTTGGCAGACCTTTTGCTGGGGGCTCATTGTTGCAACTCAGCAAAAACACTTTTAGAGTTGGCTGTTTAAACTGTGTTGGACTCATACAGGGAAGTGATGCTGAGTTGCCTCGGCAGCTTTGGCCCAAATATAATCACAGAATATATTAAATTGGCACCATGTAAGCATATTTTGCCAGTAAATCCCAGACGGCTATCTGTGGGATTTTTCTTCCAGTGAAGATTGTAGGATTCCAAATAATCAGTCTCTTTTTTTTCCTAAACGTAGATTTCTACAAACTGGTGTTTTGGAATACTTTTTCAGGTTCCATAAAAGAACACGTTGTAGTTTCATTGTAGCATCATTGTAACGATTTGGCAAAACTGTGTAAGCATTTTCCTCCACAACTAACTGTACATTTTACGAGCTGAATAGAACAAGTTTGTCTACACTGACCTGTCCTTTTTCCCTCCCCATCACATCCGATGTACTCCAAGTTATAAACTTAATGTTCCAACACTCTTTTTTCCCTCTGGACTAACAACAGTTTAGCAATATAATGATTTATGATTGTTCCTGTGAAAACAATTAGTGAGTTAAATCACCTATTGTTGCTGCATTTGTCAGAAGTATTTCCATACCAGGTGCATTATGTTGCTGGAGGCCTCCGTTCCAGGTGTACGGGTTGCATAAGGCAAAAGATAAATGAATGAAACCTTTGAAGATTTAAAATGATAATTTACTAAGAAAAACTGCTTTTTTAAAATTATTTCCTACAGTGTAAAGAAATGCAAGATGTGTAAAAAATGTCATATTTTTTTATTAAGTTTATTACCTTTTTTTTGTTCAGGTAAATACAGCCATGCATGAAGCTAAGCTGGTGGAGGAGTGTGATGAGCTGGTGGAAATCATCCGGCCAGAGAAAACAGGTCATCGCTGTCAAGATCAAAGAGTCCAAGGTACATTTTATTAGAATATTGGGATATAAGTCAGGAAATTAAAGTTGCATGTATTTTGGAACATTGTGCGATAGGGGCTTAGGAAAATGCATTTTTAATTGTGTTTTATGTTTACATGTCAGTATGAATAGACTAGAAATTGAGAGTTTCACACCATTTAAAAAGTTGTGAATTGCAGACTAGGCCACTAGCAGTCCTAGTCTGCAAGCACATTTTGGTTTTATACAAGACAGTGCATAATAAACCAGAACTGCTGTGGACTGAATATATTTGTCAGGCCTCTTCTTTAGTATTCTACCGCAGAGATTCAGGCAGCTGACCTAAATGTAGAAAACTTCTGAACTTCACTCTTGGGTTTCAAAGAGAAGTCTAGGATTTAAAAAGAAATGTCTGTGGTCTAACCCTAACCCGTGTATAACGCGGCTGCTTTTTCTACCTGAGTGTTTAGGGATTCATGACAGAGACTCTCCCAGAGGATATATGCACGCTGATGGTTGGAGTATTTTTAAGATGGCAAAAAAGTTATATTCCTGGGCAGTGAATATAAGGAGAGAACTGGCTTTTTGGTGTGTATGGTTCGAAGAATAAAGAAGCGTGTCAGTTTATTCCTGGAGATTGCAGACAAAAGGCAGAACTTCTTCTCCCAAGAGTCTCAGTCAGTCTGGCAGAGGACAGGAAAGGGAGGATGATAAGATATAGGTCAAAAACAAAGAAAATGTAAAACATCAGAAAATACCTGAAAGGGTCACGAAAAGGAATGAAATGCGCAAAGTGAATATGCCACATGACCACGCATTATCAGGGAAACACAGTTAGTCTTACATATTTGAACAAACCACTGATCCAGGTTACTGTTGTAGGCAATAATGTCGGGTATTTGAGTACTTCTAATGGGCTCTGGATCTCTTGAGGGTTACTAAACTGTCATAGTCACAACTTGTCAAAATAAAACACACATATGTACACGCCTAGTCTAATGTGTGTGCCTGAATAGTATGACTGGCTGTCTGCCAGGCATCCTCTCTTCCTGTTTTTAATGATTCCTAGAACATTAGTCCCAATGTTGAGATTTTGTAGCTAATGCTGACCCAAGTCACTTAAAACTTGAATAATATTGAGACCTGGTCCAAGACATCATTAAAATCAATGCTATTTAGGCTATGTGGTTAAGAAAACTGCTATACTGTTAAAAATGTCTTGTATAGCTGTTCACTTGATTACGAATCTGATTCATCCACCTATAGTCTTCAGTAAACTCACTTCCAGCTCTAGAAAAGCAAGAGGTTTTTCAATCTTTTTTCCAGTAGTGCAAAGGTAGTGCCTCCATGTTTACTGTTTTGTTGTAACATCAGTTATTGATCATAATGATTTCAATCTGGTTTTCCTTTGTCATCTGTTGATAAAACTTGCAGGAAACATTCTTTATAAAGTTAGCTCCTTAAATTAAACATTATAGAAGTGTGAAAAAGTGTGCTCTGTGCATCTCTAGGACAGCGGGGGATATGTGAGCCAGGTCCAGGATTTTATTTTGAAGGTCACTGCAGATTCTCTGATTTCTCTGGCTGGGTGGTTAAATTAGTATTTTCATTTGTGCATGAATGTTTGCTCATACTGAAACGATACATACAAGTAATTTAGAGTTTTAATAGAATGCACCTTCAAGTAAGTAATACAGGTCACAGAGAGAGTTGGAAGAAGTAAAATACCAATTAAGTTTTCTAATATTGTGCAGCCACAGTCCTAAGTATTTATTTACTGAAGTAAAAAGGCCAATACTTAATTATCGTAAGATAATAAAAAGTTTCAATTCTCAAAATGGCTGGTTAGATTTTGTTATTTACCTGCCAGAACTACTGTTAGAAGCTGCCTCCCTCTAAGAATCATTTTCAAAGTTTATTCTCACATGTTTTTAATGGGTTTTGCCAATCTCCTGGAAATGAACAACAATCAGGTTTCATGTGAGCCTTTCAAATAATTTATAGGATATATGTTGTAGACCAGCAACAGGAACTGAGTTCACTCAGAGTCTTCTGATATAAATCATTTAATAAGGTCCTGGTTTGAGCCCTGACTCCATCCTTGATATGAGATTATGACATCCTACTTAGCTGCCTTGAATCAATAAACACTATTAAATTTCATGAAAAAGATAGAACAATAATATGCAGCTCTTACAGAAGCACATAATTCATTGATTCAGAACAATGAAGCAATGCCTCTGCAAATATACAGCAGCTGATGAATCATCTACATCCATTTATAAAATCAACTGAGGAGTGAAACACCTGTCCCATGTACCTTGTATTGTATTGACTTTTTCTCCAGGGCACTACTGTTTGTTCCTCTTTATTTGGACAACTAAAATCTGGTAAAGAACTTGAGATTTCAATCTAAATATAAAATGTGGGCTTATGATTGTTTTTTTGTTTTTTTTGTAAAATTAAGTAACATTTAAAGGAAGGCATGTGGAGGTGGGCATACTGAACTTGTACTGTAGAAATATATTACAGTTTAATGAACTATTGAACCAAGACTGGAGGACTTCCTTTTAAACTTTGATATAAATTTCTATTTTCCATGTTTGGTTGCTTATTCACCTATCAGTCCAGAAGTGGAAAGACAAACCTTAGCATTAGTTCAGCAACAAAAGACTCATCTGTTTAAATAAAACAGATGCTCGTACAGAAACACTCTCAGCCTGGACCATATTGTCTATTATTCTGAGCGAGAGGAGTAATCGTCTCTAAAATTGTTGTTCGCAGCAGATGTTGCCAGATAGTATCCCATCATTAAGGCCATCTTGCTTGTTTCCAGTCACCAACCTAGCTCAAATATTGTTCCTGAGGGCCAAAGAGAAAGACTATCTGAGACGTCAGTAAAACACCCCATTAAGTCTTAAGCTTTAAAACTTGACACTCAGCACCTTTTATCACCTGCTGAATAAAGGTGGATAATGATTCACTTCATTTCAGATTTATGTTTCTGACACCAAAGTCGAAGAGAAACATTTCACAGTGAAAGCATTTATGCAAACGTAGAGATGTTGCCTTATATACTATAGTCTTACCATGTATGATCCAAAATGCCAGAGTGGATTATTTTTTAGCTTTTCATTATAATCAGGACATTTTCCATGGTAATGGGAACAGACTTGGTCCCGCATGAGTTTTTAATCTTCTCCTAACTAATCATGGTTACAGTGGGAAAGTCCCATAAAGGAAGCACTGTATTTGTGTATCTCTCATGTTGTTTACTCTAACTGTTGAACAGCCTTTGGTTGTTTCATTAAGGGAGTTTCACCAAACAAAGTTCACATCCAGAGTCAGGATATAAGCCTGAATGAAGATAAACAGATTACTTTAATTTCAAATAAAGCTTGAATGGTTTCCTTATTCTCAATGGGAAATCACATTACAGCTGTTGAATGAAACGGCCTTACAAAATGCAGTAGCCTTACTTGAACCCTGGTATGTCTCTTGGTGGACAGAAAGTTCAGTTTTTCTGGATGTAAATAGTGATTGCCCATAATCACATGTTTCCTACCTTTGGTATTTTCATGGACATCTGAAACCTGCAGACAAGGAAGTGATTGTTTCTTAACATTACTAGGTTACAAGCACAAAAAAAAATTTTCATGTGAGATTTAATTTGACACAAACTAGCATAAAATTGTGAAGTGGAATAAACATGGTGTATAAGTTTCAGGCTATTTGACCAATAAAAATCTTTTCTCTAATAAGTGCAACCAGTTTCTTTCAGAAGCCACCAAAGTGAATTTTAATTCTCAATATAGATACATCTGTTCTGTGAAGGTGATGATCCTTACAAAGACTAAGGAACTCATCCACATAGGTCAGAGATGAAGCTTTAGAGAAGTGTAAACTAGAGGAAGGTAATGAAACAGTATTCAAAGCTTCTAAAATATGCACGACGTGGGGCTTTGAGGACAAGGGTTGCGAAACCGTTCGAACCCTAACCCTCTAATTTTTTTTAGTTGTTATATTTGAAATATATATATATATACATATAAAAAAATAAAAGACATGTTTGTTTCATTTTATGAATACATCACATTACTGAGCAATTTGTTAAAAGATGAATAACCTTTTGATTTGTCTTTACATCCCCTGTGTTGAGAAAACGTAATTGAATTGTAGAATAAAAGTATTTTTCATGTTTGTGATTTTACATTTGGATAGAGAAGATTCATTGGCAACTGGTTCCAATTATCTGTAAAGAAAGAAAAGATTTTCCTCATGTTCTTTAATGGACTTATAAAGTGCAACATATGCAAATGACTGTTTAAGGAATTTATATTAGTTGCTATTATTACTAGAATTATAAGACAAGTACTTGAAACTTATGTTTTATGCTTTGCGCTGCTATGATGTACCTCGCATGGTCCTTTGAAATGCTTCTGCAAGCATGAATGGCTATTAGATTCGACACCTCCACAATGACAACACTAAAATCAGCTTGAAAGACAGATTGTGTACAGCTGAAGCTTCTTGCAGAGGTTTTGGTAGTCAAACATTTCCCAGGCAACACACTATAAAGTCGCCATTGTTGTCTGCGTTTTCAGCATGGAAGAAAAACCACAAACAGTCTTGTTATTGTAACAGTGATCATAACAGAAATTAATCTTGGCAAGATTCAGTTTGTGCAAATGAACATAAATCAGTGACTGTGTCAGAACGTAGCAACCTTAGCTGTGCTCGTGCTTGTCTCAGGTGATGAAACTGCGCAAGTTGGCTCAGCAGATTGCAAACTGTCGCCAATGCTTGGAGCGCTCCAGTGCCCTCATCACCCAGGCTGAGCAGAGCCTAAAGGAGAACGACCATGCACGCTTCCTTCAGTCTGCCAGGAACGTGGCAGAGAGGTGGGTCATGACACAGAAACTCTGCACACACAGGAAGGTGGAAAAAGTAATAAATATTTATCTTTATCTGCCAAAGACAATTGGAAGATTCAATATGTGGCCAGCTTGAAAGCAGCTCAGACCTTGCTAAGATTTTATTTTATTTTTTTAAATGATCATGAATATATCAATAACACTACTGAGCACATAAGCCAGTGCTTATGTGAATAATAGTTGCACAGTTTATTATTTAAATCAACCAACTTATTAATGCAGCTTGACTTTTCATTAGTGCATGTAAAACCATGTCCATCGTCATACCATTGCAACCAGTCATTCAAGGAAATAAAGAAGCCTCCTCTTGACACTGGGCATCTCCCTGTGGTTCAACAGACTCCCATTAGGCCATGTTGTGGTCTAAACCAATCAGAAAATAGTTCATGTTTACTGGACTAATTAATCATTTACCAGTCAATATTGCCTTTATGGAAAGTGATGAGAAAAAGAACTAAGTCTGTAAAAATGCAATGTTAAATCCTTTGGTAGTAAAAACTTTTTGGGCTGCTGCTTGGTGCACCAGTGTAACCAGTGCACCAAACTAAAAGTTAGTCTGGACACTTAGTTACAGGAAAGTGGTTGTAAATTAAAGATAAGAGGTGAGAAGGAACTTTATTCAAGTCATCCGGGGTTTCTTTACTTACACTCGTTGCTCTAGATCGGATTTTGTTTGGAATTTTCCCAAAAGACTCATTTATAATTTATCTGAAAATAGAAGTTTTTTACTTTTTAAATCAAATCTTTCACTCCAGACTAGCTTCTCCTTTATTCAGTTTTTACTTCTGAAATCCAGCTGAAGGGCTGCTGGTAAACTCACCATCGTATCGAACATACCTGGTTCCTGCAATCAATGTCAAGCCTCTGCTGGGAATCATCCATCTTTTAAGAGCCAGCTCTGTCTTCATTACCCACATCCTTTCCTCCCACCTTGAGCTGAGGCGCTTTTTACTCTGTCTCACAGACAAAGATCTTGTCAAGAAGTCTTCACCCAGAGTTGAATGTTTTATGTTACTCAGTCTTGTTGAACCCTCACCGACTTCACTGAAACCCGGGAATTTGAAGGCCTAGAACTGCTTCGTGCTTTACTCTATAGTCTGCTGAGTAACTCTGCTGCAACCCTGGTTCCTGCCACGAGCTGCTCACTCATCCTCAAAGCAATCGTACCTTTCTGTCGAGTTGCAGAGTTGTGAGAGGTTTCAGTTTGTGCTGAGCCTCACGTCTCTTTCGAAACACAGCGACAGAGGCATACAGAACGTATTGCAGAGGTCTTCTTTGTGGCTTTTTCCACACCTGTTCTTGTGTCTACCATCTCTCACCTCCCGTCACCTCACTTCTTTCACTCTGCTGCTTCACTGCCACCTCCACCACCTTTTATCTTTTCACACTCCTCCTCTCTCCTTCATTCATACACCCATGTGACCTCCTGAACTTTTGTATTTTTGCCCCTTTTGCTGATTTGTCCCCTTTCTTCTGCCCTGATCATTTTACAGGGTAGCGATGGCGACAGCCTCCTCCCAGGTACTCATCCCTGATGTGAACTTGAATGAAGCATTTGATAACTTTGCCCTTGACTTTTCCCGAGAGAAGAAGATATTAGAGGGTCTAGATTACCTAACAGGTAAGACTTACTGATTTAATTTAAAAACATTATCATTTTTGATCATCAGTACAAGTTTCATTGCAGTAATGTTCTATTTAATATAAAAAAAAATTACAATGAGGCTGTAAAATGCAGGGTGAATCTCCGTGAGATGCAATGTTTGTTAACCGCATTAACTGGGCCAAAAACTGAACAGAAAATGTTCTTATACATGTTTGCTTGTGGCAAAACCACAAATAGAGCTGATTAGTTGTCTTCTTATAGCTTTCTTGTTTCTAATCTGACCTGGGGGCACAGTTAAGTTCAAAGCTATTAGTTGTCCTGTCAACATGTTCTCCCACTTGATCTCTGCAAGCTCCTCCAAAGTAATCATTGGCCTCTCGGGAGTTTCTCTGATAAATGTTCTCCTTCTGAACTTTGCACTGAACAGGTTGCACTAAATATAAGTTTATGCAACATTTTGAGCAATGTAGTCCTTTCACTTACATTTTACAACCGTGCTACTTGTTGGTCTATAATGTAAATTCCCTGTAAAATAGATATACATTTGTAATTGTGATAGCTCAATGGGTAAGAATACATTTTTACGGGATTGTTCAGTTTAGAGCAACTCTTGATTATCAGAGTATCAGTATTTACTGATACTTCCTAAGTATCAGTAAATATCTTCAACCTATTCCTTTGTCTTTTTGATCTTTACAAAAGAAGCATCACTTAGAAGTAAATCCTGATTTTTTTTTCTCTCCACATGTAGCGCCCAACCCGCCATCCATCAGGGATGAGCTGTGCACCGCCTCCCATGACACCATCACCGTTCACTGGACGTCAGAAGACGAGTTCAGCGTCACCTCCTATGAGCTGCAGTACACCATCTACACTGGCCAGACAAATTTCATCAGTGAGTCGAAAGCCCATGCTCAAACACACACACATTCAGACACACGGTTTTGTTGAAGAGAACATGTTTAGACTGTAGGGCCTATGCCGCAAACCAGAAAATGTTTCACAGTCGGATAATGTTATGGCTGAGGAGATGTTCTCAAATGACAGGAAGAGTTTATATTTCATAATAGTAACACTTTTTGTATAGCTTACAAATTCCAGGGAACCTGCAATTAAAAAAATGTAGAGTGTTTTTAAAAGACAAAAGCTCAGTTATCACAAACCGATGTTGCAAAAACCAATTCAAAGCCCTACTCACCTGGTACCTGAGCTCCTCCAAGATCTGTGTTTCATTCCACTGCCACAAATACAAAATAGACTGTAAATCTGAATCTTTTTTATTTGCACTTCTGAGTTCATAAGACATCAGTCCAGTGGCTCACACAGGACTGTTCACAACCCCTAGATGTGAAAATGCTGCTTCAGTGTTTGAATGCCTAAAATCAATAGAAGTGAGGGGTTTTTTTTTATCAATATGCATTGCTAATAGAAGAGAGCTTGGTCTCTGGCCAGAGCAATTAGCAGATCCCACTGGTGTTCTAACTTGTAACTGGAACCCATTCATCATGGGAGAGGCGTCATTCCCAGATTGGAGTTTCGACTTCCCAGGCAAGTCAAGCACACTGTTAGGCTGCAAGTTTCCCTCAACAGTGTTTAAAACCAAGGGAAGTTTTATTATGCAAGTAACTGTTAGATAGCGTACAAAATTCAAAGTTAATTTCTTTATCAAATACATAAACTTATTTCTCAGGGGGGTTTTTTTGTATTTTCCAAGAAACACTTGCTGAATGGTAAATTAAAGGTCCTCCATATTATAGAGACAGTTTTTTTCAATGACAGTTTTGCAGTCCTCCCAAATAGATATATTATTCAGCCTTGATGATTTGAGAAGAAAACAATCACACACTACTTTACAAACACTGTGCATGTTTTATTTCCAAGGGGTTCTATTAGACGATAAAGTAGATTCTTCTGAAATTAATCCCTAAAAACCCCAGACAAACAATAATATGTAATTTCTGATTTTCTATGACTGAGCTAAACTGCAAAAGCAGAAAAGCTTACTGTAGAGGAGTAAATATGTGGGAAACCGCCAGGATGCTGCTAATCAGAAGCTCCTAATTAACTAATCATCAGCAGGTATGAGTTCATTTACAAAAGCAGGAGACGGGGTTTTGCCGTTCTGAAGTATCTGGGTATGTTAATATAGTGCTATGGAAGAGTGCCAGCAGTGCTTCAGCTGTTGTTTCTGATTGGTTGATAAGATTCAGTGTTTTAGATCTAATACAGCTGACCATGTGTTAGGAGATGGTCCGCCTGCAAGTTCACTCCAAAGTAATCCTGAGCGACGCTTAGAGATAGTCCAATAAACCTGAGTGAAATCTCACAGTATACATGTCTCATTTTAAGTGTTATTTTATTTGGAAGGGTTGTTGAAGAGAAAATGTTAGCACATACTAGTTTTTTTTTAAATAATAAAAATCCCAGAATAAAAGACTGATAAAGGCTAAAATAATCTCCTTTAGGAAGATTTTTTTTTCAATATAGAGCCATATGGTTGTCTTACACAGTGAAAACCAAATATATCTGCACAAAAATCCTTTACTGGTTGCTTTAGAAAGCTACTTAATCGTGATTTACAACACAGTTTCCAATATCTCAATCTTTCCAAGTAGTCTTGCAGTTAAGAGCTTTTTTTTCTTTCCCTGAAGGTTTTCATACCTCATGGGATGTAGAAGTTGGGTCATGGTGTCTTATGAACTGTGCCTTTCGCAGGATCATCCAGGCATAGCAGTAGAAAATAGAGCTGGCAATTAAGGTCAGATTTCAAGGAAAGCTGTAGGCAGTGTCAAAATCCCCCCCCCCCCAAACAAACCCAAGATTTTTTTCTCTGCAAACTTTGGCCTCTACATGTGGTATGCCACAGTTCAACAACCGTTTGCCTCTTTGTGAGGAATGGAGGCGGGGATGCGGGTCAAAGTTGATCTACCACTGACATCCTAACAGACGGGTGTGTATGAAGCCAGACAGCACAGTGAAAACAAACCCAATCCAAATACTGATGCTGTTGTCACTCAACTGATAACACAACACCGGGATGGTATTTACAGGGATGACAAGCAAAACAAAGGTGAAATACAGCACAACAGCTGTGTGAAAATAGACTTATGTCTTGCTTACTCATTCAATTTTTGGCCAGCTGTCATCTGGGATCATTAAACACACACGAGCGTTTTCAAAAGTTTCAGTTTTATGTGGAGCACCGGTAATTAGGATTAATTTTACAGCCACAAGAGCTGGACACCTTCCAGTAATTATGTTGATCATGAGCTCCTCCTTACACCAGAGAACTGTAAGTTTAAATGTGAGGCCATCTGCTGAAAGTTGTTAATGGGATTGTAAAATCATATAATTTCTAATAAAAGAGAAGTAATTACAACCTTGTTAATGCGAAGTGTATTTTCAGGCGTCCTAGGATCCTGATTCTGATGTTTTTCACACAAGGACTCCACATTGGTATTACTTGTATTAAATATTAATGGCACAGTTACTGGCCTGTTTGAACAAAGATGAATAAAGCAACAGAACCCCATTATTGCTCAGCCATTTTGTTTACATGTTAAATATTTAATAGAAATGAAACATTTCTGTCCAACTATAACAGTTTTTGTTTTAATAGTGACAGCCATTCTCAATAAATGTAAACAGGGATTGTGATTCTTGACTTATAGTATCTGCTAAAAGTTACAATGAAACTGAATGCAGCATAATAGATAAAGTTTCATTTTAAAGAATCTGACAAAATCTTTAAAATATTTACTCTAAGATACTCTTAACCCCAAATAAAGAAATTCAATTCTCCTTTATGCTTACATTTTAATTCTAGATTTCAGAAATCTGTATTATAATTAATTCACAACACAGTGTGTAAAATCTGTGTAAAACCATCCAACTCCCCGGCCAGGGGTCTTTCTGCATGGAGTTTGCATGTTCTCCCTGTGCATGGTGGGTTCTCTCCAGGTACTCCGGCTTCCTCCCACAGTCCAGAAACATGACTGTCAGGTTAATTGGTCTTTCTAAATTCTCCCTAGGTGTGAGTGTGTGTGGATGTACCCCACCTCTCGCTCGGAACGTTAGTTGGAGATTGGCACCAGCACCCCTGCTGACCGCACTAGGGACAAGGGTATGGATGGATGGATGGATCATCCAACTCGTATTAAGTCTGTTTTTAGATTTTTAACAAATGCAGTCCAGATTCCATTAAAAACTGTGAAATATGACTTTAATTTAGCCCCATATCAGGAACCCTGAAAGAGGTGTGAGTTTCAGAGTCATCAGCCAATCAGGTTGTTTAGCCATATTTCCTTACAGTGCTTACACCACACAACAAAATGGGTGTCCTGTGGAACGGGCATGTAAATAGAAACGTATTCTGTGCAAAAACGACGTTACTTATTTCCCCCCCTGGAGTGCTTGTGCCCTCCCTCCACCCAATGCCACCCGTGGTGGTGAGCCATATTGGCCAAATCAAAAAACTGCATTTGGAACAGAAACTATGTTCTAAACTTCTTCTGAAATAAATCCAGTCCATGTACTGCTCTCCCAAAAAAGCATGTTTACAATGCCCTTCAGTGCATTTCTAAAAGTGCAGATTATAAACCAAATCTTAATCAGTAGAGCTGCCGGCATGAAGCAACACGCTGGGCCTTCATTAGATAATCAACACTAAAGTTGATTTGCTTTCAGAACTTCTATGAACAGAAAGAAAAGAATCTGCTGTGGGGGAGGAAACAAATACGAGACCAGGGGAAAATAATGGATGTATAGGGCTGGAGAAAATTACCACTTACCAATATGAGGAGGCTGTCATTAATGTACATAAATATGCACATTCATGCATGTCCTCCCCCCCCCACACACACACACACACACCCTGTGCCTCTTTACTCTTTGATCCTTTCATCATCTCTTCCACTCTTCTGCTCTGTAACCTGACATTTCTCCATCTAACCATGCAACTCAAGTGCCCTCGCCATTTGAAACATCAGGATACATTTCAGCCATGATACTCCGAGTGACTCAGAAATTCAGCGCTTTGCTGCCACAGAGTCCTCTGAGATTCATAGTGGAAACTGAGAAAGAGAGAAACCCATTAAGTCTGCCATGCCACTTGAGTTCTCCAATATAGCTTTTCTCTTAAACTTTCCAAGTGGCTAAATGCTCCCAGCTGATGTCCATCCACAATCCCCTCGCCCCAGGCTTCAGCTACTCAAGGGAGGTAGGAGTTGGGTCAATGTGTCAAAACATCGTTTTACAGGATCAGTAGAAAATAAGGTCAAAGAAAAAGAAAATGTTATATCTGTAATCTTGAGCAAACACACACACGCTTATGCCTAAGAACAGTTTAGAGAAACCATTCAACCCTACTGTGATATTTTTGATCTTCAGGAGGAAGCCAGAGTACCTGGGGAGACGTACACATATGAAGAGAGAACATGTAAATTCCATGCAGAAGCCCCCAAGCTTGTATTCAAACCTGGGGCCTTCTTTACCCAAGGGGAACATTTGTAAAACGTCAAGCGGTCTTTCTATTTCTGCAAGCTGCTGTAGCATAAAAAGAAGAATAACTAAGTTATGCTGTGTTGCTTCTAACTGTGGTCTGTGAAACGTGGAGCATTGTGTGGGCTCTCAGGAAGAAGCAGAGGTAGAAAGGGAGTCGAAGTTGATGCGAAGCGAGGTTTTCATAGCTCAAAATGATAATGCTGTTGTCACTTAATGGATAAAAACCAGTAAGTATCTTTAAGGCATGACAAGCAAGACAAAGGTGGCACACAGTGCAAAAGCTTTGGGAAAACAAGCTCATGTCTTGCTGAGTCATTCTTTTTTTTGCCAGCAGATATTTTGGTTATTATCATCAATTAAAATCTTACTTTATGAAATATTTCTCAGTAACCTAGGGGCCTATAACAAGGCGGTGTTAATGGCCTAGTGAGTTAGACGTATGTTCTCCATGTTTCATGTGTTGTCAGAGTCCATGGATTTGTTGAATTATTAACACAATTACCAGTGGAGAAAATCTGAATCACAGTGGCCAAACAAGCGCAGTGTTTTCCTCCAAAAGGAAGTGGAAAGTGTGACACGTCCACGCTCACATGCAGGCACACTCTGCCACTATTAACTCTGTGTTGCATCATCAAAGAAAAACCCACTTCTTTTCCCAGGATACTTTGTGCTGCAGTTCCCTCCTCACAGCCACACACACATATACAGTACTGGAGAAATACACGTGCTTGGTGTTTGGATGCACATTGCTCTCTTTTTTCTCTATTTTCTCTTTTCTTCTTTATTTCTGCACATTGCTTTCTTTAAAGGAGGAGCACTTCAGTCAGGAAACCTCCTTGGTGTCTTCTGACCTAATTTAGCAAAAATAGAAACTTTTGAAATCAGAAGTGTTAAAAGAGTTCAAACGTTTAATAATTTCTCTCTACTCCGTTCTTCTTTTATCTTTTGAAGTTCTACATAACACTACCTGTAGGAGATGCTGACAAATGATAAATTGTGCACAGGATCCCTTTCTCTGTGGGAAGGAGCAAACTGTAAAACTTCCGTGCATCGTTCAAGTTTGACATTGCATCTTTATTTTCTTCCTCTATAATCTCCAAGGAAGATGAAAACCTTCTTTTCCCAGATAAAAATGTAGTTTTAAGAGCCCCCTCCCCTCCCCGCCTCTCATTCATTCTTAAAGCCGGCTAACTTTTAAAGGCCTTATTTGCGTCCCATGAAGTATGTATATTTACAAGCAGGACTCTCTGCCATTACTTATGCATGCTGTTTCCATCTGGCTCAATAATTTACAACGCATCCTAACCAGAGGGGACAAAGTAAGTATGGTCCTGAGAGCTGTACCCCTCTCAGAGTTTATATTTCTCTGTAATTGTGCAGGAGGAAAGAAAGGGGAGACTGTTCCTCTGGTAGTTATTTCACTTTTTGATTGCTAAAGTTTAAATGAGCTGCCAGGTCTCTGGCTCTTTGTGTGAGAGCTCCCTCCAGGAAATGTGCTTTTTAATCCTAATTTATTGTTGCATTTAATGACCACATTTAGGTTCATGTGTGAGATTTATTAAAAAGTAAATGTTTGTCAGTATTTCTAAGCAATCTAACCTATTTTCATGAATGGTGGTGTGCCACAACTTAATGCTACAATGCAGTTTTTTGTATTCAAATGCAATCAAGCACAAACTTGACCATTATAGGAGTTATTCTTTTATGGTTCATCCAGGCCTTTTATAACTGATGCTGCAGTCAAAATGTTTTTAAAAATGTTGAATTGGGAGTATGTTGGTTTAATTATAGTTACATCTTTGGGCACAACATGTAATCTTCAGTGTAAAATACATTTTTTTTTATTTTTAGATTGTATTTAACATCTCAATAATTATCTCAATACATAGAAAGTGCTTTGCAAAGGTATTTTTTATTTTATTGGTACTTTATGTGAGAAACTACAATCCACTTTGCTATGCGGGGGTGAAATAACGATGCACAACACTCTTAACACACAATACTCAGCATGAAACCTGGTAGTGGCAGCAGCATGCTGGGAGGATGCTTTATGTGAGCAGACACACAAAGCTGTCGAGTTGATTGGAAGACGCATGAAGCTGCATAAAACACTATTTTGAATTAAAAATGCTCCAGAACAAATTGACATTATGGCAGAAAATCATCTTTTATGATAAAGAGTAGTCTGTCGCATAACAATGCATCAGTAAGATGTGAAATATTTTCCCTTACATTTCATCAAAAGACATGGAACAGGAACAACCCTTTAAAAGTTACATTTCTTCTTAGCTCTGAGCTCAGATTTCTTTTTCTACGTAAAAAGCTTCACTTCTCAGACACCAAAAGGACTGTTTGCAACAGGTGGATGTGGAGCTAACCCATGATTACTAACCCTTCACTTTGAATGAAAGCGCCCACCAGCTGTGGTCATGTTGGTATTACCCCTGCTCTCGAACATTTAAGCATTAAAGGGTATCACACACTGTTGCCTGGAGGCGATTACTTATAGTACCGTTGATACTTTGAACAGATTGTTCATTTTGCCGTATGGTTTCAGCTTAGTGAACATACTGGATTGCCTCCTGGGTACTTGTCGTAATAACTCTGTTTGAATTGTAATGGAATATATCTGTAGGTGCACATAAATGTTGCATAACTTTTAGGAATCACCTCTTACTGTGCAATAACTAACTCGAGGTTTTCAGAAATAAAATATTGCTCTGTTCCAGTTGGATATGTGGGAGAATGTTTCTGTTGCTGTAACCATCAGTAGAAAATTATTTTCAGCAAGACTTTGTGCAACTTTCAGACATCAAGAAAACTTTGATACTTATCCACTCGGCGTGTGTGTGTGTGTGTGTGACCTCCACCAGGTCTGTACAACTCAGCAGACAGCTGGATGATTGTACCGAACATCAAGCAGAACCACTACACGGTGCATGGCCTGCAGAGTGGCACCCGTTATATCTTCTTCGTCAAGGCTATCAACCAGGCGGGAAGCCGCAACAGTGAGCCAGCCCGCCTCAAAACCAACAGTAAGTCGGAGAACATGCGACACTTCTTTGGGTTTCCTATGAATATTTACAAGCCTTGTTAATTTGGTTTTGGATTACTACTCCCGCTGCAAGATTTCTTCTGTCTGTGTCATTTGTGTTTAATAACCTGCAGATGCTCACAATGCGTTTATCAGAGATTCATGTTTGATTAATAATGAGTTTGGAGAAGTTTTGGATCAGGTCGATCCTCAACAGATCATTCTTTAATCTTTTGCTGAGATACGTGGATAGTTGCTATGAAGGAGTGACGTGTCCAGTTTGATGGGATCAGACACATAATAGTGAAGTTTGTAATGTTTTGTGATTTCATATAAACCAGTATTTTTAAAATTGGCATGTAGTAATCTTGTGTTACCTCCACTTGAGCACTTTTTTGATTTTTATGTTTTTTGTTTGGGTGTTAATTGGAACTAGTGGCAATGCAAAACATGCTAAGCAGAAGGACCAAGAAAAGAGTGTGTACAGAATTTCTTATTTTTTCCTGTTACTCAAAGATACTTTTAGTGAGTTAGTACCAGACTCAGTTTTTTCTATCACACCGCTGTGGATGTTGCAGGATCCACAGTGGTGCTGTATTACACAAACAGCACCTCAGAATTGACTCTTTCTGCAAAAAGGCTGCTGCATTTTAACACTGAATCAGACAAAGTTGTCTTTGCAGCATTATCTGTTTCTTTTTGTACCGGCACATAATATGGGATAGATATTTTCTTTCTAACATAAATGTTTTTATTGATGTAACAGCTGCTCCCCTGTAAATTGCGGATGTGTTTTTGGTTTTTCTTTTATCTTTTTCTCCCAAAAGCTGTTTTGCTTCCTGCAGAATTATGATGCCTTTGCATTGAACTTTTTCTTTATACTTTGTTCTGTGCCCACCGCTTGTTATCAGTTTGCAGGATGAAAGACCGAGGAAGCAAAGGAAGTAAAATCTCACAAACTGTAGGTCAATAATGTGCATAAATTCAGAAATACTAACAGCCTTCTGGGTATAGTACAGATGGAAATCTTGTCTTCTGCATAATGACAAGAAATCATTGAAAATTACAATATGAGAACCTGAGCAAAGTATAAGAAGAAAAAAATATTTCTGATGTGCAAGAAAACCCCCTCATCACTTATTTTTAATTACAGTGAAATAGTTGTTCATGACACAATATGGGTTAATATTATTGTTAATACCCTTTGCCTATGAAACCTAATGTAGAATAGGCAGAGAGGTAAAAGCCAAACTTGCTTCTGTCAGGAGTCTGTGGCATTTAGGATTAACTGCAGTGGGAAAATGTTCAGCTTTGTGAAATGGGTGTGTTGGAAACTGTCAAAGTGAAGGCAGGTTTTCTCCCTCCTCCTCTGACAAATAATCTTTCTTTCCTAACCAACTCTGTATTGTCAATTCAGCACAAACTTCTTAAAGACCTTTTTGTTTGTCATCATTCATTTCATCTCATTCATTTAAGGGATTAATGTCAATGACTCCAGTTGTTATTGACTGAGAGCAAGCAACGGAAACACAACTGCACACTAACTTGTGCAACATTTAATGACACCACATAAAACAGGGAATAAAATGTGTTTTTTGTTTACATAACATGATGACATCATGCAAAGTCATTATATCACTCAAGAGGATTAAGTCCCTGAAGAAGTAATTTATAAAAAATTTACTAACGGCACTAATTAAGTAGCTGACTTTGTAATTGAGGTCATTTTCTGATGTAATTCTCAGAAGTTTATTTGCTACAAGAAATAAACATAATCAAATAATTATATACAGTATATGTCTGTAGCATGAATTTAAAAAGACCAGAAGGAGTGACATGTCCAGTTTGATGGGATCAGACACATAATAATGAAGTTTGTATTGTTAACATCTTGTCTCTGTTAGGCCCGACTATATTGCAAGACCAAAAATTTAGCTTATTTGGTTTACTTGTACACCAGCTCTACAAAGTAGAAAAGAAGGGGTGTTTATCAAGGTAATAGTTGCAGAAAGTTAAGCCTGTTTCAGAGCGAAAACTCAATTTCTCAAAGGGAATGTCAAGGTCTTTTGTGGCAGTGGAAAATATTATTTCTTTCTACCATCTGTTTTTTTTCTCAATGCGTCTGGACCCTTTGAGTTTGCTCTATGTTTACTTTTTCTACTTTGATATGCAAGATATCTGGAATTTGAAAAACGTTTAATCACGCTGCAGATAATTTTCACAAACATCTGACAAGATGCAGCACTTCATTTCATATATTAGGTTGATTTCATTCGTTAAAAAATTGCCAAGAATTTCTGTCAGAGTTCACATGTATTTATTTTTTCATTTTGTTTTTTGTCCAGAACAAAAAAGTTTGATGATAAATGTTATGACAAAAACTTTTCAGAAACAAAGTAACTCTAGTCTGGCTTAATAAAAGATGTTAGTCCAATTACAGATGTAAAACATGAGCAGCTATTATATTTCAGCTCTGCTTTCTGTGTTCAAAGTAACAAGCTAGTGGCAAATCACACTCTACTTAGCACAAGGTTTACAACAGTTCATCATGCTACATCAAACCTCATGGATATGTGAATATGTAACTGTTAAATAAGAAGGCAGTCATGTTTCTAAAATTTGATCTTACTCCACTGAGGTTTGCAAAAAGGCAGCTACATCGCTGTTAACATTTTATTCTACAGAATTTGATAAAAGTATGATTTTGGACTAGCAGATGAAACAGTTGGAGATCTCAAAGTCCATGTAGCCTTAATCTTTCAGACTGATTGATTTCTATACGACTAAATATTGTAATGTCTGCATCATGCTTTATTAAGTGCATGCAGTGAACACTGGAATATGTCTTTTGAATAACTTTGTCTGGATTGTATGTCTAGGCTATAAAGTACCTAAAAATGAGTTTCTAAAATAAAAAATTTAAGTTTTAGCTTTCGCAAAGATGGCCTCACATTTGACTCTAGATACTTTATCAGAAGAGTTGATAGTCGGCTCTATGATTCCAAGGTGGCAGCTGCCGTCATTGTAAAACCAGATTAAATTAGCATTCCTCCAACACCATGCTTGACAGTGTGTTAGTTGTTTGTGCACACATTTTGTGTTTGGTTTTCTCCAAACATGTCATGTTCATAAGGGCCAAAGATTTATATTTCTGTTTGATCAATCCAAACAAAGGATATTGAAGTGTTCAGGTGAAATCTTTAGTTTAATTCGGGTCTTTATGTCATTCTCTTAGAATCAATAGTCTTTGTCCTTTGTAACACATGTAAGGAACCGTTCTTCCTGTCATGAAGTTCTCTAAATTAGAACTGTAGCTTTTGGGTTTTTAGCCATGTTTTGATGATTGGATTTATCTCCCTAAAATAAAAAAGAAAATATATTTGCAACAGAACTGTTATTTTATTTTATATATTTTAAGAGAAGTGTGCTTATTCTATAAATGCTTTATTTAATGTAAATTCTGTTCTGCTTAAGAAACGCAAGATTTGCTTAATTGTTGAAAAAAAATAATTCTTTTGGTAGGAGTCTAATAGTGAAGGAAAATAAATGACACAACAGACAAAAAATAGATAAAAAACTAGTCAAAACATATATCAATAGTACACTAAAGTTACTGAAAATATTTAACATATGGTTATATAATATCCAGTACTAATATGTCACAGTGCTGATGGATAATTCCCACTCTGTACTTCTTCTTGTACTCAGTGATGTGAAGGGAAAGCTTGTCCACCCACAGCCAACATGAGTCGAGATTATGAGCCTGTGATTGTCAAGCAGCTTTTTCCCAAAACTGTGATGATTTAGACAAGCCATCAAAATAACAGCAAAAAAAAAAACATGCATATTTTTATCCTCAAGATTTCACAGTTTGTTTCCATCTCCTCATGTTTTTTTCTGTTTTCTTTCCAACTCTCTCCTATTTTATCACAGTATTCAGATTAAGCAACTTTAGCCATCTGTTCATATCCAAGCTGAGCTTGGATTAAAACGGGTCACAAAGGTCATCAACATCTCACTTGCGCACCTTGCTGGTTTTCAGGTTCTGCTGTAATAGCAGGTTTCTTTCCTCTCATCTTGTCTGTAGCCTGATTGGGAGGATTAGCTGCCTCAGGAAGCCGTCAGCCTAAGCTCTTCATTATTTGGCTAAAAGATGCAAAGCAAACAATATTGTGACATGACGCACTGCTACACCCTGAACAGCCACGCATCATCCCAGTCCTGTCTCTTCAGAGCAGCAACTCAGAGTGTATTAAAATGATGTGGCAAAAGTATCAACACAGCAAACTGAAGTATCACGCTACCATAAAGTTAGCACCATTGTGTCTTTTCCAACACACTATGCAACGGTCCAAAAAACAGGAAGAGTACTTATTTAGTGTCAAATATGCTTTTTTAGAGAGTATTTCTATTTAAATGGATGAGGCTTTTTGTCAGATTAAAATGGGTCACAAAGGCATGTTGAGTACAAGTTCTAAACATTTAACATTTGATAATAACTATGTCTATGTATTTTTCTCATAAATATATGCATGTATTAAGGACAGCACAGGAATGATCTGTTTCAGTTTAAGAAAAAATACTATATATACTGGACAAATATTATGGGGGCTGACCAGTTAGACACCAGTATGTATTTTGGTATGCAACACTATTAAATCTTAATTTTCGTCTTCTGTCAATTTATCACCAGTAATTCAGAATTACTGAAGAGAAAATAGCCTTTTCTTTTTCAAATCACAGAACCAATTAAATGGTTAGTTTGATCATTTTGTCTCAAATATTTTACTAAAGTGTTTTCAGTTCAACTGACAAGTTGACAAGTTGCCAGACAATAGAGATTTGAGTTGCACATTGGGCCAAACCAGTTTTAGTCATCGTATCAGCATAACAGTTTATACCTTTGAATTACAGTCAAACAAAATGTTTTATGGTTAACAGAAATGATGGAAATTGAAGCAGAAAATTTAACGTGAAATTTACTTCTCATTCACAAAGGCGTACTTATCCAGTTCACACTTTTGAAGTCATTTTTTAGATGGTGGCATTCAAATCAGTACTGTTGATGTTATTGAATCCCATTTCATAACTTAATATTACATTAGCACACAACATTAGCCAACAAAACTTAAGACTTCATGACAAGCGCATGAAATCCAAGAGCATTAAGTGAGACCCGGTAAAATTCTGCACACCTGAGTTTATTTACTGGTCTTTTGAATGAGTACAAAAAGCAGGTGCTTCTGTATAAAAACTGACAAATTACATCTAGTGATGTCTGAAAACAGCAGGATGTGCAGCTTAGCATTTAAATCAAGAACAAGGATTGTATTGTAGAAAAATCAAACATTGGAATTAGGTTTCAGCGCTTCATGTGCTGCATTTTATAAAAAGGAAAAGGACGGGACTGGTTCCAACTGAGAGGTTCTGTTGTTTTTTTGTTTTGAAAATCCTCTGGGGGCTTTACATCCCATCACGTGGGATTCAGTGACTGATTGAAACATTTACAATCATGTCTGGGTGTGCTCTGCAGCTTTTTGGGTCAGTCACAGCAGCCACTCGTTGGACTCTGAGAGGCTGAAAGTGAGCAGTGGCTCTAATGCCGTCCTTTAGAGGAAGTATCAGTGAGCTGCTAGGTGCTCACGGTCAACATGTAAAGTAACTCTCAGTTTTCCTGAAAAACACATGAATAACGCATGATGAATAAGAATGTGGTAAGAGACGAGGGTCCACACATGCATGTGTGGTAGCGTGTGACCTTTTATCAGCGCGCCTGCACTCCTGCATTTACCTCAGAGTGAACCGTGACCAGTTTTCTACATCACTGTCTTTAGAAATGAGCTGAGAGAGCTATAAAGAGACTGAAAGAGGGAGTATGAAAGTGGATAAAAAAGTGAGAAAAAGAGAGCGTTGAGTGAATAAAAGACAGCAAATAGCTCTTTGCGCAGATGTGGGTTTGGAGAGTTCAGGACCATCATTGCGCTGCTTTTTAGCCATTTACAAAATCCAGGAATTTACAAAAAAGTAAAAGGGTGTACTTAAGCAAATAGTAATGTTATCAAAATAAAGATTTAAATAATTTGTTTACTGTTTATGCCATGTTTTACATGTTTCACTCCATCAGCTTTGATTTCAATTTGTCTGAATAAATGTAGAAAAATCCATTCAATGTATGTAAGATTAGAGAAGGAACATGTGCCCCCGCTCTTTCTTTAAAAAAAAAAAATAGCAAAAGCCAATATGATAACAATCATAAGTTTGGTATTAAAGCACCATATTTTTTGCGCTCATAAGCATGAAATTGAATTAAACTTGTAAATGAATTCGGTCAGAGCTTATTAAGGCAGCGGCTGAGAAAACAACCCACATTATTCAAAATGGCTTTTATTAATTTGCGGTTTGCCTGTGCTTTTTACTTCACTATCTGTCTCAGTAATTAATTATATCAAGAGCTAGTATATATACACAGCTTTCGCTGAAAATCCTTTCCCTTATTAGCTGGATATATACTGTGCCCTTCACATATAGAGGCAGCCATAATAATAATAATAAAAATGGAAAAGTCTAGGAACCGAGACACATTTCCATTTCCTGTTCAGTACAACGCTGATTGGTCAGGACATTAGCGGTATTTTTTTATACTGAATGAACCTTGATAAGCTTTTTCACATTTCCTAACTTAAAGCTGTAACTTTCATTCACTTGTCAGGTGACATTTCCTTTAGGTGTGAAGGCTGACAATGTACACTTCAGAAAAGGTCAGTCATCTTATAAAGAGAAGCTGGATGTTAATTAGGAATGCTTTTCAAGTCCTTAAACCACCGAGAAACGTAACCGTCACCTCAGTTTTTTTAAGTTTTTCTATCAGGCTTTATCAAAAGTCTTTCTAATTTTTTTTTCTAGCAGTCCTCCCTAACAACACCTTCCTAGACCGTTACAGGTGCAGCTGAAGAAGAACATAATAACGATGGACAGCTGTCTTTCTCTTGACTCTTCTCAGTGGGTTTTCTTTCCTATCAGACAGAGAAATACATGATTTATCAGTGAAAGGTGAGAAAATGTGATAGATAAACTCAGATCCCCTGGACGTTTTCTAATCACACCCATCCTGTACCTTGTTCTATAACTGATTAATTTACAATCTCACTAGAGTGCAGCTGCGTTTCATCTGGAGCGCCTCTGGATTACATACCACGTTACATATGAATTAGGTAGTCAGAAGACAACTGGCAGGCAGCCATGCATTTTAATTACATGAATGGATTTGTGAGTTCAGCAGGGATTCAGGAACCGGTGTGAGTTTGCACGTGTCAAGAGAATTCTCCGAATTCCTCCTGCTGCTGTTTCTGCTGCAGCGATTGTTTAGTTATGCAGTAAAATTGATCGTTTTTTCAATCTCGGCCTTGTTAGTTGCAGCTTAACCTTATCCCTTAGCAAAAATGCCAGGAAATGAAATAGTCAGTTACTAATAGGATGTCCCACTGCAAGATTCCCAGCATGTTCCCAGCAGAATGAGCCTGGAATGGAATTACAGCACGAACACGTTTCTTCAGCTGTGGCCCCTTTCAGCTCATATCTCTTCCTTGCCGTCGATGTGGCTTCTTTTTTTTGTGTGTTTGACAAGTTTCCATTTAGGATTTCTGAGTCTTCAACAATGCAGGGCTCCAAGACAGTATAACAGAGTTGTTATCACCTCTGCAGACAGCCAGATATACTTCTAATTACTGCTGTATTACTGAAAAGTGGAAACAGACTAATGATAGTGCATGAACAAATGTCCAGATTGTAGAATATGCTGTTCCAAATTCCCATCTTATCTTTATTGTTTTTGTTCCAAACTCTGAGCAAAAGCTGTGCAGCAGGATGATTGATTTGCTTGTGTTGCTATCAGCACTAATTCGCTTTCTACGGAGGAAATATGTTTGTGTTGTTTACAATAAAAAGAGTATTTGAAAGGGGTTTGGAATCAAATTTTTTTTGAACATCCACTGAGTTTGTACTAGCCTTCTCTCTAATATGCTGTATATCATCCTCACATGCCTCCTTTGTGCCTCCAGCCGTGTAGCACACCAGAGGAAATCACATTCGGCATGTTCTCCGGGTGCTGCTTGCAAACACCAGCATCCTCCCTGTGATTTTGGATCTGTTCATTTCATGGCAGCTCTTCAAATATGAAGGCACCCCGGTAACATAAGAAGCAGTCAGAATCATAGAAATACACATTTATTGCAACAAGTCCAACACTCAGCTCAAAGCAAAAGAAACAAGGATCCTATTCAGTCTGGAAAAGTCTAGCACTTAATATGATCATTTTTCAAGACTGGATGACGATGGAACAAGTTGGACCTTTTAGACTTTATTTTTTATTCTGTTCTGGGAATAAAAATGACAATTTCACCCTTCTGGCTGTGTCATAGTTGACATTTTTTGGTACAAAATATTGTCTTCCTGGGGATGTTTTGTATCTACCACCCCATTAATTACTCAGCCTAAGCATTTAAGTAATTTCCTATCCTTGCAATTTGCAAGTTCATTACATAAACTTGCAAGCAACAAGCTGCATACAGATATGTGAATCAAAAATTATTGGAAATAGGATATGAAATAAAGTTGTTTTTTTTTAATTGAGCATAATTAAATCATATAAGATTTTAGCCTTTTTATAATTATGTAGGAGCATAATTAGCACGTTATACACCCAAAATAATGTAAAGAAAAACAAGACCTTTAAAACAGAAACACATACAATAAAACAGACACAGACAAAAATAAAAACCAGATTCTGTTTTATTTGGTATGATTACAGGTATGAAATGTAAGTAGGAAGGGAATGAATGGCAAATAATCTAATTAACCTTTTGAGAAAATAAGTGAAGTTTCAGTCTGTTTTCTCATAAGAAGCAGTGGGAACTTCAGTGGTGCTTGATAGCGGAGCTGAGAGACTCAGATTGTTGAACATGCAGCCCTGAGCCTTCTCAGGGCTTAAGATAACTTTATGTTTGTCACAACACTCTGATACCATCTGGGTGCTTCAAATCAGAGACAATATGTTACATGTCAACAAAGGCCGCCACAGAGGAGAATCTGGCCGTGTCTCAGCATTGGGAGCTTTTGACGCAAGATTAAAGACAGATTGCGACCAGTCAGTTTGCGATGGCATCAGTTAGTACCACAAGGCGTTTTTAACATCATTGCTCAAACCCAATGTACTGTAAGTGCAACTCTTTATCATTTGTATGTGAAAGAAGCCTATTGCTGTCAGGGATGGGACAGAGGAATTGAGATTAGGGAAGGAAAAATGTTTCCACACTTGACTGCTTTCTTTTTCAGCACCAATGAGAAGAGAATTTGTGGGCATGCAAAAATTACAAAGTGAAATCCTTTTTGGTTTTTGGGTTTTTTTAATCATAGTTTCCCGTCAATACTAAGTAACACGAAAGCCAAAGCTTTTATTAAAATTTTTAATGCCCTTACAATGTGAAAATACAGGAGGACATTTACCAGTAATTAACTAAATATCCATGTTTTTGTTCTGTTCACTGCTGGATGCAAGTGTCCACAGTTCAATTCTACATGTTTTAAAATTAGATTATGGTGAAATATAATCTAAATCTGAAATTAGTTTACCAAGTGGAAATGTGGCGTTATCCAGTTTGAGACATAGATAAAAAACCTTCACAGTTTTTTACTGGAGTTATATTTCAAGAATCAGGCTGGTTCCTAACATTTCCTCTTGGGAATTTGCTATACTGTATACATGCTTTTGCACATAGTTGATGTTGTGTGCATGCGTCTGTCTGCTTGTCCTCTAATGTCATGTGCGTCTCCCCTTACCCAACCTCAGGGCCAGCCTGAGCTCTCAGGAGTCATACCCTGGAAAGGCATGACAGAGCCCCAGTGTTTGGAAATGGCTGCGCTGGCAGCGATAAGCAGTTCAAAGAAGAGAGCGCATTAATGTAATTGGGTGCCAGCAGCACATTGGCCTCATCGTCTCATATGCACACTCAGTGACACACACTCACCACGCAGATTATTGGAGAAGAGTGTCTGAGAGTGGTGAGAGGATAGAAAGGATGAGAAGGAAAGAATTGGAGAGAGAGCGAGAGAGAGAAGGAGGGAAGGGCAGATAGTGAGAGGAGAGGAGGAGTCGGGGTCCTCATTGTGTTGCTCATTAAGCCATGGGAGACTCTGAGAGGCTGAGAGATGAGACGAGAGGTGTCAGAGTTAAATGTCAGGTCTGGTAGGGATGTGACTGACTTTGTTGAAGCCACATACACACACCGACATGGACACCGAGAGGTAGCTCAGTGGGGCTCCTCTATCGTTTCTACAGACTCCTATTATCCCCTCAGCTTCCTCTCTCTCCCTCACTCTTTAGTCTCCTTTTCTCTGCCACTCACCTAGTTTGCCCCCCTCAATTTTTCCACCCATTACACCCAAATTACTGGTGTCATTGCAAACTGAATACTTACAGGCGGATAGAAGCGTTTCCACTGAATTGCAGCAGTTCCTACCAACTGCGGTGGAAGTAAAGGCCATTTCCTTCAGCTAATTTCCAAGTCTGTGTGATTGGAGGAACAGAGGGAGATGCCGGGTGACTTCCTTCACTGTTATGAAATGTTTTCACCAAAGGCAGCGCGGGCCTTTGAAGTTTCGACTCTCTCGCCCTTGTAATTCAAACAGTCTCCTCTTCTGTTTCTCCCTGTGAGTTCTCTGCAAGCACTTCTCACCCTACTTTTTGTTTATTCACTTCTGCTGCTGGCGCTGCTGCTCGAACTTAAATTCCTCTTCTTGTTTCTATTTTGGTTCATGGCTCTTTCTCTTTCTGGTCCTTTTTAACTCTACAATCTTGGGCGACCTGGTACTTAAAAGAGCAGACACAAAATAATTAATGTATAAGAGCTGAAGGAGTTTGATGCATTACTACGTTAAAGGGATCAGAAAAGTAATTTCTGAATAGTTAACCACTGCTATTACTACTGTTAACTAGTAACTACTTCTACTTTGAAACACATGGGCTTCAAAACAATTTCATCTTTGGTCTCAGTCAAGTGTAGGTTATCCTCTCTTTTTGCCAGTTCACAAATTTACAGGATTCTGTCTATTATTATTGAGTGGAGCCAAATCTCCAATAGTTAACAGCATATTACTTTGAATTATTGATTGTCAAAAGAGATAGCAACTAACGCATGTTTCATATGAAGCATCCAGCATTTTGGATTCACTATTATGAATCCAAAAAAGTACAAAATTATGCAGTTGTGAAATGCCGAAGGGACAGAATGACCAGAACTAGCTAAAATATAAAGAGCACAAACAATTCATAAGTGCCTAAAAACGTCTACAGTATTATCAACATCTGAGAAATGTACACAATTTTAGCATTGTCAGTGTACAGTATAAACAGATGGAGTTGTACAGCATAAATACATTTTGTAGATGTATTATTTGCTTAAAATTCTCTCATGCATGCTTTCTTAGGGAATTTTGATCACTGTACTAATCTGTAGACTAATATTTAACCCAGTGGCCCAACATTACTTTTTTTCTTGTCTGTTTTCCTATATGGCTAAATATTGCATTTCCTTTGAGTTCCTTCATAACTAAAAGCCTGTGTCTAGGTGCACAGTTCATGTTGTATTTAAGATCCTTCAAAGCTTTTTCTAAGCTTCCTGTTCTGGTTCTGTTTGAAGACCTCTGAATTCCTCAGAGAAGCTCTGTCGGCTCCTCTCTTGCTCCTTTTTAAAGCATTTGGAAATCTCCCTTGTAACAAAGAAAATGGACAGGAAGGATGTCTGGTTGTTTCCACCTATCCCAAGTGCCACTGATACAGTGCAGCTGACAGAAATGGTCAAGAAAACGAGAAATGTCCTCCTCTGGGACGAGACACTGGATACATCTGATGACATTGTGCTTCTGTCAGTCATTAAAGTTGCTTTTTCAATAGCGCAATGGCATCAAATAATTTCAACAGCTGACGGTGCTTTTTTTGTACCATTAACAGTCAACATATTTTATTTTTATTTACAATGACAAAATGTCAGTGTATTTTATTGGGATTTTATGTGATAGTCCAGAGCAAAGTAATGCATATTTATAAAGTGGAAGGGCAATGATTCACGACTTTCTAATATTTCTTTTTAAAAATCTGAACAGTGTACTAACTCTGATAGTCACGCTTTAACTCTGATAGTCCCACATAAAATGTGTTGTTGCTTCCAGTTATGTTGATGCTTTTGCAAAGAAGGCACTATATAGTAATATTTTGGATTAAGTTTATTGGAGACATCAAATAAAATTTCGAAAACCAAATTAAAATCAAAGGGCAATTAATGTTCAAATAAATTTGCACTGAAACATTATGAATATTATTTATAATTTCAACATATGTATTAGAACTTTAATTGCATGCATTTATTGTCCCACCTTAGGTATGGATTTTCTTATTTATTAAAATCCAAATTGTTTTTTTTTTGTTTTTTCTTGCAAACCTTAATCAACTTGCTCTTCATTGGTTTGTAAAATCTGTAAACCAGATTAAAAAATATAAGTTGAAGTCAATATAAATTTGCAAATACAGTGAAAATAGAAGGAATTAATAAACATAAAAATACAAAAGCTAATCTAAAAAGATGTGGCAAAAAATTTTATTCACATCTTTTGCCACATATTGTCACAATCCTGACAATTTAATAAACAATTTTTACTTATTTTTGCTGAAATAGTCTGCGTCGTCTTGTTCTTGTTCTGTAACAACCCTTTTCACTGAGCAGCAGTCTCTGTCTCTCCAGGTCAGCCATTCAAGTTAGACCCGAAGACCGCCCACAAGAAGCTTCGCCTGTCCAACGACTGCCTGACCATGGAGAAGGACGAGAGCTCGCTGAAGAAGAGCCACACTCCAGAACGGTTCAGCGGCACCGGCTCGTATGGAGCTGCCGGGAACGTCTTCATTGACAGCGGTTGCCACTACTGGGAGGTGCTGCTGGGAGCATCCACATGGTGAGAGACACGCTCTGGCACGAGAGCGTTATATAAGCCTGCAAGTAGGCTCAGTAAACTCAGGCATCTTTGGGGAGTTTAAATCTAGTCTGTTATGCAAACTCCTCACTCACAAGCAGAGCCTTACAGAGAGAGTGCATGCTCTTGTAACTACATGCATCTCTCACTAATTGGCTGTGAAGGAAAGGTCTCAATGAAGAGTCTTCCCTATGTTCTATTTCCTGAGATTAAGTGCAAGTTAAGTCAGTAAAGGGAAACCACTTAATTCTAATCTGTTTTAAAATAAAAAAAAACTTTCTTTCTTCCAGGTATGCCATCGGCGTTGCCTACAAATCAGCTCCGAAAAATGAGTGGAGCGGCAAGAACTCGTCCTCGTGGGTGTTCTCGCGCTGCAACAACAACTTCATGGTGCGGCACTGATGGTAAGGAGATGCTGGTGGAGGCGAGCCTGCAGCTGCGGCGGCTCGGTGTCCTCCTGGACTACGACAACAATTCGCTGTCCTTCTACGACGCCATGAATTCCCAGCACATTCATACTTTCGAAATCTCCTTCCTCCTGCCTGTTGTACCCACTTTTATGATCTGGAACAAGTCAGTCATGATTCTCTCAGGACTACCTGTCCCAGATTTTGTCGATGGGGTGGCTTCAGATCTCCAAGAGCAGCAGCAGCAGCAAATGGGTCTGTGTCGACAGGAATCGCCGTACTTGACGGGGATGAAAACCTGCCACTGACTAAGCTTGCGACAGAAGAGTGGATTAGGACCTGACAGACACTGACGGCTTGACTGAGCTTTGCTCTGATCCTCAAGAAGGAATGGGTGACTGTCTGAAAGCATTGGAAAAATGTTACTCCTGTTAGTTTGTAGCCACTCTGTGTTTTGCATATTCATCTAGCTTATAGGAAAGGTCTGTTTGACTGAAAAGATTAATGTGTGTTAAGTTCATCAAATGCCCTGAAGTCACTGTCAAAGGCAGCTTGAGCAGGGCCGGATTCCTGGTTTTCAGAACCATTTTAGGCCCTTCTGTTTTTATTTCTTTTTCTTCCTTTGACCCCCTAGGCAGGAGATCAAGGTGAAAATCGTTCAAGTTTAAAGTTGCAAGATAGAACTAGCGGGATTAAGTCTCATTAACTTAATCATGAAAAGTCTTATTTTTAAATTGTGAAATTTTTCGTGCAACAGGAGCAAATACATCGGCATACCACCAACAGGTGCATCTTAGTAAATTATAACACCACTCTTTAAAAACTTAAAATGATTCTAGAAACACAAATGTCTGCCTCCTCCTCCTGGAGCAGTGAGTGGCATGAAATTGATGCTGTACACATGAAGGCTGCAGATTTCTTCCCCATTCTCATTCTGCCCATTTTCTCTCATGACTATGGATAATGAGAGCATAATCTTTAATACCTTTTATAAATATAGATTTTTGGCCTCCTGAGGAGAAATGTATAATAATACATATTTGAACTCAGCTCATCCGTGTTGTTGGGCCTGATATTTATCATCTTCCTCTAAACCTAAAGCCAACAGAAAGAAAGTCGTATAGATTTCAAAGTTTGCTCAGCCACCAAATCATCACTGTGGAGCTTTAGAGATGACCTCAGTAAAACTTATGATTTCTGATTTTCTTTTAAAAAATGTCACTTTGAAATTTCTTTTTATTTTTTTTATTTAAATTACTGGAATAAATTTCCCAACATCAATTACATAAGCGATGTTATAATTCACTGAGACACACCTGTATAGTACAACTTCCAGAAAATAAGCATATTCTTCCACACCTTAGTCCAAAACTGCAAAAAGATTAAATATTTTGTTTGTTTTAAATTTGGATGCCAATTTATAACACTGATTTGAATAAGTGATTGCAAGTTTACTTGTAAATACTTGTTTTCTGTGTCCTTGGTAGCTGTAACTTAGCTTTCCTAAAGCCTTGTCCTCGTTCTTCCTCCTAGATTTATCCCATCAGCCCTGTTTGTGTGAGTGGGTCCAAACTTCCAGGTTCCAGGAAGCTTTAACGTTGCTCCCAGATTTTGTTTCTACAACATCACAGGGAGCAGATTTGCATCATGTGACTACTCTGTTTGTAAGATAAGAGACTTATTGGACACAAGAAAACAAAAGTAGTATTTATAGAAAGGAAGATGGTTTAACTTTATTTTCACTTTACAAAATATTCATGATGCACTTTTTGAACTTGACATCATTTGCCCTCTGTGTTGTAAAGTAGAGCTAGAAGTGAGTGGCAGGTTATAATGGGGAGGATAAGTGAAAGAAAACACTGTGTTAAATTATGTTTACCATTAAAATGAGTGTGGTGCAGCAAAATGCTGACAACTTTTCAGGCAACTCTTATTGTTGCCCAGAGCAAAATATAACAATGAAAAGATCTTTAGTTCCTCATTGCACTTTGAAACAGCATACAGTAAAGTTAGCGTTCTTTGGAAAAGGGATGTGATTTTTATCTAAATGGTGATAAATTAACAACTTTTTTTTTACTCTGATATTAAATTTTCAGGGCTGAAGAGGGTTAACACTTGCTATTTGTTGCAGTGTGACGGCATGACTGTGTTTTCCTCCACATATGTGCACATTTTAACACCACATAATGCTCCATGTCACAAACAGTGCATGCAGCATTATCAGATCACAGGAGCTCACTGGGAAGTTCACTACATATAGTTTCATTGTTCATCATACAGCAGATTAACTCCAGTTATTCTTCGCTATTCACATTTAGTTATAGCTCGAGGTGTTCATAAGTTGTTGGGGTTTTTTTTGTTAGGTTTCAAGGCTTAGTGTGGGTGACTGTTTTTTCTGGTTTGACATTCAGGTAGCAGTGCTGACCCAGACAATCAATGTGTATTATACTGTAGTTTAGGCAGATTAAAGAGGTTGCACAGAGGAAAAAGCTGACAAAAAACTGACACTGGATGTTGGGTAAATGAAAAAATATCTATATGTATGTAGTCTTTTAAAACTGATCACACCATATGAGAATTTTGCATTGACTCTCATTTGCCATTTCTATTCTGGCAACTTTTGATGTCATTGTGTCCGAAAGTCTGTGAGGCAAGAAAACATTGGTTTAAATGTTTTCCCATCTCATGTATTAAAAAGGTTTTTCGTTGATTTTATGGAACCACAAACATCCAGCAGTTTACCTATCAGCTGTGCAAGAGTTGTCACAATTGCACCGGATCAGCGATCATTTAAAGAAGGCCTTGATGGTTAGAGATGACTCACTTAAGATGCAGCAGAGTGGGAAATCTGTCAGGCTTCTGCTAAGTTTCTTTTGATTTTCAAATATCCATCAGTCTTGTGGAATAATGTCCGTCACAGACTTGACCGCGCATTGATTTGGGAGGACGAGCTCAGTGTGTGTACTTGGCCAGGTTACTGCATGAATATGTGACCTTGTTGAAGGTTCAGAAAACTTTTCCTGTCAAATCAAACATTCAATCTTTGTTTATTGCTTTTTTGTTTTTAAGGAAAAAAGAAACGAGACAACTACACAAAGTTGCCATCGCCGTGCATATCAGATTGTTTGCAGTGCTTCTTTTTTGTGTCACAAGTCAGTACAGTAAAATATATTTACGGTGAATGACTTTCAATAGCTTCCCACTCCTCGTAGTGCCGTGTTTATACCCTAGAGACAATGCAATAGATTCTTCTTTTTGCTTTCGTTTTCAGTAGCTTTGGGACTTTTTTTGTTTTTTTCTTTTATACAACAGGAAAAGAAAAGTGCTCCTCTCCTTCATGGCACTGGGACCTTAAAAAGCAGCACAAACAGAGTGACTTTGCCTTCATGCAATGCTTTCTGTTTCCATAGATATAACTGAAATACTTTTAGCCAGAGAGGAATGTAAATCAGAGGGGGAAATATATATTATATAAAGTTGTATAATGTACAAAATATATATGAACCAATGTTATTTATGTGAATTTGAGTCCAATAAAAAGTCTGATCCCAAAAATCTTCTTGTCTTTTGTCCTTTATGTTGAGTGTTATGAACAAAAACAGTGTTCCCTAAGCGCATTAGTTTCCTATTTAATCATAAGCAAGACAAATTATAAAGTATTTCTGTAGAATACTAATCACTGGAACTAAAAATCTACAATGCATCAACTTTTTTTCCCTGTCACATTACTATCACTACTTTTGCTGTGTTTCTGAGTTTGTTGTGATTTTGTGTTATAGAGTAACACAAAGTAGCACCTAATTTTTAAGTTATTGATCTTTTTCCCCTTCCTGGTAAAGAAAAGTCCATCAAGATCCTGCCATGCTTAGCCATGTAGATGTATTTATGCTGATGTATTTATGCTTGTGTTCCTTTTCACGTAGTGTTTTGCATTTAAATCCCGGTTTTCACTTTTGTTCTACAAACAAGCCTCTGGGGAATTTACAGAATATCTGTAATACATAGATTAATTACACACAGACGGACTGGATTTACTACTTATGTGCAGAGATGGGTAGAAAACCCAAACACTGTACTCAACTAGAGTTGCACAACTTCAACATATTTTTTTACTCAAGTAAGAGTAAAAACTAATCGTTCAAGAAATTATTCACAAGTAAAAAAGTATTTCATAAAAAGGCTACTCAAGTACTGAGTAACTGATCAGATCATCTGATTTAATATTTTTAAAGTGATTTAAAATAATTTTAAAGAGTCTGGTGGTAGAAAATGGCATTAGAACAGCAAAGCTTGTGAACAAACAAGAGATCTCACTGTAACCTAAACTATAGGTGTGTGTATTTTTCCTTTATTATGTATGAGTAGTGATACTTTCTAGAAATATTGCTCAAATAAAATTAAAAAGTACGGTATAGCAAAACCACTCAAGTAATTATAACTGAGTAAATGTAAATAGTTACTATCCACCTCTAATTATGTGACTATCAGGTTTAGGGGCATCAGAGAAAAGGGGCTGATTACAAATCCTTGCCACACAAAGGCAAGGATTTGAGCTGTAATATGACTAAATGTGAAACTGTTTATGGGGTTTGAGCTGCGTTTCACTCAAACAAATTTCTTATAACTCCTGTGATGCCATTGATGAGTTTAAATGTTTCAAAGCACAGCGTTTGAAGGGCCACAAGGTTGCCGGCCTCTGGCAGGTCATCTAAAGCTCGAGGTCGAGTTAGAGGGAATATATCCGCTTAGTTCGTCATCTGCCATCACCGAATACGGCCTGATTCCCAACAGTGCCTGCAGGCGTGGAACACTGTGACATTGACCCAGAGCTGATAAGCAATATGCTCACTTTTTTTGCAGTTAATATACATTCAATTTATTCAGCGGAATCAAATATATTCTAGCTGTATCACGATTTTCAGAAACGTGATGTTTTTGATTTGATCCTCTAAACAAGGCCTTAGCAAAGATCGAAGTGTGTAGTTTGTTTTCTGAAGAGTCTGACAGTATCCTGTATCCTGGCAGGTAATGCTTCAAAAATACAGAATTTTTATACAGCTAGCAGCAGCAAAATTCAACCACAGATTGTTTTCAACAACACAGGCAAAATAATGTATTCACAGCACATTTCAACCATGAATTAGGAGCTATCTACAAAAGGTAAATGCCTGATAAAAGCCTCATACGATCTGCGCTTAAAAATATATTTTACTTGCAGACGCTGGAATTTAGATTAACTCTATTACATGTGTAGCAGACAGCAGAATGATTTTGCACATAGAATGAAAAAAAAGTGAATTAGTTTGGCATCTTGTGACACAGCTGCAGCTATAACTGCTGCTGGCTGGCAAACGCCAGAGTGGACCAGAAGGATGATTTTAGCTTTTGTAGATATTTGATGACTGGTTATTACCAAAATGATGGGGCTGTGAGGACGAGTCCAACCCTGCAGCAATGATGCCCTTTATTTATGCCCCCTACAACAATCCTAATGCAGCTACAAGGAAACTGTTGTGCAACGGACTGCGCTGCTGCTGAAACATAAAACCAGTCTGCAGACAGACTGAAGTCCCATTTGGTTTATATAGGGGTTAAATATTTAAGAGGTATGTGACCTTTGTGATCCTGTGCTACAGAATTCAATTATCTGGTTCTGCTTTTGCTGAAAGAGCTTGGTTTTCGTTTGAAAAAGAAATATTTCATGGAATACCTGAAGGTATTCCTAGTTTTTCTCTATTGTTTGTGTTGTATTCACTCATTTCTAAGATCCTACTAATGATTATCCACCTGTTCAACGACAGCACCATTTACTACTGTCATTGCATCATGGGGCACTGACTTCATAAAGTCATTTACCATGTCCTTAGTTTTCAGTGTGTTGGTCTTTACAAATGACTTATGACTCCATGAAACAAACTCATCCATAACAGGCGATTCACCATGAAGAAGACTTCCAACGACTGGATCATATTTAATGTCATACTCTGAACAACGATAGTCATTAGTATGCAAAATATTGAATAGGAATAGGGGAGAGAGACAACATCCCTGTGGTGAAGCAGCAGAAGAAATTAGCTGACTGAATAAACAGCCATTGACTCTCACACACTGAGATCTATCAGTTGAAAGCCTACCTACAAAATTAAAACAAGTTTAAATTGGTTAAGAAGCTTACCAGATAATAGATGTGACTGTGTAGTATTAAAAGCTGAAGAAAAGTCAATAAATAGGAGGAAAATTAATAAAGTGACCACAGCATCTTCAACGGTCATACAAGGCCGGTATGCAAATTGCAGCAGATCAATAAGCGTTTCGACTTGCAGCAGAATATCTTTCCTAATGGGCTTTTCAAATGACTTCATCTCTAGAGATGTTAAAGGAGAGGGCTTATGCTCATTTAGTGATGCAGGGCTTATAGTATTTGAAATTAGAGCAATAATTGACTTTTTTCATACCTCAGAAACCCTCTGTTGTTGTGCTGAGCATAATTGCTCCGCACACATTTTTAGCACCTTACCATACATTATCGGGCCCTGGAGTTTTAAACTTTTAAAATTATAAAGATTTTACACCCTTCTTTCAATAAAGGACAAAGTCTGCGGGTATCAGGGGGGAGCCCTTGTTTTCCTCATTTAGTTCATTCAATGTGAACTCTTTGACACCAATGTTAGATCAGCATTAAGCAGTTTAAATGTCTCTTGTGTGGGTGTGTGGGTGTGTGTGTGTGTATTTATTATGTTTTGATGTTGTTGGGGATACAAATTCAGAGACGAGGAAAGTGGTAGCACGTTGAAAAGGATAATTTAATAAACAGAGCAAACAAAAGAAAGAGCACAAGGACAACAGAAGATCTAACATGGTAGTAAATGAACCAAGGACTAATTATACTACAGACTTTTATTACTGAATGTCACACAAAGAAGTAAATCAGCAGGTTGAAAACAGCTGAACATGAGAAACTGAGACACTGAGGTAAAAGTAACAGTAGTAACCTACAACATAGAGGAAAAAAACAAAAATAATATGCTACAATGGAGCGAAAATAATAAAACTAGACATAAAGTTCAACAGACTGTAATAGTATTTGCTTAGAAATGAGCTATGCATTTTTATAGCCATAACTTTCTTCTTCACAGCTTGGTAAATCCATCCACAAATATTAGACATATAGATATATTAGATATACTGGCTCCATAACGTCTTACAGACAGCTTTGATTTTTCTTGAGGGAAGACGAGCCTGAGCAGGTCTCCTCCATCCAGTTCATTAGACTTATTTTTAGTGGCGGCCTGTGATTGGAGCCTTGTCTACCTTTCCATGTGTAGCAGATTAACTGGCAGTGAAGTGTGATACTCACGCTACATCTGCTTCCTCACATAGCTAGCCAGCTAGCAAGCAGGCTGTTGAAGTAACTCGTAATTACATTTCTAATTGCAGAATAATTAGGACTCCCTGTGTAGCTCATTAAGTCATTTGTCACCAAAGCCGTCAACCTGGTTCACATCAAGACCTTAATTACAAATGCAGCTATAGGTGGATAATCCTTGACATCTTATTTTTATTCAATTATTTATTTCTATACATCCATGGTTTGGATATATATTATGTAGATGTGCCACATCACAAGAGTTAGTGACTGAGCATCTGGTTACAGTTTTCTAGTATTTTAAAAATGTTTGTTGATTGGATTTATGGCGTCTTATTTACGGTTAAAATACACAAACTCTAATGTGTGCAGTTATTGTAGTTTACATGCAACTCTGAATCCAAAGGCCTTTTGTGATTTTGTGAAAAAATAGACAATCATGTCCATGTACAGTAACTCGCCAGTTTGAAATCTCAGGAGTTTTTATGAATGGGACGAAGAAGGTAGGAGTTGAGACAAAATGTGATTTTCAAATCACAGAAAAAAGAAAAAAAAAAGGTACAAAACAAATCTGTGGTGGTGACGCTGAGTCGTTTTCTCTAATGGACAGATCAATCCAGCCTCCTACTCCTGAAAGCTTAATTCAAAGAAACACCCATAAAGTGCTTGGTAAAACCGTCGTGGATAAAAGAACATTCAGTGTCAAAACAAAAGATAATTGCAAGTGCCTGAATTACGTATTTGTACTGTAATGTGTTCAATACAAGAACATAAAAATAATCAAGAAGTAAAAAGGCATTCTCTCTTTTTATGTTGAGATTTACAGACTACCTCAGACTGCAGGGCCATAAGCTTTGTTTTTAAAGATATGGCCTTGAACATCTGTGACTAAAGATCATAAATTATATTGATATTTAGAATGATAAAATCTTTTGAAAAGCACAGTTTATTCGAAGTTATAAAAACTACTTCAAACTGTCAATGTCAAAATAGTGTAAAAAAAATGACTGGATATTTGAATACAACTAGCAGTTATGATTGTTAATGCTGCACTCTTTCTTATCTTGGTGAATGTAAAAGTACATTTACATAAGTGGAAAAATAAAGACAAACACTTTTTTAATGAAATCCTGTCACAATGATGTATGTGTGTTGCTCATGTTTTGCATTTTGCTTGTGTACTCGTTTTAAAACATTTAAAATACGGTCGGCTCCCGCATCAGGAAAGACTGGGTTAGTTTTGTTGTGAGATTAATGACTTTTATTTATTCTTCTTCCGTGCCTAATGATCCTTTGACCATCTGGGGATGAACATTAAATGGTCCATACTAAGGCTATTAGTGGTTCCAAGAGACCAAGCAATTACCTTCCGAATTAATCATAAAATAGGTTGAGCTGCTCTCAGTTGGAGCCACTTTAAGAATTCAACATAACAAGGTAAATTAATCTTCCTATGTGTAGACAGAGCATGTGCATAGAGCAGCACAAGGTTAAGGGTTACTTCTTTTTCCTTGTTTTGACATTTCCATAGCATTTACATAACATCTGCATCATTGATATTAGGGCACCTTGATTCATCTGGAGGTCAGATTGTGTATCCTGCAGTGTCAAATGTGTAGAATAGAGTGATGCCGGGGCATTATATACATAAAACCACGTATCTTCACACAGTATTCAAAAGCAAGTCATAAATAAAATAGTGTGAAAGATGCTTTTCACTTATGGGCACCTAAAACCTTTCCAGAGATTTACAGTAAGACAGTAATTGTGTCAAACTATTGTGGTGTAAACAAATAATAATAATAAAAAAACTTATATTATTGTGATCAGGATTCTGTGAATTCAGCAGAATGTAGTTAAAGCAGTAAGTTCCAGTTACCACACCAATAAAAAGGGCTTGTGAGAAAACCCTGCTGCTTTTTCACATTTTACTCTTAACCTCATAAAATTGCATGAAAATAATATAATTTCTAACATTCCACCTTTTTTTGTTTCACTCCTGCTATCAATGTCTAAATTTTCATGGAAGCTTTTCGTCTAGCAGCTCTGTAAATACCACAAATATTGATCACACACCATTTCTGCAGCATTAATCCTACCAGCATTCCCACTAATAACCCAATAAGTTGTGCAAACAATAATTAGCAGAGCTAATGCACACCCACAGTCAAGAAGTCTCCATTAGCATTTTTAATTACTTTCCTAATTTTTTTGATGCACAAGTCCCTTGGCTGATCTTAATGCAAATCGCCCCAAGTACTGCAGCATTTTCAGGAAATCAGCTCTGTCCTTTCAGTGTTGAAATGTGATATATGCCTTCAGTTAATCCCAACCTCTTGACGAAATGCAGTGAGATATGTCAGCCTCTTTGAGTGGCCATCTGTGTTTCAAATTTGTGTCGTTGGGTGCAGGTTTGTCACTGCTAAAAATGTGCAGCTGGACGTAATGAAGCAAAAATCTGCATGAAGCCCTGAGCACAGATTCACCGTCACACACACACACCTGGTCTTGTTGCTCCCACAGCACCTTTCAGGGTTTACTGATATCCACGCAAAAGGTGGTAATTTCATTACGATCTGCTTAGCAGAGAGGCAGCTACTCTATTTAAATCTGGCTGATTTAGAGACTGATCTGTTCTCACATGGGAGAGTTTGACAGAGAGAGTGGGAGTTGAAGTGTGCCAACTCCTTAGTCTAATTCTGTGGTGCCTGCTTGTCTGTGGGTGGCTGCTTGTGTTTGATAATAAGGTTGTTTTTATTTTCCCTACTTCATTTTCAGCTGCTTCACCTTTGCTCAGAAACTCTTGTTCCTTTTTACTGAACAAATAAACCATGTGAACGTTATAAGTAGTAGTTCAAACTGATATAATATATACTCGTTGCTTTACGACCTGCTGAGACAGACAGTGGCTATTTTAATCTCCGTAATGAAGATGCATAGCTCGTCACAGAGAAATGTGCGCAATATCTTGGCAGCTTGATAGAGGAGTGATGATCCTCAGGATATGAGGATCCATGCAGGTTGTGGACCACCCAACCCCACTGCCTCTGCTTCTATCAGAGCTGTCTCTCCGACTCTTAGCTCTCACACTCCACTCCATCACTATCTAGATGAACCTCTAAAGGTGGAATCAATCACCGCTCCCCGCTGTCATTTCAAGGAACCCTGGTGGTTTGGCCGTCCTCCTGAACGAAAGCGATATGTCCTGGTGCTTCAGAGGAATCTCTGCTGAAATCTGAATCTTTCTATCTGAACTTCTGAAGGAGACAGGCTGTTAGTTTTGTAGAGATATCGTTACAGGTGCTTCTCAACAGTGTTGGCTGTAAATCTAAAGAAAACCTGAACTGGATTAGAGTTTCGCCTTTCTTTGAGTTATCTGATAGTATCTGTCACAAACTCTGTCCAGGAATCTTAACACGATTTTGAATCATAAATCTTGACCATAATTGGCTAAATTACAACTGAGACATTGATTTTAAGAAAGAACAATTGAAAACAGACATTTCCAAAAATGTATTGATCAGATCCATCTGAAACATTAAAGGAACAGGTTCCTACTGACGTATTCCCAAATGCAGCAGATATTTCTATGTGTCTGGTTTAAAATCCTATTAAATAATTAATAAACCAACTTAATTAACTCAAGGCTTTGCTATGATTTTGTCTTGTTTCAATTCTGTTTCCTATTATTTAAGTCATACAATCAAATGACTTCAAGTTCACATAGTCATTAAAAATGACTTCTGCCAGTGTATATTATCTATAAATAAAACCACAATATAACAGTATATATTTATAGTGCATTGTAAATTTGTTTTTACAAATTCTGTTGCTGGGTTATTTCAATACAGATGCACATTTTTGACCTGAACACTTGCTTACAAGTGTCCTGTGGAAAAGAGATTTTTTTTATAGCTGTCGTTCAGCGAAGATGTTCTCTTCTAAAAAGATGTTTCACTGCTGTCATTTTGGAATAATGAACAGAACAGTGCTCCATTAAATGTCTGAAGCTTAAGATGTTATTGTATAACTTAGCACAGCTTTAAACTTTTCTGCAAATCTACTCCTGAGCCTTCATTGGTGTGATTACCCAGTTTCAAATGGAAATGTTATCGTCTGCAGAAGTTGAAGACAATATAAGTACTCAGTGAAAATATCAACCTTTCTATGAGAGACTGTTGTAGTTTTGTTGTCTGAATCTCTTGTTTTTCTTTGTACACAACTTGGATGTTTCATATACTTGTACCCACTTATATCACATAAAAGTGTTAGTAATAGTTCATAATTGCTTGTAAAAAGCATTTAAAGCCCCCCTGCGAAGTATGTTTTATCTTTTATTTCAGTTCTGATGGGCTTTTTGGCTGCAGCCTTACCTCTTTCGCATTTTCTTATGTGCTCAATTTTGGTTTCATTTCTCTTTTTACTGAAGAAAAATTAATTAAGCAAGTTTACATGCAGAAGGTTGGCAGCAGATAAGCATATTTGTGGAGCCAACTGATGACGAGTTTATATTGCAAGCTTATATTGTTAGAGTATGAAAGAGAGAAATCAAGAAACAACTTCAGAAAATGCAAACTTAGCAAAATAAAATCCAGTTGTGAGTTTAACAGATGCTGATTCAGACTTTTGATTACTGTTTACATGATTAAAATTGAAAGTCAGTACGAGACAGCATGTTTAGTGTTTATGCTGATGACCTTAATTTACAAAATAGATGAAAAAAAAAGTGCCATAACTCTGAGAAGCTGCAAGGATCAGCAGCACAGATGTTTATGGGAGCATAATGAGTCATGCACTCCACAAATCTGACTGTTATGGCAGTTAAAGAACAAAAACATTGATGATGAAACCATCAAAACCATTGCTGCAGTTTGTAACAATTCACATTACAGACATATCAAACATGTAGAAGACGATGCGCTGGCCGGATAAAACCAAAACTAAACTTTTTGGTCTGTATGCAAACACGATGTGTGCTGGAAACAAACACTTTACATCAGATCAGACCATCCCCAGCAAGAAACGTGGTGGTGGCAGCCTCATCCCATGGGAATGCTTTTCTTCAGCAGAGAAGCTAATCACATCTGAACTGAAGATGGATGGAGGTCAGCCTTGGGAGAAAACTTGTTACAGCCCAAGAAACCTTGACTCCAAAGAAGATGTTCATTCTAAAAATACATCCAAAGCAAAAAGGCCCAATTAAAATCAAAGTATATTCTTGCATTAAAATGTGCAGAATTAAATCCAACTGAAAATCTGCAGCTAGACTTGAGCTTTGATGTTTACAGGTGCTTTACTTTAACTATTGCAGAATCAATACTTCTGCATGCCACAGTATTTAAAGGGCTCAGCGAATGAATCAGATAGAAGCTTTCACTTACCCAACTTTTTAATGTTTATTCCATGAATATTTGTCTAAAACACCTGCTGGTGTTCAGAGATTGAAGTGAGAATGTGGGAGTCTGAAAGTTTTAATCACACTGTTTCCGGAGAGCGTTTGTCCCCCCCATCAGTCGTACACTCACTTTTACCGGTTAATAAAGCAAATAAATACCCTCAGGACTTTCTAACAGATTAGTCCAAAGTTGCTTTTTACACAACGCTTTAAAACCAATGGTGGGAGAAAAAGAGAATCAGTATTTGTGCACTTTTTCCAGAATATTAACACAAATGCATACTAGCAGAAGTGTAATAAAGCTATTCGCGTTCAAGTAGTTTATGCAGCACTCCAACTGAAAGTGACAGAAACTCGGAGGCAGTTGCAAACAATCTTTTTAACTATAATATCCGCAACCATTGTGGTACGAGCAGAAAATGTGAACTGACATCAAAAAGTCTGGTGCAGAAACAGGCATTGCAGGGTGAAGGTAATGTGGAGAACCCCCCTGTAGACATGTAAGTGCTATAAACAGGCAACAGAGCATAAGTGGCTGCTTATTTATTATCCAAGCCATCAACATGACTCTTTCCCTGGGAGAGATGCTAAAAGCACCTTAATAATTTTGTTTAGTGAACCATGATAACACTTTGAGGCACACATGGTTGATGGAGGAGGCAAAGAACATTCACCATTTAAATGATGCATTCTGTTTTCATTAATATCCAGCCGTCTGCATCTTATTTATTAAGGTATCCTTCATACCGATGGAAACTCATTACATGTAGAGGTTCACAGCTTGACATGTTGACTTCATTAGATAGAGGACATGACAGCTGTTCTTTGTGCTCATGATTCACTTATGTGTGTGAGAGATGATCACTGACAAGGAAGTGCAGTGAGACGAGGAATAAAACACTGAACAATTACACCGCTGTGAGATAAAACAAAATTTCATTTCATACTTTTGCTATTTTTCCAGCATGATCTGCTTTTCTTTCAGATTTTATAACCTTGCAAAAGTTTTTGATTTTTTTTATGTAAAAACAATTAAAAACTTTATAAAAACCTGAATTTTTTCTATAATAAATTAGATTGTATGTAAAAAAAAAAAAAAAAAAGTGGCACTGTAAAGAGAATATGTTTTGAAAGCACAAAGAAAAGAATCTTCAAGAAGCCATAAAAAGCAATGAAGGCAGCTAAAATCTGTCAGCAGGAAATTTCCTTCCTATAAATATCAATTAATATTAGTTGGCTTTCTGATAAAAAATGACTAAATATTTTCTTTCTTGCTGTCAGAAAACATATCATGCCACCAGCTATGATTATACTTTTAAATGTCTGAATGATCTGCAAATGGAAAAAACGTCATCTTACAATAAATCAGTTACCTTCTATAAATGTTGTGGCTTTCTAAATAAAATATTGATTTTGTTGAATAAAAATCAAATCTCAAAAACACTTATTTCAAATGAATGAAAAAAATGTCTGGCTTTAAGGTTTTATCCCCAGACTCACCATTTTTAACATGTTTCAGCTCTGACAGGTAACATTTTCCCAAAATTTCTTACTGTGAGGCTATAAATGGATCCACCAACTGCTACTGTATTCATCTGATGTTATGTAATTTTAATCCTGCTGTTGAGGAACAGTTACTAATCTTTATGTGAACAAAGTGATAAGCAGCAGTGCAGCAGCACGGGAGAACAATTGAATTGAAGCACACTTCATGTGCAAACCTTGGTCCAATTAGATGTTTACAAATATAAATGATTTTTAATTCATATTACAAAAGAATTCTGCTCTCTTAAATCAGTTTTGCTCTAAACTGGGAGCATTGATGTTACTATGTGATGTTTGTCTTTGGAAAACTTCTCTCATGCATCGTCTTAAATGGATTCATAGCATCTTATTAATACTTAATTCTTGGTATTGACGCAAATTTTAATGTCAATTTTTGAAAACATGAAAAAGTTACTTTGGCGTGAAGTATGTTTTTTTTTCCCCCTCTTGAAATTCTTTTTAGTACTTTTTGTTTAATATGGCATCAAGCCAATAAAACGTAGTGAAAGTAGTACAAAATAGCTGTTATTCTAATAGTCCTTTATGGGACTAGTCCTACTTCTGTATCACATATATTTCATTCATTGAACTTAATTTCCTCATTTTGATCCTGCCTGATTTTTTGCAAACCTTAATTTTCTACCAGCAAATAAAGGGAAATGCACAAATTATGAATTTTTGTAAATTTCCTAGGAGGGGAAAGAAAGCATTCATGCTTAAGGAAACTAAATAGTTAGCACCGGCAATGTCTGAAGGTCAAAAGATTTGCATGTAAAATGCCCTTAAATGAAGGGAAACGCTTTATAGAGAATACAGTATCTAAGATTTTAATGATTTTTTTAGATAAACTCCTTTACATAAACTTTGAGAATAAACTGACTTGGAAACGACCATCATAAAAATCATAAAATATGCCTGCTTTTTTACTGCAGGCATATTTGTTGAAACCAAAGATCATCTACTAAAAGAGGGCTTCTTTCATGGAAGCAGAAAAAACTAACGGTCTTCTGGCAGTGATTCATGTGTAAAGCAAACTCTGGATTTGCCTGACAATAAGGAGGAAAGTTCCTTGGTAAACAATGATACTGAGATCCAAAAGGTCATTACTGACAAACTCTTCTTTTATCTTCTTGCAATAGCTCTCTGATTGCATTTGCATAACAATTATTTTGTATAATTACAGTACGCCTGTGGTTGTTGTGACCTGAAAAAATACTTTTTAATTATATAGCCAAAAAATAACACCTTTCTTTCAGGGTTTTGCTGTGCATGAAAATGCCAGGGAACACACAAAAAAATTTATTCTGTTTTATTTACTCCTACTTCTAAAAACTGGCTTGAAACTTTTCTGAAGGTCATTGACAAAATAAAGCAACTATATTAAACCTACAGCTGGAAGATCAAGATGTAGTTTCATGAAGAAATAAACAGAGGTCTAAACAAAGGCCTAAATAAACAAATGGCTTAGCAGCGTCAGAAAGAATTACTGAAGCAGCCAAGAGGCCCAAGGTAACTCTGGAGGAGTCAGAAGGGTTTGCAGTTCAGGTGAGAGAATTTGTCAACATGACAACAATTCACCTGTTTTTAAGGCAGTAATCTGCATGACTTAACCTGGCTGAGATGTTCATCTGAGAGACAGCATTGTGAAATAAGCTGTCTGTCTCTGGTTTCTGCAAATGGCTCTGCAGCTCCTTCTGAGGGCAGAAGTCTGAACAGTTTGTTTACAGGATGTGTGGGATCAGATGACATATTTATGGCCCATTTCCTGACCCTAGCCCTTTGGACTCTTGAATGGTGGGAAGACTAGAGTTGAAGATCCTCTCTGCAGACCTGGTTGCTCATTGCAAACTGTCCCTGTCCTTTTTTGTGGCTGAGACAGAGTTGTGAGTTGTTTCCTACAGAGTTCAGAGCTTCATGAAAATGTGGCAGAAGAAAAACACATGGTGGAAAAAACTAGTATACCATCCCAAATAGAGTGTCCTTACAGTGAAAGGTGGTGGCAGCACCATGTTTTTCTTCAGCAGGGACAGGAAAGCAATCAGAGTTGATGAGAAAATGGATGGGACTAAATAAAAGGACATAAGATTGGGGTGGAAGTTTACCTGACAAAAGATGACTTATTCTAAACATACACTTAGAGCTTCATTGGAATAGTTTTGATGAGGGCATATTCATTTATTAAAATGGCCTACTCAAAGTCCAGATCTACATCCAATTTAAAATATACCTCAAAAGTTAAAATTGCATTTGACTATGTTCATCCACTTTGACTGTTATTGGCTTTCAAAGAACAATGGGTAAAATTATGCATGACTGTGTATTCTCTGTCATCAAAGTCCTATATAGAAAACAGGCAACAATCAAAGGCAACATAACTTTTTCCATTTTCCAGGAGACACGTATCCAATAGCCTTTGTCAATTCCACAGGCAAGATTTAGTTGTACATCTGCACATAGAGAGCAAAGGAGGACAATGATGCCCAGAGTCTGGACAGCGAGAAGAGATGGTTTGAAAGAGGTGAACGAAGCCATCTATGGGGAAAGAGAAAAACAATGATGACCTCAAGGGAGCGTTGTGGTCTAAGCGTTTCAAGATTTTCTACAACCCTGTTTAGAAACTCATTCCAAAGAAATTATATATAAGCAACTCAAACGCCTCAACCAAGCCAGGGAAGGAATGAGCGGGACATTTATTTGCATCTGACTGGGAATGCGCCAAAGAAGATGGGTCTCCATGTGTTCAGGAAGCTGGGAGAGAAATATCCATACAGCTGTATGTGCAGCAAAACTGGTTCTGCAAGTTTGGTAGAACCAGTGGTATCTATTTGATGGTGCATTCAAATAGATACCGCGCTTTTCAAAGTTGTACTTAAAAAAAACATATTTCATTTTCCTTTCACTTACTTGGTGCTACTTGGCACTGGTTTTTCATAAAGTCAAAATAAAACTCATTAAAGTATGTGGTTGTGTTGAAATGTTCACAGAATGAAAATGGTGGCACATTTCACATGCCACAGGTTCTACATAGCATTTGAAACAACACAACACACCTTTCCATCTGTATTTGTATAAATTAAATCATATTCACAATAGGATGGTAAATTTGCCACCTTTGATCATTCTGGCTCATTATTTTGCAGGTTTGTGTAAAGAGTCACACCTTAAACTATTTATAAGGCAGTTCCCATGTAATATCCACTCCAAATAAGAGAATGGAAAAGAAACTGAATCTGTAATTAGCTTTATTGTATGCACAGGTTATAACAGAATTTGAGGCATAAACTCTGGAATAAAATGTCTTCTTGCTGCCTCGTTGCTCTAGCTGGTAGGCGGCAGTCTGTCAGACTCGGCTCCATAACGCAGCCGTCGCAGATGTCTTGCAGCATACTTCGGACAGGCACCCAGTCTGCTTCGTAGCACTCCGCACAGGTCACTGAGTTCCTGGCTGCGAAATGAGGGACGACGCGCGATCCACCCAAATATGCCCTCCGACACGCCATCCTCCTCATCAGGTCCACGGTGACGCCACGCCAGAGCTCACGCTCTTCGTCTTTTATCACACTCTGCCTCGCTGTCAGAAGCTGCAAAAAAGTTTATAAAAAAAAAAAATCAGTCTTGGACACAAATATATATATATATATATATATATATATATATATATATATATATATATATATATATATATATATATATATATATATATATATACTGTATATATACAGTACAGACCAAAAGTGTGGACACACTTTCTCATTGAATTCAATGAGAAAGTGTGTCCAAACCTTTGGTCTGTACTGTATATATATATATATATATATATATATATATATATATATATATATATATATATATATATATATATGTATATATATTTTTTTATTTTTTTATTATTTTTTTTTTACAATTTGCTAAAGTAAAGTCACAAGTTGTTGAACTTACTCTCCTTCTTCTTTGTCGGCTTCTGGCCAAGTAGTTCATCGAGGCGGCCTTAGCTTCAAGATCCGGTTGCCGATACCTATAGTTTCTTCTTACAGTCTCAAAATATGTCTTACAAGCAGCTGGAACAAAATAAAAAAAGTGTGTGTTAAAATTGTATTACAACAAAGATGCATACATATTAAATAAACTCAAAATGTGACTCAAGACCATTACAAATGATGTCACAACTTTCCACACACTGGAAATCTGGATTTGCCTTCAAAGTTTGGAGTAGGACTGATGTAACTGCTAGATTGTGAGAAGAATTAAGTGTGTAATAAAAAAAAAGATGTGAGTACTTTAAGAGTTCACAACAGTCAAGATGAACAAAAACAATCCTACCCTTAATCTGGCTGATAGCGACTGGTGTTTGTTTCAGAATTGTGAAAACGTCGAACTGCTTCCTGTAAAAACAAGGACATGTTTAGTATGCAAACACAATGATTTTCTGTAGAATACATGTGCTTTATTTGTTTTTTTACTGCAAGTTTGGGATTTTTGCAGATTCGTTTTCTTTGGTGGGTTTCTACTATACCAGAACCGCTTTCCCATTTTTCCACCAAGACAGAGAGCCTTTGTTCGGGGGAAAAAAAGCTTCCCATCCATGGAACCAAGTCTGTGGTAAAGGTTTTCAGATAGCTGGGTTGCTAAGCAAGACAATCCGCTGGTAGCGGACAACAACGTTTTACAGTCTGCAGACTTAGGGTTGGCTGGAATTCCCAGAGGACTCTCCTGTTGAAACAGAGGAGTGACATTACCAGGACAGCAAAGATTAAAACAATGTTGAGACATTACTAATTAAGGATAAGACATGGTCAAAGAGCTTACAAGTTTAGTTTAATACTTACCACAAAGCAGGGCGATTGTGGCTCTTCATATGGTGGAGAATTTGAATCAAGGAAAAGATGAAAGCTTTGGTCAAAAGTCGTTGCATCTGCAAGAAGACGTGAAGTAGGGTGATACAGTTTTTATGTAAACATAAAAATTACAACATTTCTGGAAAAATATGAATAAAACAAAAAGAAAATGGTTCAACAATTAAAAATGTAATACAAAAAAAATCAAAACGCGAAAAGTAAAATAAAAGGCACGAAAAGTGTTTGCTATGTGATAGGTTGGTAGATTTAAAGGATCTAATCCTGCATAAAGTAACTTAATGTATAATTCCAACGTTAGTTAATACTATATTGATAATAAAATAATAATTTTAAAAAACAATTATTAGATTGTCCTTCTCCACAGCAGAGTTTCCAAGATTGAAGACTGTTTTACATCACTGCTTAGTTTTCTGACATAAGGTTACAGAAACGTTCGTAAAAGCAGCATTACAAACTCCTTATTGATAGTTTACCATCGACTGTAGTTGGTAGCTGCATTTCTTCACTTCCTTCAAACTCTTCAGTAAGCTTCTCTATTTCTCCATCGCTCTCTGCTTCCCCAACCACGTCATTTGTACGATCCATAAACCTCCATGACTTGTTTTCAGCATCTGAACTCTTAGGATTTCTATTCCAAACTCCGTTACTGAAGTAAAGTTTTTATGGAGAAAGTATTGGCACTGAGAAAGTTCTTTGTCGCAGTGTCCACAAAAGCGACGTGGTTTCTTCTTTGTGGTTTTTGGTGGTTCCATCTTCTGATGTCTATTTCAAAATAAATGCATAACAAATAAAAAAAATTGTAAAAAGAAAAAAAAATGCATTACTGAGGAAATAAATTAGTTAACGAAATCATTCTAAATAAGCCAGTATACTAACATATTACAGATTTTGATAGATTGCAAATATCTTTAACCACAATACATTTTCATTAGGCTCTCATTGGGTAACAATTGGTGGGTCCTTTGGGTTGAGCCCCTTTTTGATTTCAACATCTGACATCAAACAAAAAGTAATATACAAAGTCCTATGGGTATATAATAATATCAAAGAACAACCACAAACCACAGTAATAAATTACATAACTGTAATAGGGTGACTAAGCCCAGGCAGTTGAAAACTAGAAGATTTAGTTTCATTTTGTCTACATGAGCATCTGGATTTGGAGCAGAATTTGAAAGCATTTTAAGTCCACACATGGTTGGCACTTTGACACATAATCATTCAACTGGTATGTGTGATGTAAAGCATTTTGATGTCAGCAGAAAGACTTGTCACTTTAGTGGTGCCACTGCCCCCCATTTAAGCCGATAATTGCAAATGCATTTGATAGTAGTGCAATGCTGACAATGTATTGTTGTGCTGCACCTATTTTCCCCTGTGTGGACCACCCAAGTCTGTTTAACAGTTCTAGGACCCGACCAAAACCCCTCAGGGTCATTACCTAGAAATATAATAGGATTTGGTTAAGTATAAAACAAGCTTTATTGCCAAAAATGATCAAATGTTACAAGTCATACAAAACGAACAGATACAGAGTGACATTCACCGTCTAGCGCTGGACTCCAGTCAGCACACCTTAAGGGTGCATGTGAGCACATAAAAGATAGAGGAAAGATTGAGATAGAAGAAAGACATAGAATCATATATACATAACAATATACTTGAATGTAACCTGACAACAGTGTCAACGTTTTGCCATTGCATCCAAACTCTTCATATAATAGCATAACTTCCTCCATAAATGAATCAAGAGCTTCACGTCTATGTAAGGTGGTGATTAATGTTATTTCAAAAGTCACTGAATCCAAGCATGTAATTCTAAGGGTTTTGAAGGCTTCATTTCCACCCAGAAAGAAGTTTTTTAAAGCCAGTATAAGTTTGCAAGGAATTGCCACTTTTTGCTCAGTCTCAACCCATAGAGCACACTGGTGAATGATGTGCTTAGTTGACATCCACTGGTCAACTAAGCAGCACTGCAGAAAAGGTGACAGTAGTCACATCAATAGTAGGGACTTAGAAGGGGGCAGGGTGAGATCGAACACTGAAGCAGCAGCGTTGATTGAAAGTCCTTAAGATTCTGATTTTCAAGTCTAAGGATTGCAACTATTGCACTTTGCCAATTACACAACAGGCTGGGGAAGGAAAGGTGAGGGGAATACTTACCATTGTGTGTAAGTTTTCAAACTATTGAAACCCAAATTAAATGTTAATGCCTGGCCATTTCCATCAAATTTCTGAGAACCTTGTAAAAACTATGAACAGCTGTTTGCTTGAACTTCCATGGCAATTCACATGACAAAAATCCCACTTTTGCATGTCTGTGGCTTCCAGCAGTTCTGCTTACACAACAAAACTAATTACATATCAATGACTGGAGACTGGGGGCTTCAGGGAAATGCATGTCCTTGTCTCTGAGTTTTCAGCAGTTTGAAACATTTCACATCAATTCCTGACCATTCTCATTTGATTCCTGAGAAGATTGCAAACTGACTTTAACAGTCTTTTGCCTGAAGGTCCGTTGCAATTCACTTGACAAAAATCCCACTATCATGAAGTGGTTCAATAAATATGTTCTTTTTGTTTTCCCTTTATTTTTGATCTAGGATCAAAAATGAGTTTTCTGCAAAACTTACCTTGTTAGGAGATCAAACAAGCTTTGCTAGAGAACAACTCAGCCTTTCTGGTTGCTTAAAACCCCACAAACATGTCACAAAGTAGATGTTGATACATGATATTGATACTGTTTGTGTTTCTGTTGATGTTTCCACAGGCTGTTGCTAACAAAATTCAGCATTTGCCAGTTTATTTCTACAGGCATCCAAGATCTTTTGGCCGGCTGCCTCTTTTCAAACAGCATGGTGATTCATCCCTGGTCATGTTACATTGGCAAGTGAATCACAGATCTCATGGATGGTCCAAAACTTTTATAAAAATCCTTATCCTTGCTGGTAGTGTTGCTCTATGATGCCCTCGCCCTGTTTTTATCCTCTCCATCTCTTCCAAGGCATGAACAGCAGGATCCCTGGGAGAGGGGATGATATTGTTATCCTGGAGGCTGCAACGCTCCACGGAGCTATGCATCAATATCTCCCATCTGCCTTTGATGTTCTATAAATAGATAAACCTTTCTCTGTGATAATGAACCTGAGATTGAAGATGTTTCCTGCCTGCTGCATCTTTGTCTGTAGGCTGACTTGGACAGCGCAGAAAAATGGTGGGCAGCTGTTGGGCAGCTTCTTTCAGAACACTGCCTCAGTGGGATAATACCTTATCAGAGTAGGATTAACAGGTAGTATTTCTGATAGTTGTAGTTACAATGAATATATCATCTCCTGCTGTTGGATTTGCAGTCGCAGGCCTGAACACTCGTCGCTTTACTCAGTTAACTGACATTTCGCAGCTGCCAAAATTGAAATGTCACCATGTGAGGGTTTGCAATTCATGTTTTAGTTATATCTCATAGTCTGGCGTAACTGCAACTGCTCCATCCATCCTCTACAGTGAAGTTCATCAAACTAAAGATAGAAGGGAAAATGGATAAACAGTGACTAAATCAATTTGGGTTGCTATAATCATAATTATTAGTCACAAGCATCAAAAACAAAAGGAACGGAAACTTGAACTACAGTCACTGTGTGAGATAAATCTATACATCTGAGTTTGACTTTATAAATAGAATCATAAGCAATAACCATAAGAGTCTTTAATTGCATTCTTAATTATCTGAGATCCATCAGCATTTAGAGAATAATTTTTGAAGACTGATATTTTTATTTGTGGCAGAGCTCTATCATGACTTGGACAAAAACATAATAGGCCAATAGTTCATTTCAGATGGTTTTATTGTGAAAAATGTTGAAGAAGCTGTGCAGCATATTTACAAGTGGACATCCAGGCTGGTTAAAAAACAGCAGTACCTTCATTGCATCTCAAAAGTCCATCTTCTTCGAATATGACCTGTTCCGAGTCTAAACTGACTCCATGTCAGAAACCTCCCTGCCCTCTTGCGTAATCACAGGCTCCGCCCACAAGTAGAAAAAAATAAATAATTACTTCTAACTCAAGTAAATTCTTATCAAAGTATACAACATAAATAAAATAATCATAACTATAAAAATAAACCTGTGACCAAAAATGCAATACTCAATTTAACAAAAATCATTCAATTAATATGTCCTGATGACGTCATTGCCTCATCACGTGACTCCCTCCCGGTGCGCTTTAATCCGGAAGTAGCTTTTTTTTTTGAATATCTGAACCGGGAAAATGTTTGACACTGAAAATTACAAGCGAGCGTGGATATGACAACCGAGGCAGGAACATCGCGTGTTAATCCACGACGAGCCGCGCCAGTTTGAGCTAAAAGCAAAAGGTAAGTCATGTCGGATGTGCATGTTTGTCTGCTGTGTGCTTGCATGTGGACACGGATTTTACTGTAGAACTAATCCCAGCTCGTGATGGCTCCTCTGTCACACTATTATTAAATTAACTAGAATATAATCAGACAAGAAGGAAATAGACACAAGACCAAAAAGTTTGATTTTCTAAGGAACGATAGCCTGAGATAATCCCTTTGCTAATCAGAAAACATGATTTAGACCTTTGTTCTTAACAAAAGTTGATCTTCTCAAAAGGATTACATTTCAATAAACAATTAATATATAATTAGTTCATAATACGTACACATACTTTCAAGAAACTCAAATTATGCACCAGTTCTTTCCAATTTAACAAGGGGCACACAACAACTCTCACTCACCAAGGCTTTCTGGAGCATTTGGTTTACCTCTGCCAACTCTGGCTAATTAAGATACCTTTCATCCCAGCAGACAACAACAATACTGCCTCATATTGGCACACCTACATTATGCTGCGTATGTCTAATTGAAAATTCAACTTTATTTTATGCATTGCAGCTACAAGCACCACTACCAGAGATCATAGTGCTGCTTGTTCCTGACGTTAAGCTACTGTGTTTATATAGTTAGATATATGTATGCTCATGTTAATGTGATTGTCTGCATTGATGTGTGTATAAGTGTATTATTTTGTTATGTTGCATGCCTTCTTTAAAAAGCAAAGTAACAGATGAGTCCTTTTAAAAGGACAGGGGCATTCAAATCCCGCTGTACATGATGATGCATTATGCAGACTAGCTCTGTAAGGCTCTGGCTCTATGCAGCTCTCTGCACACACATCAACCAGATTTAAAAGCCATTTCAAAATAGATAAGAGGTAAGGCAAGTCCACAAGGAGACAAAATTCCTTAAGGGGTTTGTGATAATTATGAATACATGAAAGCTGGGGAAAAAGGAAACATCTTTTTCAGTCATGGAAATAAACTACAGTGTTGACATTGCCAGAGAAAATCCTCCCTTTAAGTACAGATACAGTCAACCAGAATATTTAAATGTGGTATTTTAGTTTTCATTCATTTTTTTGATGGACAACACTTACAAGACGACAATAAGTCAGATGTGCACAAATATTTACTGGGTCACTGATTTCAACAACAAATTGGGGATTCAGTGTTTCTTACGTTTTTCAACCACGTGATAAATTTAATTTTTATGAAGGAATCGTCACAATTCATATCTGTTAGTGGTTTGGTTTTCACCTGTGTTTGTATTTTGATCTTTTCAGTGGCGTTTCTCCATATTAAATCATTAGTTGAGATGAGTCCCTTAGTACTTTCTTGTGTCCTGCTCTGTGCATTTTGATTCCATATGTTAGCATTAGCTTTTGGTTAGTCAGATCCTGTTTCCATTCATTTTCTCCTGCACCCATTATCAATCTTTCACTTGGTTTCATGCTCAGACTCCCATCCCATCTGCTCTGCAATCTGTTGATTATGCTCACCTGGTTTCCATATTACTCATCACATCACATTATTTAAGCTACATGGTTTCTTCATCTGACTGCAGGATTCTACAGTATTCTGCAGCAAGGAAGCACTTTTTGAGCAGGAAGTAGGAAGATGGTCTGAGTTATGAAGCTAAATACAATGCTCTGTGGGGTAAAGTAGCTACTAGAGGCTGCAAAAGAATTGGGATAGCTGTTCACATTCTATGTCAATGACTATAAACATACAGTGACTTGCAATGAAATGAAGTAAAACATATTCACCAATGGCTGTGAAATATGGCTCTACAAAGTACTAACTCAGGCAGGCTAAGTACCAAAAAACACTTTCCAGATTATGGGTTCTAAAAATAGAGAAAAAATATACAGTATTCTCCTTGCACTTCAAACTTATTCAAGACTTTGTGTTGGTCTATCAACTTAAATTCTGATGAAATGCGTTAAGGTTTGTAGTCACAAATTGACAAATTCTGAAACGTGTGAAAAGAGGTTTGAATACTTTTAAAATGCTCTTTGAGTACAAACATTAAGATAAAGAAACATCTTTAAACATTTAATCAGTTTGGAAAATTGGAAACATTTTAGTTCTATACTCCAAAACATTGGAACTAATTATCTCAGAGCAGCAAAGCCTGAGGACGGAGAACTTCATGTTAGTCTCTTAATTTGATTTCATAAGTTCTTTATTATTGATGTTAATATGATGTGAAACTCACATCCCCTCTGACAAAATGTACACAAATGAATTGTTATTCTTTAATTTTCCGTCATCCTTTTAAGTTTAGAAGTGGGCAGAAACTTAAAAAAGCATATATAAATTTTTTTGAGAAGGAAAGTTTAAAGTGATACAAAAATTTAGGTTTCAAACCTGAGTTTCTGCGTCGTCAAACAAAATTTTATGATTGTTGTATTTAATTTTTTAAATAACAATAATCTGTGTTTACGTTATTTTACATCACACCTTACCAGGAAATGCATTCATGAATAGTTTGGACTAAAATTAATTTCTATTTAATATCTATTTCTGTCAATAGACTTATCTCTGCCGACTAGTCTGATACCATTCAGATTCATCCTTGTGTGCATTCATGTACATCTGCTGTTTATGTAATGATCCAGTAATCTAACGTAACAAGATATAGGTCAGTGCTTTTGAGCTGGGATATTTTAAAACATTGCAGATTCAGATGCACTTACTTTGATCAATTACTGACTCTGTGTCAACAAGTAAACTGACAGCATCTGCATAAAATGAAACTATGCCATTTCAAAGAAACACTTGCATGCTTATATATGATAAAACTCAATGCAACAAATAGTCTTAAGGAAAAGTATATCTGACCTTTGGAGCATTTTTAGTTTTTTATACAGAGACAATGCATAACATTTGAGTGACCTTTTTTAAAGAAAGGTGAATGGTACCAGGTTGTAGCAAAAAACTGCTAATTTTCACCGGCTGTTCACCATCAATGAGTTGATGAAAAACCAGTATGAAATGTAATTAAGTATCTTTGCATTCCATACATGTCCAAAAAACCATGACTCCTATCTCACTAAAACCAATCGAACCATTTACAATAATTTTGTGTGAGTACACCCCTACTCACACAAAATTATTGCTTTACTCACATACTTTTACCATCAGCGAGTACTTACAGCACTTACCTCTAGAGGTCGCTCTAGTGACTACTCGTTCTAGCGACTAGTTCTACAGTATGTGCTCAATGTGACACTCTGCTAATGCTAAGAGCTGAGCAGCAAAATCATGGAGGATTTTGTAAACAAATGTTTGTATAAAGTATCAGATTTTCTAAACAAAAAAATCATATTTGAAAAGAATATGAGTGGGACTTAGTTCTGCTATATCTCACACAGCTTTTTTAAAAAATTGCATTTAAAAATATCAATATGCATGTTGTCATCCTAACATTGGGCTTAACAGGTTGGGAACTTGTTTATAAAATACTCTAACAAGGTCATGGTCCAATCTCTTTCAAAATGCTGGGTAGTTTTCTTCCCATCATGCCTCCATGATGTTATACAGGTATGTACTGTATGTCAGCAATTGTAAGTGGTGGGATGTCCCAATTTATTGTTCTCCAGCAATTGAACTTTACCAAAAACATTAAAACTGTATTTTCTGATGTTTATATTGTTTACATTAGGGTTTTTTTTTCTAAAAAAAAAGGCCTGTGAAAATTAATGTTAATATGTCCAAATATGTTGGATTGAATTAATTGATATTATACATATTATTGCAGGAATTTATAAGCTTTTCAGAAGGCTGTATGGAGGATTACATCCAAGGAAGCTCCCTCTGTGAATATATTATACAGCTTAAAATAGATGTTTTGTTTTTTAGGCTATAATTAAGTTGACATATTGTGTCTCATCAGCCTTGCCTGAGTTCAAGTCCCTGAATTAAATCAGGATAGTTGAAATTTTTTATTCTACATATGCCACAGTGATTCAAAATGTTGTTAATACTGATCACATTTCAAGAACAAAGTCAGAGGTATATGGAAAACATCTATGTATACAAGACTATTTTTATGTGAAGGCATGTGTCTGTTGTGTAATTTCAGCAATATATCCCACTTCCTCCCTAACACACAAAATAAAGGAGAAACTGATAAATGAGTCTGGAAAACACAGACAGCACGCAACATTAGTTTGGAGAATAACAGTTTATTTTTGCTCCAGAAGCCTCAAATAATGATTTATTGAAACACTCTGCAAACGTCTGCAAGCATGGCTGAAAAACTGGGGGCTTTAGTGATTTGTTTGTTTGATCCAGATGAAATCGACTGCTTTTTTTTTTTTTTTTTCCATCAGTTATAAAATTATCGCGGCTTGTCACAAGCTACAAACAATTAATGCATCACTGAGCAATTATTGTTTAATTCATGAGACATTTATGAAAGCTTTTTGAACCATTGCATGGCCCCAGCGTGTTTGTGTGTGTGTGTGTGTTGTGTATCCATGCCTTGGGCTTATCGATGTTCTGTCTCGCTTGTGAGCAGCACATGTCAGATAGAAAAAGTGCATTTTTAACCATAGTTGTCCAAGCGTGGCGTTTGCCACAGGCCAGAAGGCGTATGCAGTATCACCATCTACCTTAAGCAGATGATTATTGCAATCTATCATGTATCATATGGAAAAGGGAAAAATGCACACAGAGCAAATGGGAGATAGAAATGACAGTGGTAGAAAAAAATTATGAAAAAAAGAGCAGCAAAATGCTAACCAAAATAATCCAAAACATGTAGGACAAAGATTTATCTCTTTGTCATCTTCTCTAAAGTCCTTTGCAAACATATTCTTAAAATATGTGCATTTTGTTGCATTACATCCACAAACAATGCATTATTCAGAGGATCCCAGTATTCATGGAGGCTAGGAATCACAACTGCCAGCGAATAGCTGAAGTCTGTGAATACTCCTGTGTACTGAAACTTACAGACCAGGCAAGAGCAGCTTTATTCTGAGAAACAGCCCACTCCAGAGAAAATCTGGAGAAGCTGCTGAGAATCACAGGGGGAGAGAGTCAGCTGACAGGACAGCTATTTGTTTTGGACTACACAAATCTGACTTTTCTGGAAAAGTGGCAAGAAAAAAAGTAACTGTTAAAATAAAACTGATAGAAACCTTGTTTAAAACTTGTTAAAGGTCATATGAAGATGCAGCAAACACACAGAAGGAGGTACCTGGACTTTTTAACAACGTGTGGGACAGAAAATAACTACTTCACCTCAGCCACAGAGACATTTGGTAGTTGCGTTTTGAGTAGACGCTTTTATTCAGAAGATAGAGGGGAAGTGGTAAGAGTTGTTGGGAACGTGAGATTTCAAAATATTTTTGTTTCCTTCCATCATCTCAGCGAGGGTTGACTGACTTCTGCATAAGAAATCCTGCTTAAAGCTTTAAATGAAATAAAAACAAATGCTTAAAAACAAATCACACAAAACTCTTTCAAAACACAAAGTCCTATTACAGCTTGTCCCATAGCAATTTATTTATTATCTAACTACATGCTTTAATTTTTCAGCATATTTTTATCTTAAATTACACACTGCCACACTGGCTAATTGAATTCTGTTTACTCTGTGGCGTGAACATTGAATGAGCTCAGATGACTGTGGTAAAGGTCACGTTGTATGCTTCAATTATCTCTCATGGTTTAGTTCTCGGGCAACTCTAATGCTGTTAGCATTAGAGTTTTTAATGCAGTGGTTCTGAACTGCAGCATGTCACCATTTTGCGGTTCATCAAACTATAACAAGCAGATGATCATATCACAGCAACGACACATGAACAAGCACCTCGTCAGCCAGCAAATAAGGCAACATTTGGGTGATAAAGGGATGTCAGAGGAATGAGTCTGAATATTCATTTACACTGTTTGTTTGTGCAGATTTTCCACAAAGACAACCAATCTTTTTTAGACAATATTCTCTTAAACAAGCTCATAGAGAGATTGGGCTCTTAGCTGAGAATGAATGATGTGATGCCAGTCGAGTTGATGAATGAATTAGGAGTAAGGACTTGGAAATGTTGATAAGCTAATTGTTCCTTGACAATTCTATGAGCACTGAGGTCCCACAATGCTCAATGAATGATGTTTTTGAGCTGGGCTCCAAGACACATGGTGAAAAATGAGCTAGCATTCCTCTAGTAATATTACTGGAGCACCACAGGGCTGCGTGTTTGTTACTCTGCTATTGTCCCTTTTTAAACATGCCTGCTAATTCCCGAAATCATAACAAATCTTGTGGCGGATACCACTGAGATAGTTTGGATTTCTAATAAAACAATCAAAAGGATGCTAAGAACTTGTAACACTTGAGGCAAGACAACAACCTTGCTTTGAACTTAAAGAAAACAGGAACTAATTTTGGATTTCACCTGTGGAAAATATGTTCTGCAAATAATCAGTTTTTAGGAAAAGGAATGTTTTCAAAATATATGGTTTCTTGGCTTTCAAATCAGATCTAAAGGAGTGATTCTGAGCCACCAAAACACTAGTCCTGGGTTCCAAATACCATGTTCTCTTGTCTTTCCCTTTTTAAAAATTGAAAAAAGACTTAAGTTGAATTTACTTCAGCTAAGATTGTTGGGGAAACAAATATTGGTAGTATTAATAATTTGCAAAAGAAAACATTGTCTATTCACATGGGATTTTCCCCAGAATGCACGTTTTCAAATTAATGGTTGGATATTTTTGTAAGGTTTTACAAAAAGAAAACTTAAATGTATTAAATATTTTAACGCTTTTTATCCAGATTTACCAGTAGTGGCAATAGTTGCTGAGGGTTCTTATGTTTGAACTGCAATCTTCAGCTGAAACACACATATTGCTTGACACCAACCTTGTGTTTCTGTTTTGCTGATATACAACAGTGTATAAAAAGGTTGCAGAGGTATAGATGCAGCTTTCTAAAACACTCTGGCTGCTGGGAGGAAAATGGTCTCATCATAAAAAAGCTTCAGATGAAATGTTACGTTTGAGGCAAAGTGATGATGAAGGTTTTTATGGTGCTGTCCAATTATGATTTTTTAAGAAGCTCTCAGTGATTTACAGGCCTTGCTGCAAAGCTGTTGCTGTGTACAGAGACCTGAAAGCAGCTCCGGTTTGGCAACAAAATGGACAGAAGCAGAGCTGACATGAGTTTATGACCAGAGTTTGCTTTGAGTCATTTCTCTGAGCATTTTAAAATGACCTGAACACCAGACAGAGTGAACACACTGTTTGCAGTAAAAAGGCACTGCAAGTCCTTACACCCATTATTCTGTGCAGACACAGCTGTCCTCCCAACTTAATAGATTCGCTAAGATAGCTCTGCGTTCCAGTTAAAATCCTGTTTAAAGTACTCGCTGCCCACATGACAAGAAGTTAATCCCGGTATGTTTTGACATGTTTCTTAAATGCTTCAGCCTGTTTTGATGTTTATATAACTCTCAGATGAGCCCCTCTGATTTATACTAAACTGTCATTTCCATCAGCCATGGGAGGCCCTGGCCAGGATTTGTTGTTTGAAATGTCAGAGTGAAAACAGGCCAGATTGTAGGACTGTTGTTGGTTGAGCAGTGGAGGCAGACAGGAAGCCCCCTCAAGGGTGCTCATACCTGAGCTGATGGAAGAATAAAAATAATTACTTAGGGGTTTTTGATTTACACTGACAGGCAGGCTTGAGGGCATGCCTTTACGGTGCTTCAGTGTCTGATTCAGTGTGCCATTATCCCCTAGCCTAAGTCTGCAGGTGTCAGCTTAGGCGTGAAGAAAAGCTCCGGTGCATCGTGTCAGGGAGGAGAAGCACAACTCCATCTGTCTTCCAAGCTTCAGCTTTCAGTGCTTAAAAAATATCATTGAGCTCCACACGAACTTGTTGAGCACTTACATTTTTACCACCACCTCTTTTTAAACCATTGAGCTGTAGTTGCAGCAAATGTAATGTTAATAGAAGAAAATTAGTATCAAGCTAAATTAGGTTTAAAATGGATAATCAGTTAGAGGTTTTTAGCCAGTTTCAATCTTTTCTCCTTAATTCTTAGGAAAACAATCTGAATGTGGAAGAGATAGACATCAATTTAAATATTTTGTGTTCATTGTCTGTTGTTTGATAGTCAGTTCTTCATTGGCCTGTACATAATCTAAGACGACACATGGTAAGTCTGACATCCATAACAAATAAATATCTAATTTGATTCATATTAAAGTCAGAACATTATCCTGTTTTGAATTAACTAAAAACTTGACTTGGAGCCCTGACCTCTCAAATGCATAGGTAGCACCAGATATGTTAGATGCTGATGTATGTAGCTATGCCATCTGGAACCCTACTACTGTTCCTGCAGTGAAGAGAAAAATGTTCTATTGACAACAAAATATTTTTTTAGCAGGAAGTATTGAATGGATGTGTGACTACTTGTTTGCAACAAAGGAAAGGATGGAGGGAGTATTCTCATACCCACGGATCCTATATTCATAAAGTGAGGATGAGTTTTATGAATGTAAACAGGTGAGGAAGACAGATTTCTGCTTACCCATCAACGCTCTCTCCTTTAGAAAAGTTTTTTTGTCTCAAAATTGTGTAACAATAAGAACTTACAATCAAAGGAAGCAACAATCCAAGCACAAGTATGGGAACAGAACAGAGGTCGACCAGGTTCTGCTTCAGGTTTCTTCCTGTTAAAGGGGATTTCTATGTCATTGTCACCACTGGCTTGTTCAGTGTAAAGCATTGCTGCAACGTTAGACTCTTTGTAACCAGCTGAGCTTCATTTGATTCATAAAAACAACCTGGACAGATTGTGTGGCACAAAGTAAAACTTATCCAATCACTAATATGAAACTTATGGAAGAAATTAGCTCATGCTCATTGGTAAGAGGACTGGTCAGAACTGGAGCACAGATTTTGTTTATTGGTTTATTTATTTAGCAATTTTTCAAAAGGGATTATTAGCCACCGTCATGAATTACAGAGAAGCTTGGATTCCCATTGTGCCTTTTAAATTTCTGGATAGGTTTCAGGTTTGTTGGCCGTCAAACTTTCTGTTCTTAGGCAGGGTTTCTTTCTCCCCCTCACTAAATAATTCACCAAATAGTGAGATATTCAGCTGGAGAATTTGCTATTACTAATTTTATCCTAAGTGGCCTTATTTGAATTTATTAGTGCCCAACTTTTGGATTTCAAATGTCACATCATTATTCCTTTGTTGCTTCCGGCCAAATTCTCAGCTGTTTTCTGTTTACTTTTGAAAAATGTAATTCAGTTCTATGTTTATTTTAACTGAGGACATGAAATAAATAGTACTGTGTGCTACATGTCCAAGCACAAGTGAATTGTAAAGTTTGTAAGAATAATAATAAACATAATTTAAAATACTTTTTCAGAGCTGGCATTTCTTTGCTATCATAAAGTGGATCTTTTTGTGAACGATTCCTATGTTTGTGTAAAGGTTTCCATTGCAATAGACCTGGGTTCTGATATTCCAGAAAACAAAAAAAAATAAAAATAAAAAAATCAGCTAAAGATTAAAAAAGAAAAAACAACACATCACATATGTTCATCTGGACCTAAAACAACATGGAAGTATGATGCAAAAGACTGGTTACTATGTCTCCTCTATTTGCAATTTATTTTGAGTGGATATTTGATTCTTTCACTCAGTAATGAATTTTAGCAACACTGGCCTCAGTTTATCTTAAGCTGTGTGACTACAGAGGCAGAAACAGTTTTTAAAAGATTGTTCTTGCTCAGTTTGACCACTGCGGCTAAAACCTCTGCCTTACTCTACACTTCCAACTCTTGGAATGAATAAAGGTTTCTTAAGAGCTAGGCCCATAAATTATTATAAAGCCTTGTAATTCAGTAGCCTTTTGGGAGAAGAAGTGATTACAATGCAGTCTAATAAATCCTGAAAGCTTTCATACACTCCAAAGATTGATCTTTCACATAAAACAAGAGATTGAGTGTGGTCTACCGTTTCAAAAATGAGAAATCAATCAAACATGGTTTTACATTTGTCTGAGTAACAAGCCTTTTGAAACTGTGGATAAAAAAGACTAAATAATATTTAAGAAACATCAGCAGAAAGTTTTTATTCTCCTTGGGAATTTTTGTTTTTTTCTTCTCCCAATGTTATTGAGTTAAGTATAGAGAGACGTATGAGACAAGGCTGGGAATATAAACACTGAACCACGGGGAGCCGATGGTACAGAAAAACTTTTACAGTATATTGAAAGTAAGACAATAATAAAAAGTATTTGGTCGGCTGCAGCAAACTAGATTGTCAAAAGTCTAAAAATAATTGTGTAACTTTGATTATGTGACACAATTCTTACATCAAATGTGTGTTGCACCCAACATTATTTCTTTTTTCTGATAATGATGAGACTATTCTGAGCATCAATGTAATTTAATAACCAGTCAAACATCTTGGTTGCTGTTCATGCCAACGTCAGCATATTAGTTAGGGATTTTATGTGATAGACCAACACAAGGTAGTGCACAGCTATGAATAAAAAGGAAAACAGTATATTTTTACAAATAAAAAATTGGAACGTGTGACTGACATGCATTTGCATTCAGCCCCCGAGTGAACACTTTGTAAAATAACCTTTCTCTGAGGGTACAGCTGTAAGTCTTTGGGGGTATGTTTCTCCCAGCTTTGCACATCTGAAGATCTAAAAAAAAAAATTATACATTTTCCTAGCAATGTTACACATTTAACTGCCAGAGTTGAGAAATAAATGTAGAAGCAGTATCTCTTTATAATGAGAATTTTTCTCTCTTTAGCAAGATATTAAAATACATTCCTCTGACACATTATGACTTCATTAAGAGGCATAAAGGGTCTCTCTCTGATCCCCCGTCTTGTTGACACTCAAATATCCTGTGTTGTGTTGCCGTTTTACCGTTACAACCTTTCTTGTTTGAACAAGGACATATTTTGGTTTTATTGAAACATGAATCTCATTATAATTAAATTTAAAATTTTGGAAAATTGAAACTCTTGGTATCACAAGGAACTTTATTCTCCTGACTTAATTTCTGAGCTCTGGCAGGTAAATTAAATCTAGATAAAAATCAGCATGACTATACATTTTCAACTGTATTTTTGTACTTTGACTGAGCCATTCTTTTGCAATATATTTTAATTTAAGCCTGTCTTTTGCTATGTGTTTCAAACATACCAATGATAAAATGCACTCACTATAAAAGTAAACGATAAACATATCTTTTTAGTTTTGCTACTACAAGCCTTAGTTGTCATTATTCTTACAAGCATTTACCATATTGTGATGTTTGTTCATTCCTATCCATCAGTCCCTCCGCATGCTTCCTGTTTCCATTTTTTTCTACACAGTGTTTTCTTAGTCAATAAGAGTGGCTTCAGTAAATTGTCAGATCTCATCCACTCCACCATCATTCTTTGTCATACATCAATTTGTTGTTTACTGTGATTGTTTGCAAGGGCATCTGAAATCAATCATGTTAAGAACAGCGTCTCTCATTACCGATCACATTTCCACACTTTGACAGTCAGCCGCTTGCAAAGCCCTATGAGGGGTGCAGGGACACGCAAACCCCCTTCCACACAGACAGGCACACACACACACACACACACACACCCCCACGCACACACACACACACACCTCTCAAGGTCCCCTTCATGTCTGAGCGACCACAGAAATTATGTGCTGATGACACCTCCACAGATTGTGTAATTACTTTTGCCCCAGTGGCCCTGGCCTGTGAAAGAGATTTTCAAGTTTTAAAGCTGGTAATTGCAGATCCAGATTTGTAGTGTTTGTGCAAAATTGGTCGCAGCTGACTTTTACGATTAGATGCAATATGAATATAGATTCAAGTCTGAATTGCACCCAGTGGGGAAAAAAGGGACTTGCTGAGGTTATGTCCCGTTTTACCAAAGGTAATGGTAGAGGCGGAATGAAAAGCACAAGTAAGACTCGTTTTAGCTCAGGGCTTTAAAAAGCTCATTGACCACATGCTGTAATAAAGTTCTGAAGCAAAAATTAATATATGTCTTGTTTTAGGTATGAGTTTGTGGGTTGTGTGTCTAATGCATCGTAGTTTTTCTTGTTTTTCAATAATTCAGCATCGTGGCGCTGCTGATTTATTTGAGAAATAAATTCACTGGTTGTCAGGGTATTGCTGAACATAGAGTTGGTGGCAAATTGATAAGCAGGACAGCTTGATCTAAGAAAATAGAAATAATAAGGTTTAAAAGCCCAACTAGCAAGGACTAGTATGAAACAAGGCTTTGGTCTGAGACTTACACAGCTGGTGAATGCAAGAAGCTTGGCAAAAGTCAAGGAAAAATCCTCAGAAGATTTACTGCTTGCTAATGAGTCTGATAAGGATCAGGCGTGTCAGGGGGATCTGTTGGGGTTTAGAGGCCACACCTGCAGCAGCACAGAGAGGAAGAGACAGACAAGGAATGCAGACAGGGAAAAATGAGAACAAAAGTCAACTTCCTGGCAGAATAATAACAAGAAAAGCTAGAAAACAAATTATTTTCCCTAGTCAGTTACAAAACAGAATAAAATATTGATTATATATTCATCCAAGGGAATTTTTCAAATGTATAGATTTGTTAGTCTTAATAGCTTGTTGACGTTATTAACTGGGTTGTGTGAGGGGTTAGCGTGGCACAGGGCATGAGAATTTCTCCTTAGCTTTACCAACAAAAGAGAAAATGACTGTGTACTCCCATATCCAGTCAAGCCAAAGTAAAACGTGCAAGTATTTTTTATTAAACTTCCTGAAGTTTAGCATCAGGGTCAAGCACTATTGAGTTAATATTCCTTGTAAGCTAAAATATTTGAGTTGACTTTCAAAACGTTACTTTTTTGGCACAATTTTCTTTTTTAGGAGATATAGTTGGAACAATTCATGGTTAAGTTATGAAAACACACCAAATTTTCTGAAAATTAATGCCCATCTATCATATATTACAATGTTTTTGCCATTTTTCAGGCTTACCTGGCCACTAATCTTGTCACTTCTGAAAAAGAAAATTACAAGAATGCTTTTTAGGGAATATGTGTTGTATTTACTTCCTGCTTTGGCAGCTGATGCATCTCTGCAAATACTCTGAAAAAGAAGTTGCACACTTTTTGAGACTGGTGTCTACATTTCTACAGACATGGCTTAATAACACACTCTTTTCTAATTTACTAATTAGCTCATTTGTTGTCATCCTTGTCTGTATTAGCTTTTGCTTCAGGCATGTTGTGCCCTCAGGCACTTTAGGACAAAAATATCTGATTTGTTTTCCAAATGCCCAGCAGATCCAGAAACAAAGGAAATATTCAAGGACCACCAGGGTACATAAGTGAAATCAGCTGAAGCTTTATCTCTTCATGTGTACGTTATTGTTATTATTTTAGCATTGGGAGACCAGCAAAAAAGAACAATCTTCTCTGATAGAAATCCAGCAATTTAAAGGGAAAGATAAATTACAAAAAAATTATTTTCATCATTTACTTTGCTTCTGACCTTACTAAGCTTTTAACGGAAATTGAGATCACTGATCTAATTTGAGTAGCTCTTATATCGGGGTGAAACTCCACTATTAGATGAACTTCCTCTCAGGAGGACGGATAAACTGATCTTTCAGTAAAACAGGATGTTGCTGAAGCAGTTACTTCCTCAGAGATTAAAAGAGAAAAGGAAGAAAACCTCTATATCATATTTAATAACTGGTTTATTCTGAGAAGTAAATACCTCGGGCAATTCTGTATTTCAGATACATCATACAGTTAGTTTAAGAGGTCCATACTGCCATCTGTTGTACAGTAGTATGTATCTTACCTATTAATTCATTCAATATTTATTGTACAGTTTTCCTTGTCTATTGATTTATATATAGAATAGAATAGAATAGAATTCAACTTTATTGTCATTGCACTGTCACAAGTACAAGCAACAAGATGTAGTTTGCATCTATCCAGAAGTGCTCTACGAGATATAAATATTTATTTACAGATGTTCAAGACTATGTATGTATGGACTATAAGGGGTTATAGCAAGAGATATAGATATTGTGTATAAATATAAATATTGGAGCTGTATGCACAGATTATACAGATTATACAGAATATACAAGAATGTTAGGGAATGGATTATAGATAAATAATGGCAGATAAAATTTACAGGTTGTATGTGTGTGTGAAGAAAACAGTCCATGATGATGTGTGTGTGTGAGGATAGTCCATGTGTTATTGTTGTATGAGAGGATAGGGGAGTACAGTCCTTATAGTTTATGTTTTATGTCAGGAGGCGTTCAAAAGCGTGACAGCTGTGGGAAAGAAGCTGTTCCGGTGCCTGGTGGTTCTGGTCCCTAGGCTTCTGTAACGCCTCCCAGAGGGCAGGAGGGAAAAGAGTGTGTGTGCTGGGTGAGTGGAGTCCTTTGTGATTTTCCCGGCCCTTTTCAAACACCGCTTCCTGTAGACGTCCTTGATGGCAGGGAGCGGCGCCCCGGCGATATACTGGGCAGTTTTCACCACCCTCTGCAGCGCCTGCCGGTCGGAGACAGAGCAGTTCCCGTACCAAGCTGTAATACAGTTGGTGAGGATGCTCTCAATGGTGCAGCAGTAAAGTTCGTGAGGATCTCTGAGGACAGGTGGTTCTTCCTCAGGGTCCTCATGAAGAAGAGGCGCTGATGCGCCTTCTTAATGAGTTTGGAGCAGCTGGTCGTCCAAGTCAGGTCCTCGGAGATGTGGACTCCCAGGAACTTAAAGGTGTCCACACTCTCCACCACTGTCTTCTTAATGTGGATGGGTGGATGTGGGTCAGCGTTCCTCCTGAAGTCCACGATAAGCTCCTTGGTCTTCTCGGTGTTCAGCTGCAGGTTGTTTTGTCGCACCACTCAGCCACCTCCTCCCTGTAAGCGGCCTCGTCATTATCTCTGATGAGTATATGAGGCCGATCACCGTGGTGTCGTCTGCAAACTTGATGATGGTGTTAGAGCCATGGACAGGTCTGCAGTCGTAGGTGAAGAGGGAGTAGAGGAAGGGACTCATCACACAGCCTTGTGGCACTCCGGTGTTTATGATGATGGTGGATGAGAAGTGGTTGTCCAGCTGGACATGTTGAGGTCGACTGGTCAGGAAGTTGAGCAACCAGTTACACATGAGTGAACTGATGCCGAGGTCTGTGAGTTTGGTAATGAGTTGTGATGGGATGACAGTGTTGAATGCTGAACTAAAATCTAAGAACAGCAGTCTGGCGTAAGTGTTCTTACTGTCCAGGTGAGAAAGGACAGAGTGCAGCGCTATAGAGACTGCATCCTCTGTGCTCCTGTTCTGCCTGTATGCAAATTGGTGGAGGTCTAGTGTGGGGGGGAGACAGGATCTGAGGTGTGCTAGGACCAGCCACTCCAAGCACTTGGTAATGATGGGGGTAAGGGCTACCGGGCGGTAGTCATTGAGTCTGGTTGGGTTGGGATTCTTGGGGATTGGGACGATGGAGGTAGACTTGAAGCAGGTCGGTACCACAGCGCGGGCCAGGGACAGGTTGAAGATGTCCGTCAGCACTCCTGCCAGCTCCCCAGAGCACGTTCTGAGGACACATCCAGGTATGCCATCAGGACCCACAGCCTTGTGGGATTTAATCCTGCTCAGAGCCGCTCCTACGTCAGTGGGGAGGAAAGTCAGTGGCTGTTGGCCTGGGGTGGTAGCTGCTTTGGTTGCAGTTGTGGTATTCCCTCTGTATATATATTAGACATGTGACAACAACATTTGCATTTCATATGTAAAATGTTTTGTCATACATATGACATAAAATCCCTTCTTTAGGGTATAATGCAGCAATGTAATTACATTTTAAGCTCATATAGCAGATTTTTCTCTTTCCTGTGCTTCTTTGAACATTCTGCATCGATTCACATGCCACTGCAGCTGAGTGATCTTGTGGAGAACAGAGCATGTTCTGTAATGTATGTGCCGTGTTTGAGGCTGAAAGATTTTCACCTTGACTTACTCCTTGAAGATTACACTGATGCCAAAGTATCAAACCAAAGTAAAACTTATATGTACGGGCAAATGTAATTTGGTAAAGAAATATAGCGGTCGATGTTTGCTAAACTACATATTTGCATACATTTGCATAAATCAATCTAAAGCTCATAGATCCTAAAGTAATTTTGCATATATTTCTACAGTATCTGGTTGAACGGCCTTTTAATTTCTATGACTTGCACTGGGTTATCTGTATCCTTCCATAGACTTTTCACAATAGTAGCTCGTTCTCTTCTGCAGGAACTGGAGTAAGAAAGACTGACTTCTTCACACACACACACACACACACACACACACACCCACCCACGCACACACACACACACACACACACACACACACCCCTTCAGCTCTGCTCACACGTTTTCCATGTGACTCTGGCTTTGTAATGACCACTAAAACAATGACTTCATTGTTTTTAAACCACTTTGCAGCTGAGTTGGTGATATGCTCAGGTTTATCTTGAAACCCATTAACTTCCGGCCACATATTTTGAGATGTTGCTTCAATATCCTTTATTCTTTTCCCGTTATTCAACTTATTTAGTTAAAGGCTCCCACAACAAACCAGCCCACAGCATGATACTGCCACATTCGTATTTCACAGATTGGATGGGGTTCTCAAGCTTACAAGGATCTCCTGTTTTCCTGCAGATTTAACATAATATTCACAATGTTTCTGCCAGATTTATTTTAATTTCGCTCTGGTTTCACTCAAGGAAGCGGTGTATTCTAACCTTTGCAAAATACGTCAACAATTGTGCCTCCATTTAAATTAAACACTGTAAATATTAGAAAGTCATGACATTAACTTCTTAGCTTTCCCAAACTATTTAATTGTGTATTATTGTCATTATCAGTGAACTTCTAAACAACAGGTATGACAATAAAATCAAAAGGGTTTCTCTCATTATCTGGCGATTGTGTATAAAGGACTAATTTTGGTTATCCTAATTGGTTTAAAAAATATGTTTTCATATTTTCCTTTGTGCATATTTGGATGCTCTCTGACTTCCTTCAACAATCCGAAAACATGACTGTCTTTAGACAAGCGGGTTGCATAAATCTTTTCCTCTGGCTAGTAGAGAAAACAAAATTAATACAATGAAATTTCAAAAGTAACAAAACAGCAATTGTATTATAGTTCAACATATAAAAAATAATAAACTGATAATCCATAAACTATCTAGAACTCTCCAGCAGAGTAGAATAATATTCCCATTCACTTTATTTTTGATAAATTAACAACATCACACAAAGAAAACAAATACAAAGTACTATTTTATAAACGCATAATTTGCCAAAAAATCTTACATCTTACATTTTCACTTGAATAGTTTTAGCCCTGGGTGTTTTTTTTATTATTCTGTCATTAAAAATAAGCACTTCTAAAACAATTATTGCCAAATTCACTACCATACAAAGACATTTACTGCAGATCGTTGACATTTTTAAGTGCAGAATGAATAGTATTATTTGCTTGTTTGAGCTCTGTTGTTTCTTTGGATTACGGCTATGGCCTCACACTGTCTATAACTTTCTCTGCAGGACCTGCCAGCACAACTAGAAGCTCTTTGTAACGGTTCATGTTCACATAGCGTACTGGCTTCCTGAGGGACGGGGAAAAAGTCCTGCAACTTTCCTCTGCTGTGTAACATGAACCTTTTGTCACCGTGATTTCTTAACAACCTCACACGCTTCGATGGTACCTCTCAGGTGGCTTCAGCATTCATTTTTCAGATGTCCCAGCCGCAGACACATAAAATCTACACCAGAGATGTTTGGGGTTTTTTATTGTTGTTGCATTTTTCAAAGTTTTTCCTCCTACATAGCCATAGGTGTTATGAATTATTTATATTTTCTATCCAGCATGTCTCCAGTATCTGAGGAGAGGGACCAAACCTGAAGTCTGTTTTGGGTGCAGCAATGCTTCAGATGATGAACTAACATGGTTTCAGGATTAATTATGAATACTTCAGCGTTCTGCATGTTCTGTTTGTTTGAGCAAAAAGGGCATTCTTGCTGAGCTCAGATTTTTTTTATTCTAAAATTCAGAACCTACACAAACACTCAGGGAATTTATGTTTACCTTATTCACAGAGGGTTTTCTGTTTTTGACATTTTACTTTTAGTATACATTATTTATTGGTCATTTCCAAAGCTATTTCATGTTTTAACATCTTATAAAATCAATTAGAATTTTTTTTAGATGCAAACATATCTTCCTGTTTAGCTAGAATATTTAAAAAGCTGGAAGTTACAAATTACAGCTGATATGTTTTAATGGTTGCAATGCTGTGGTTACCAATCCTGCTATCTAAAGCATCTTCAGGTAAAAAAAATCTTATTTTTTATATATGAAAGATGAATGTTTCAAAGAGAAATCAAATAATAACCAAGACCTATAGACCATTTTTTAAAGCTTAATATTTGGTTTCTGTCAGTTTTCTCAAGTTTGCGGAAATGTTCTTGCTGAGCTATTGTTTATGTATTCATCTCTCAACAAATTATTAACTCATAAAAATCTACTCTGTTTTTTATGATCACTAATTAGATTTTTCTAATTAGAAAATTCTAATTAGTGGAGCCAATGACCACAAGTCAAAGATAATGACCTGCCAGTACAGGCGTTTAATTCAGATCAACACTTTTTAAACAATTTTAGTTTGAAATTGTCGCATATGTGAGCCCTAAAAGGCACAGACAAACAAACTCTTCTTAAAATATGAAATCCCAAGTACAACACAATGTGTTCATGTTTTATTAACGGTGTGTTTTGCTTTCCAGTGACATCAATTGAATAATAAAAAGCTATCTTGGAAGTTTCTAACTTATTCAACTTACTGAATATTGCAAGAATTTTGAAGAAAGGGTGACCCATATCTTGTTCTTGTTGCTTAATTAACAAAAAGCCATTTTTAAACAAAGAAAAAGTAGATATTTAGACCTATTGCCTTTCATTTAGTACTGCACATATGACTTTCAGCATTCAGCTCTGCCATGATTTAGAGATCCCCTTTATACAAAAATCAGACCAATTTGTTTTGCTAAAATATTCTATATTTAGTTTATTGCATGTAAAAATAACTATTACAACGAAACTTTTTATTTGAACATTTTTGCTCAGATGGAAGAGAGAACAATTAAAGTCAGTTGACCTTCTAACGCCAATGAGTTATCTTTGTAAGGAGCAGATTGCATCAAGTCATAAAAGAGAAGATGACAAGAGATGGATCTATTATAACCTTCCAAGTGACACACACATTAATAATTTGAAAAATATAACTCAAGTCTCCATTCTGCTGATCCATCATAATCCCAACATCAAGCATTCATCAGTACTTAATGTTATTTCTGTCCATTTTAAACTCATTGTATCTCCCATGCAAATGGAAGGACTCAGAGGAAACCAACATGATAGAAAAATCCTTCTTTTTTTTCCCTTTCATAAATGGACATACTGACACGAACTCTGAAAGCTGTTGTGGTTCAGGAGGATCTGTTTACAACCTCTGTGTCTTGACACAACTACTGGTACTTGACAGGTGAGAAAAATGTTGGATCCAGTGAAGCTGTGGAGAGAATTCAGTCAGTTGTAAATAGGATTCAGATGGAGATGGAAGAAGAAGAAATAGATGTACAGACAGAAGAAATATTTCAGAAAATACATACATCTATTATATGTAGCACACTACATATACTACATTATATGTAGTATGAAATCTTGAATGTTTTCCAAGACTTTTCCCTGAAGAATCTGCAAATGTGGAACATCTAAAGGTAGTTTGTCAGGTTTCCAATGAATCTTTAAAGCTAAAATACTTTTTCTCTGCTTCTCTCCGATGATGACTTCTGAGCACTCGCGTCCAAATGAAGAGCAATTACTTGATTGTCTCCTGGGGACCGAGCACATCCAATACGTCTCAGGTAATTTTCCATTTTTCACGGGGAAATGCAAATGTTTGCTTTATTCAGCTCTGCATGTGTAATAGCAGCAGCACCTGTCTCTCTCTGTTAGGAGCAGCCGTAAGAGAAACGAACAAAGATGCTCTTCTGTCCCAAGACATACTAATTTTGGAGCTCTCTAAACAAAACATCTCTACATCAAAGGCCTTGTGAATATTTATGAGAGACGTACCTTGGACTGTTATTATCATCACACCTTGTTTCAGTCTGCAAATGTTGCTGCAGCTCCATAAATCAAAGATCTGCTCAATTTCATCTTTAATATGTCAAAAAAATTTTTTTTTTCTCAACAGCAGCTATGACACTGGTGTTGTCATGATAAAATACACAAAATATTGAATATCTTATTTTATTGATGTGTGCTTATTTATTTATTTATTGTTTTGCAATAAATGTATGTATGATGTTTGCTACTTATTTAAAGCAGGAACAAAAAATGAGAAATGTTGAATAAATGTGTGTGTTTTTTTAAGTCGCATTATTATTTGGTTTAAATGTTCCTAAACTGATGTTTAGTTAATTTGTCTTCATTTAAATATGAGTTATGACATAAATTATGAAGAACTTATTATGAAATTTGATCAATCAGCATTGCTTTCATCTGCTAGGAAAATGTTTTTTATGTGTTAAAATAATATGTTATATATAAAACTCAATAATGTCTGATTTCTGAAATGTAATAATTTTGCATAACGATGCCTCAGCATCTTAACCTAGAATTTGTTTGATTTCATTCACATGTTCAAGAGATATACTGACATCTAGTGGCCGAAGATGAGACTGCTCTAAGTTGAATACATCAAATTATGTCAGAAAAAAATTAAATAAGGTTTCGGCATTGGTCTGTTTGTGTGATTTTAGATGTAAAGAACATATAAATTTATTTTTATTTTTTTTAGTTAAAGAAAAGATTAAAAAGGATGTGCCTTGTAAATACCATAGATTTTCTTCTTGTAAGTTTAATTCAGTTTTGTTTATCGAGATAGAGTGTTAAAACAAATGAAAGTAAAAACCACACTTAACTAAATCTAAAATGTATTCAGATTGTTGCAGACTGTTACTGTTATCTTCATTGATGACTCAGATAAAAAAAAATAAATACGTCAGTGTTATTTAAGCATTGAAGCCTGAGAGTAGTGGCAGGTTCCAGTAAAGAGGCTCCATAGGTTTCTGTCTCTGAGGTTTCCTGATAAAATTCCCAGCATGATGACTCTGAACCATCTTGAGAAGTTGCAAGCTGAAGGTCATCTGAGCTTATCAGTCTACACACACACACACACCCCCACACACACTCCCCCACACACACACACAGAGAGAGACAGCAGTGCAGAAAGAATATTGGGAAATGTTGAACAGACACAGTTCAAAGGTTTGGCTGAAGCATAATAAGTTTTCTCATCATCATTAGTCAGACTAAGACGAAATAGAAATCTTTAACACAGTCAATCCATATTTTCAAACTACTCCAATCACACAGATTTTTAAATTGAACTACACACATTTTTGTTTAATTTTAAGTAATGTCTTGATTTTAACCAATTTGTAACGTATCATTGATTTTTTTTCTCATTTGTTTATATCTAGGTTTGACTGGTATATTAACAGTAATTCCAATGCACCTTTCTCATTATATACCTGTAAATATCATTTTTTTCTTACCAAGTTGATCCTAATTATAATACAATATAGTCGAATTCATCAAAGCAGCTGAGCTGATCCTGAGTAAGCATGGGGCAACAGTGGGGAGGAACCAGCCTCTGGTGGCATGAAGTAACCTTCAGCAGAACCAGGTTTAGTTTGAGTGCTTATCTTCCACAATCAACCACTAAGATAATAGATCAGGCATTTGATTAGCAAATAACTATATCAGGAAAGAGAAACGGCTAGATGCAAAGTATCAGCACTTTGGGAGGAAATACCAAAAGCAATGTTTAGACAGTCAGCATTGGGCAACATTTAAGTGGGTGTAAGAATTTATAACATTCACCATTTATAAGATAACCTCATCATTAGCAGCCGCAGAATGTCATGAAGCAATAAATGTTTTTACTTATTTGAATACAGCATCTGTGACAGACTGGCGACCTGCCCAGGGTGAACCCCGCCTCTCGCCCACAACATTAGCTGGAGTTGGACACCAGCACCCCTCCTGATCCCACAAGGGACAAGGGATGGGATGATGGATGGATGGATGGATGGATGGATGATAAACTCATGCATGAAACTTTAAATTTAAAACTTACACTTATGTTACTCATTCAGTGAGTTCAAACATAATCTGTGAGTCAAAACCAAATTAAGTATTGATCAAATTTCTTCTCATCAATCCTCTTTTCCTAGAAATACAAGCAGAGACCCCTGAATGACCGTCAGTCTGAACTTAACTGGAGCTAACATGTTGGTACAGTGAGATCTCGCTGCGCTAAAACAAACACAGTTATCTAGGAGGGCTGTAAGCTATAAACTCCACAATTCATGATTCCTCACTAAAAGACAAATGGTCAGGTTATAAACTTGTGGAAACAAACTGTACACTGTAAAATCTAAAAAGTTTTTTTTTTTTAGTTAATTTTGTTGTCTAAAAGTGAAAAGGGTGAAAATAATGTTTTGTAATATCAATAAATTCTAATTTCTCAGACAAAAATGTTCATAGTATTAATTTATTCCAGGACTCAGGGACACAGGAACCTAAATAAACAAAAACTTTACACTTAAAAAGTTAAGTTCCTGCAAAAAACAATTCAACTACTAATCCATTTTTATCCTTAACTTCCATAGCAGGGAATAAAAAGAGCACAAGTAAATAAGAGTACAAATCTATTGTTCCTGTTTAAGCACTGGTTCATGTTAACGCTGCAGTAAAGCTAGGCACAAAAGGAAGTTAGAAAAGATGCTGTTGTGAATGTCAATGAACACTTTAAAAGTTGGATACTGTATTAATCTTCGGCTTGTGTAAAACAAGAAGATAAATGATTATGTGACATTAGTTTTCACTATTTCTGAAAATGTTGCATCATCAATAGCCAGCATGACAAAAGATCCTCTAGCAATGAATCACATGCTGGCAGAGTCACTCTGTTTGTGTCGTATCATCCACGTTAGGAAAAAAATAGTGTATACATGTTTTTGTTCTGAATCATTAACAAAAAAAGTTAAGCCACTGTTCTCTTAGAAGTAGGCCAGTACACGTTTCATGGTATGACTGTCTTATCTGTTCTCAACAAAGCATGACAGAAAGACAACAATGACAAAGTTCAAAGCCAAACTCACTTTCAGTGGGTCAAAGTTCAGACTGGACTTATATCACAGTGAAAAACTTGACACATGACAAGGCAAAAAGAAAAAAACAGAGTTGGAATTAAAGCACAGATAGCTAATAATACGTCTATAAATGTGAAACATTTACAGCCAAACAAACAACTGTGGGCTGGGAGAAAAATTATCACACCACCTGCACTGCAGATAACTGTGGCACCTTAAAATACCTTCTTCACTCACCGCTGCATCCAAACGTTCCTAGTTTTTCCAAACTCAGACACAATGAAGTATTCATGAACTGTAGTTTGAACTCTTCCACATTTTGTGATATTACAAACACAAACGTGTTTTGAAAATGTATGTGACCAACACAAAATGAATGGATACTTGTTTTTAATTTTTTTTACAAATATAAATCTGAAAAGTGTTGAGTGCTTCTGTCAGGATCTGTGTTTTTCTGTGTTTATTTAGAGTTTTCTGTGTCCTTAAGTCTCTTCGTTGTCCTGTTCTCCCCTTGATTGTTCCCAGGTGTGTCTCGTTCTGTCATTACCCTCCCATGTATTTAACTCCACCTGTGTTCCTTGTTCGTCGTCGGGTCCTCGTCAATGTCGAGTCTAGTTGTCGTCAGTGTTTCCATGTGCCTGCTGTTCGTTGTTTGGACTGAGTTTCACCATTAAAAATCATCATTATTCATCATACCTGGGTCCGCTGCGTCTGCCTCACCAACCCTCACCGCAATTCATGACAGCTTCTGCCCTTTCTAATCTGCTACCCCTGAGGAATATTCAATGTAACTTGTTGCTTTTATTTCATTTAACCACAATATCTGCGCTAGAAAGTCCTCTGAGGTTTGTTTTGAAACACTGGTGAACAAACCATTTTATAAAGAGGAACATGTCATATAAAGTTGTAAGGAATGAAGTTGTTCAAAGATGTTCAAAGCAGAATTCAATATCCAAAGCTTTGAACGTCTCATGGCATGCTGTTCAGCCCATCATCTGAATATGGAAAGACTATAATATACAGTATCTGGTCTTTATGAAGGTCAAAGCCATTATTAAAAGAAAAGCATAAAATGTCCTATTTAAAGTAAAGGAACAGGCTGAAAGTTCTCTGGTCAACTAAGAGCAAAACTAAACAGTTGATCTGGTGGTGTACATTCAAAATGCTATTTTTGGTAGAAAACAAGCAACCTGGTGGTAGGAGCATCATGCTGTGGGCCAGCTTTTATTTAGCAGAGGGAAAGGAGCTGATGAGATCTGATGGAAAGATAAATGGAGCTAAAGAAGATGGCTTTAGAGATTACTGACTCAAGAAGGAGGGATACAAAACTCATGCAAGGAACTTTGATTTTTATATTTACAAATCATTTTTTTAAAAAGTACAAATTAATTTAATTAACTTCAAGTTATGTCACTTTGTGTTGCTCTATCATACAAAATCCAAGTGAAATACATTGAACTTTGTAACTTGTAATATGACAAAGTGTGTGAAAAAATCTCATGTATTATTTGGGAAATGCTATTATTATTATTATTATTATTATTATTATGATTATTATTATTATTGTTGTTGTTGTTGTTGTTTGTTTAACTGTGATAACTCTAGGTTAGTCCATATCTATATATTGAACAAAACAATGTTCATGCTGATTTGTTTCTTATTTTATAAGAAATCCAAAGACAAAAGCTCTTGGAACTTTCTAGCAAATTCTGCAGCTTTAACCTCGCACGGCTCGGTGCAGCTGTCCTGGCTTTGAGCCTGAACTGGATGAGGCAACATTGCGTAATTCGCACATGCCACGAGGCATTTCCTATGGTGTCAGCACAACCCTGATGAGGTGAGACAAAACCAGTGAGGCAGACCGTCGCTGGGAAACATCAAATAGACCGACCGTTGTGTAAATTGACAAGTAAGTGTGCATCACCCAGCCTCTATCTTGCCTTAGGCTGACAGCTATCACAGGTGTTTTTTTGATGGTGGGAAGTCTGAGCCTCTCACACTGTGGTAAGTCGTGTCCTTGTTTGATTATTCATGTGCACACCCTCCCCCTCCACTACATTGGACGCATCCTAATGGTCAGGTGTCTACATGTAGACCACCTCCTAACCGCGCCACTTTGACCTTTTTATTTAAAGAGCGACCACAGAAGCTGATATCTGCACTTTGTCCGGGAGGGGCTACAAGTTGTAAAAAAAAGTTTTATCAGTACTTGCCATACTGAATGGATATTGGAGATTAATTCCTGTTATTTCCTACTGCGCTAATCAACCAGAGACCACCATGGAAAAAGGTATGAGGAGAACAGACAAGTCTTGCTTTCTTTGGGAGGATTTCAGAAAGTCTTCTGGAAATGATGAAACCAAAGTTTGGATCCAGCTGGAGTTGTTGACTTGTGTGGTTTTGCTGTAATTGTTCATTCAGGCTGGTGGAAGTAAACCTACTGGGAGCCCTGGCCTGCCAAAACATCCCTGAAGTTTTGTCAGGAGTTAACATGCAGTTATCCCAGTTCTAATGATAATATTGTTCTTTTTTTAATTAATAGTAATGAATCAAGTTTTTAAAAAATATTAAACAAATGCTGTTCAAAAGAGAATAAATTATATGACTATTTTTAATTCCCTTGTGAGACATTTTTAATTTGATGTTACTAACAGTCTGTAAATCTTATAAATTCAGCTAAAATCATCCAGTTTTTCCCCTTTGGCACATATACGTTTTTTTTTCAGAAATTGTTTTTAGAAACCACAAACAAAGAAAGAAAAGAAAATCTAAAATGAATTGTTTCCGGATAAGCAGAACATCACTGTGCCGTTTTAAGATTGTCTAATCCGTTCAATTAAAGGTTAATCTGTGTGCTGGACAGGGAGTTAGTGCGGATTTATGTTTAAAAGACTTCCGCTCAACCATTTTATAAGAATCGCCTGTTTAAAATATAATCACTAAACTGAAAACACACAAGAACTGGTGAAAGGTGAATTATGATTGACAAGATACACAGAAGCGTTACGTTTTACCTCCCGTGTCTAAAGTCAGTGACTCAGGAAAGAGTTCAATAGTTCAAATTACACAACAACTTAATATTGATGTGGCAATAAATTCCTTTTCATCTGACCAAAGTTTGTCTTTTCATTTGACTAACATTTTTTCCAATCCTCAGTTTCAACTCACGCAGTCTGTTTGCTCAACAGTGCGTTGCAACATGACAGAGTTTTGGAAGGAGCACTCCAAAGCCGCCACCGTGGAGGAGATGATGCTGGATTCCCAAGCCAAAAAGCTGACTGAGCATGAGCTGCCCGAGATCCTGTCCATGCTGCCTCCCCTGGAGGGACGCAGAGTGCTGGAGCTGGGAGCTGGGATTGGGTGAGCATAAAGCTCAGTTACTCTCTGTAAAGGTTTTAAGCCCTTATCTAAAGCAATATTGTAAATAGTAGACGGAAGAAAATTAAATGTTGCCTTGTCTTCTTCAGTTCTGTTCCTGGGAAACATTGAATAAACGGTGCACTGATGACCTGCATGTCTACATGGTTAATATTAATCTATCAACCTTGACATGTATTTAGTCCTAGACATTTCATTTCACTAAGGCAGAGCAGTTATCTAAGAACAATCAGGATATCATCCATTGTCCTGGTGTTGGCCAGATTGCTTGAGATTTTTGGTGACCTGTCAATATTTTTTAGATTTGATGAGTCTGATTTGGTTGTTGAAATTACATTGTTTTGAAATTTTAGGTAGTGGTCAATGACGATAATTAGGTTTTCTGCATAACCAGACAGAAATATAGTTGTGTTTCATCTGCATAGTTAGGGGAAGAACTGTAGTGTTACCCCATATGCTGAGTTAGGAGGAGGATATAAACATTGAGTAAAAGTGACCCGACAACACAACCTTGAGGAACCTCAGATGTGATCTTTTTTTATGCAGTTATAATTTCCAAATTAAACAAGTACATTCTGATCTAGTTTAGCAAAGTACTATGTAATCCCATATACTAGTATGGTGTATCAGGTGATAATTATGATCAGCTGTGTCAATTGCAGAAGTAAGATCCAGTAATACCAGCGTACAAATAAAACACAAAGCGATGAAGAGATTTTAATCCGAGAAAACAAGTTTGTCTCTATAAAAAGATTGCAGAGCTTTGTTAAGCAAGTTTAATTAAATCTTAGCTGCAGCAATATTACAAATGCTTCATTTTTATAGTTAAAGTTGTTGGAATCAAATTTCATTTATGTTTCATAAAAACGGTCATGTTCCTCTACAGCCGCTTCACCAGCCACCTGCTGACCAAGGCAGCCCATGTGACCGCGGTGGACTTCATGCAAAGCTTTGTGGACAAGAACAGGCAGAACAATGGTCACCATAGCAACGTCAGCTTCGTCCAAGCTGACGTCACAAAGCTGGACATCCCCCAGCACAGGTAGGGGCGAAGAGACTCAGTTGAAAGTTAAGCAGAATAGATCAAAGAAATCACGACTGAGGCACAGAAAATGATCTTTTGACTATTGCTGATACACAATCAGATGAAGCTTATACCTACAGTTTTTTGGTGAAATGCAAAGCTGTGACTGAGTTTCACTAAATTGAGTTCATTTTTAAACAAACATTTCAAATAAAAGTGCCTTAAGTGCCTCTTGGAGGTCATACATACTTTCCATGACTGATGCTCATTAATCTCTCCTGTATAGAATATATTTCCTGCCTAGCTGTACATTTTGGAGTTACTGATATAACTATTTCCTCAGTATCGACTTTATCTTCTCCAATTGGCTGCTGATGTATCTGAGTGACGAAGAGCTGAAGTCCTTCATGAAGAAAATGCTGAACTGGCTGCAGCCTGGTGGATTTCTCTTCTTCAGAGAGTCCTGCAACCACCGCTCAGGTACTGAGTAAACAGGAAACGTTTCTGAATCTTTTAATTCAGCAGAAATAATTACAATTCTTTTTTTATTCTTTAAAGGTGACTGCAAGAGAGATTTCAATCCCACCTGCTACCGCAGTGAGGCACAGTACACTCACCTGGCCACCTCGGTGCAGGTGGAGGCACCAGAGGGAGGCCAAACCTTTGGTTTCGATATTGTCTTTAAAAGGAGAGTTCAGACTTATGTTGAGGTATTGCTAAGTCTTTATCTCCAGATAATTCCTTTGATACTGTCATACTTAGACAAAGATATGTCTTCCTTTCATCATCTTTTCTCGCTTTCGTCCTTCTGCTGTCTCAGATGAAAAACAATCCGAACCAGATGTGTTGGCTTCTGCAGAAGCTTCCTCGCTCCTCAGATTCCCAGAGTGGTTTTAGCACATTCCAGCAGTTCCTGGACAACCAGCAGTACACCAGGCGAGGCATCCTGCGCTATGAAAAGATGTTTGGGGCTGGTTATGTCAGCACAGGTGGACCCAGCACAACCAAGGTAAAAAAAAAATCAAATTAAGATGTTTCAGAAAGAAGGCAAAATGCTGAAAGAAATCAAAACGAGTAAGACTGATGGCCAAGATTATTCATACCTCTCGCAGATTTAGATTGAAAGTAATCTGTAAATTTTATCAACCTGTTTCTTCTTACTGTAAGGGATATTAATGTTGTGAATAGTAGTAATAAAAACAAGTTTTGTCATAACTGATTTATTCTTTGTTAATGTAAATTAATACATTTTTGGATGAGTGTTGAGCAATCAGAGAGTTTTTATCTTTTTCCTGAAATAAAACCTGACCATCCCTTCTAAGTCTTTGAGTGCCCATGAGTGGACAAATGAGATCAGTATTCTTGAGAGTAACCATTATAATTGAGTTATTGTCATTCCCATATAGTGTTGTTGTAAATTTTATAGTGGTGATGTATATGTGTGCTTACAGCTGAGTTACAGAACTGATATCCTTTTTCAACAATTCTAAAGAAACCTGTAGCTTTCTGGTTAAGCTGATGATCACACTACCAATAAAAGTATATATCACATATTCTTTTTTTACCATTGAAGCAAAGAGCAAATGTTTAATAGCGGGCGGAGGATTTAATATTTCAGCATGTTAAAGATTTTATAATTTTCCGAACAGGAGTTTGTGGACCTGCTGAACCTGAAGCATGGACAGAAGGTTCTGGATGTAGGTTGTGGAATTGGAGGAGGAGATTTCTACATGGCAAAGGTAAGACTAACAAGACCAGGAGAAATATCAGCCCAAAGCATCATCAAAATGATTACAAGAACTAAAAGGAAGGCAAATGTTGTTATTCTGCAGATGTTTGGGGTGGAAGTGCTTGGCTTGGATTTGTCCGACAACATGGTTGACATTGCCATTGAAAGGGCAAGAGCAGAGAAGCTGCCATCAGTATGGATACTTTTACTTTTCATATTAAAAATCAGAGCGTTGCCTCTGCAGCTCCTTTATGATAAGCGTGCACCACTGTACAACCATGAAACGAAATGTCTCTAAGCTGTTAGCATTTCCTTAGGTGCAGTTTGAGGTGGCAGACGCTACTAAGAGGACGTTTCCAGAAGGTTCATTTGACGTGATCTACAGCAGAGACACAATTTTGCACATAGATGACAAACTGGATCTCTTCAAACACTTCCATGTAAGAATTTTAATCATTTTCTTATTTTATATTTACATTGATTTGTTTGTGAGAGAAACATAAGAAAAATTTTAAAAGTTTATGTGACGATTATACTTTATTCCTTCCAGTAACTTTTCTGCTTCTTTGCATCCAGTCCTGGTTAAAGCCGGGAGGTCAGCTGCTAATCAGCGACTACTGCTGCGGGGAGAAGCCGTGGACTCCAGTATTTGAGGCCTACGTCAAACAGAGAGGTTACATCCTCTACACACCGTCAGAGTATGGCAAGGTAAACCAGCAGGTTTATATATTAGCACTTCCCACTGATGTGTAGTTTAGTTCAATATTAGAAGAGTTAGCCTTTATGACATACTAGCACATTTTAAAACTAGTCATTCTGAGATATCAGTTGTTGATTGGATTCCCGCTGCAATAATGAAAAACTCTGGAAAATTAGATGATACATTTCAAATGAAATGAATCTATTAATCATCAGAATAGAAAGAGCAATAAAGACAAAGTTCAAGACACATCATCTCTATCAACCCCTGAGACTCCTTCCAAGGTTGCGACGCTGTAACATAATGTTAACACTCATGTTAGCATTTTAAACAGTAATGATTAAAATTTTTATGTATTTTTACTCTCAAAGAAATCTAAATAAAAATCCTCAAATTTTGTTAACCTACAGTATGTCTTCAGTTTATTTTGTTTAGATTTGATCAAGATAAGACGATGTACTGATTGAAGGATGAGCTTCATTGTTTTACCAGTGGATAGCATTAATATCTAAAGGGTAATGAATAAATATTATGCCTTTTTTGCTATGAAGGAATAGAATAGAATAGAATAGAATAGAATAGAATAGAATAGAATAGAATAGAAACTTTACTGTTATTCAAAATCCTGCAGTCCGTCATCACATGTCACATTGACTCACCACCAAACTGTAGGAAAAAGGTGATCTACCACCACTACTACTACTTATTACAGAAATATGAAAATGTAAAATAGTCAAACTATTTTCTTCCCAACAAAATATAAGATTTACATGTATTTGAATAAAAAAATGCAAGGTGGGACACAGTCCAGGTACTGGTGCATATGATTTCTCTAAATAATAATAACAATAATTTTTAAAAAGTAGAGCAGAGTGGGAGTCTTATTTTATGCTTACTGTAATTAAAAATAGAGACCAATCAGTTTGAGATCTGGCTTTGACTCTAGAGGGTCAGTGTTACCATATATGTAACTGTGTGTTTATAATCTGCAGGAAAGTTTAGGCATCAAAATAAGATCCATGTGAATACTAGTTGTATTGAAAAATTTACATTTACATGGTTTGCCTATATTTATCATAGAAATTAAAAGATATTTGGCATAATTTAGAAGCTTTATTACATTGTTTATGTCAACAATGTAATAAACAGATTTTTGTTTCATATTAGTTATTTTAAAAACTATTAAATCCCACAAAATTGTTAAAAATAAAAAAGGCAATAAAATTAAACACAAACAAGACAAATGTGATGATTACACTGTCTGACTGTCCTGTCTGGATATAATATTTTACATCTGCAGTTTCTCATACAGCCTCACTAACCAGGTGTGGATAAACGCTGCTGCATATGTGGCAACAAGCGTTTCAGGGATTTTTTTTTTTTACTCTTTCAGTTTTCTCAGTTTGTATCGCCTCCAAACTCATATTTCAGCTGAAATATTAAATCTGTGCTACTCCTACATGCAGTGGGAGTTTCTGAACCAGGATATATGGGCAGTTACCCAGAGTGCCACAAAAATAGGGAATGCACCAGCATCATATTTAAAAAAAAAAAAAAAAAAACTTATTTATGTGTCATATGAGCAGGCACTCCCACTTGCTGCTGAGAATTGATGGTTCAGGTTCTGTTGTGGCACCAGTTACCTTGTGTCTTACCTTAATCTACGTCAAACCAAAAAAGTGAAGAAATTGTGTTTTCACCAGCTGTGCTGCAGTAGACTCTGGAGGTGGCAGGAGGAGACGCTTGCCCAGAGTGCTACTGAAGCAAGAACCACTGTCTGTCACTTTTAGTGAAATTCTTGTACAGACTAATCTCCAGCTAGATGCACTGCTGCCTGAAGGCAACGTTGCATCAAACCAAAACAACTTACACGAATGTCAAACCTACAAATGCCTTTTAGATCCTTCAAAAGACATTTTATACAGATATGTTATAGGACTTTTGCTTGACTCTAATGAAAATCAGTTTTGTTCATTCTCTACGTGACGTTATGCTGCAGTTATCCAGGAGGTGGTGCTGTTTCCACTCTTACTCACCGCCCCCTTCTCTCTCTCGCTCTGATGCAGTTTATTCAGGAAGCTGGTTTCTGCAATGTTCGAGTGGAAGACCGAACAGCCCAGTTCATCCAAGTGATCCAGACTGAGCTGCAGAGAGCAGAGGACATTAAAGAGGAATTTATCCAGGTTAGTTTGCAGAGCAACTTGAAAACTCACATTTTTACGGAGACGGGATTTACTTACTTGCACAAGTTTTTCTTAACTTTGGAGGACTTACTAATACCCTTCGGTCTGTTACTTACTTTGCAGGAATTTTCCGAGGAGGACTATTCTGCAATAGTAAACGGATGGCGGGAAAAGCTGAATCGCTCTAAAAGTGGAGACCAGCGATGGGGGCTCTTTCATGCAACAAGGAACTGAGTGACTTCTCAAAAAGTGAAGGAGATAGTGAAAGGATACAAATTAAGGCTGCTTTTTTTGATAAGTCTAGCAACATGTTAATTTATGAAAAACATTTTTAAAACTTTATATCTTCTTTCAATTTTAATGGTTTGCAAAAATAAATTTAAAAAAACATTTTTGATCAAAATACAAACTAGGCAGTGGAAAATCCTGCTGTTTTTTAGTGCAAGATTCAAGTCTGGGCAATATTTGCCCTTGCTTTATTATGATGCATGAAGGCATCAGTAACTCTTTCACTTTGCCTCTCGAACATGTGGTTGTTAGCATGGTAATTTTTCACAAGCATGTATGTTCCTCTCTAGTTGAAGAACTGTACAAATCTGGAGACGTAATGTAATTCTGTGATCCATTTGTTGCTCTGAACATCACAGTTTGCATGATTTACTCAAGGTTTTCTCAGATCTTCTCATAACTTTACCAAAGCAGGATTAATAAATGTTTGGTTAGTTTAAGGTAAGTGTGTTTTGAGGTTCGTTGTGTAATCCTGTCTTCCGGCACAGCAGAATTGGTGAAAGCTTGTCAGTCTGGTGCTTCCAGTGAGCAACCTCCAAGGCCCCACCCTCTCACATCAGTGCTATTTCCAACACATACAGTACAGACCAAAAGTTTGGACACACCTTTTAATTCAATGAGTTTCCTTTATTTTCATGACTATTGACATTGTAGATTCACACTGAAGGCATCAAAACTATGAATAACACATGTGGGAATATGCACTAAACAAAAAGTGTAAAACAACTGAAAATACCCCTTATATTCTAGTTTCTTCAAAGTAGCAACCTTTTGCTGTGATTACTGCTTTGTACACACTCTGCATTTTCTTGATGAGCTTCAAGAGGTAGTCACCTGAAATGGTTTTCACTTCATAGGTGTGCCCTGTCAGGTTAATAAGTGGGATTTCTTGCCTTATAAATAGTCATGAAAATAAGGAAAACCCATAGAATTAGAAAGGTGTGTCCAAACTTTTGGTCTGTACTGTACGTCCGGGCAGGAACCCACCAGTAGCTGCTCGTAGCAGAAACATCTCTCATTGCAAGAAGCCACTCAGCCAGTTTGACTTTAACAAACTAAATTTGAATGTTTGAATGTCATGCGGTTGGTTGCAGTGTTCTTGTTGACTGTTGTACCAGGAAATTAATGACTCTATTTACAGATAATGATCACTATAAAAGATTATGTAATGCAGGCTTACTTTTTTAACAGACAAAAGAGTTAATTACAGGGAACACCGTTACATCTGACTGAACACCGTATTTATTCTTAATAATTTTTAATTATCTGCATCATGGACTCGAAATACATCTGTCTAACCAGTCCAAAAGCAACCAAAAGACAAAGGCCCAGACAGGACATGATTCCAGGAAAAACCACAAGTACCTTATTGGCTGAACAAGAGCAGTCTCAAAGCTTTCTTTGTTGCATGGAGTCACCTGGATCTATGAAGCTGGTTATTTTTGTGTGTGGTGTGTGTTTTTTTTTTTAGCTGATGGATCAACTCACAAGCCTGAGCTATTGAAACTAAGTTGAATGCACATTTTTTTAAAGTTTTATCAATGAAATCAGTGAAAAATGTCGCAAAATAACATTAACAGCATCACATAAAACCCCATCTCACACACATACATTTACACAACATATAAAAACAGCTAAGAAGTTATTAAAAGCATAAAATTCACAGCCTAGAGAAAAACTACCAGGCATAGCGTGTAGCTCTTGTTAACGTTCTTTATTAAAATAGCTGACCATGCTGAGTCATAACAATCATCCCTAAAATGAAACCTCGTTTCTATCCACACATTGACATGTCATTGCTTCCAATACCTGAAAATATTTCCAACCCATTGATCTTGCTGCATTAAACTACAAAATCTATTGTGTTGTGTGTTTCATCTGGATTTTATATGAAAGTCCAATAACAAGTAGTTGAAACAGTTTCACAAATGACATTTCTGAGAAGATATGGTGTGCATTAGCACTTCTGGGTTAACTAGAGGAACATCACAAACAAAAGGAGGTATGCAATAGAGAGAGACAAAGAGACAGCTTAGATTGAATAGAATGAATTGATAATAATAAGCCACTTGGATAACTGATAAATCTGACAAGAGCCAAGTACAAGTCGCCTAACTGTTGAGCAATGTTCTGGTGTGAGGCAGTTTTCCACAACAGCCAAGTATTTGGACTTGCCAAGACAAACAAAGAAAAAGACACACAGACAAGCAGGTCTTAGGTTATATTAACGTCCTGATCAATCCTCCAGTACAAAGGTTTTTCTTATAAATGTTGTATTTGGAAAGGTGCCCTGTGAAAATCAATTTAATCTGGGATCTGGTTCCACAGAAGAAGATCTTGGAAACTAACTTGCAGCAGGATAATCCACCACGTCACAAAGTCCTCATTACTTGCTGAGATTTATCTAATAATGTGGTTGGTGGGTGTGAATTAGGATAAGAAATGTATGTCCTTACATATGAATTTAGAGAACGCTGGTGAAAATCTTCTCTTTGGATGTTGATGGTACATTCTCTAGCATTTAGTTGAGGCATGAGGTTTTTCAGGTTCTCAGAAGCAGTAATAAAGGGCAAGAAAATCTTAGCCTGAGCAACAACCTGTTTAGGCGGTATGATTTTTTTAGGAGCATAAACAATTCAACTTGATCTCATTTTAGTTGTCCACAGTAAGTCATTTGAGCAGACCTATCGACTTACTTGACTTTCATAGGTAAACAACTTAGACTTCTCTGAAAAGAAGAGATAATGTATGTTACAAACCCTCAAGCTATTTCTTCAAGAGAAAACAACCAATGATTACACAACAACCAGGGAAGGACCAAAGATGTTATGCGTGTTTACAATATTCAGTATCATTGTTTTCTGTTGTGCAGTTTGAGTGATCTGGATTTGAGTTGATGAAAAGTAGGACTCATGAAATAAATAAAACTTTGTTTAGGTTAATTTTTTTATGAAACTTGTAATATTGCCACAACTTGATTTTTGTCTATGAGGAATGTCTGATGGCTGAGGGTCGTTGACTTTCCCCATGGCAAAGATTGATCATAACTAAAACACTATATGTGCATCACTGTAAACAATCAAACATGCAATATTTTGGTAAAGCGAAATATAAAAGAACAAATTATTAAATATTTATGAAAAGTTCCCAGACAGCTTCCAAACTTTTCCGTTCACGTTTTCTTTTATTTTGTTAGCCTAGACTTTATTTTTAGTCTATTCCCAGGAAGTAAGAGAACTTCCTACAAAAACATTTGCTGTGTGTAACCAAGTGTAATGAATAGGTGTGACCAAGTTTGTTTTTCTGTAATGAGCTGCTGTATGTTTATGCCCCTTCTTCTAACAATATTAAAATGAAAAAAAAAACACTTTCCCTAATACAGCCAAATAAAAGAAAATTGTTTTGTTTCTCCCCCTATCACTTTCCTTCTAAGAAGATATAAATTTGTCATTGAAAATCTCATGATAAAAAAATATAAAACATGTTCCTCTGCATTGCTGGAGGGACAGATTTGCTCTATGATTGAACTGCAGTCGGGAATTACACAAAATGAATCCAAAGGTCTGTGAGCCACTCTTTGGAGACTCCAGTCTTAAGGCATTTATTTTCTTTTTATGGCTGGTTCATCAAGTTGCACATAAGAATGATTGTATTTATTCCTATAGATTAAAGTTGGCAGACACCATTTGCAAACTGCGCTTTAATCTCTCCTGTCCAAGCAGAGTTAATCCGGAGACACAAGCCTTATCAGTTGACCTTGAACTTATGCACAGTATTAGGCAAGTTTGTTTCTTTGTTACATCTCCTGACTGCACTACTACTGCTGAAATATACAGTGGACTTTCAATAAGTGATAGCATTAAAGTTGATTCAGTTCAACGAGTTAATTTAGAAAATGAGATTTATATATATATTAATAAGACACAGTGTGACATATTTATATATAATTTTTATAACTATGTGTTATAGTTAATCAAACCCATTAGTTCAGTTTTAAATTCTCCAGGTGGTTTAGGTCATGAGAGTTTACTGGCCAGTCAAGTTCACTGACTCTGTGGAGAACAAAGTATTGGTGCTTTTGGCCGTGTAGGCAGGTGACAAGTCCTGTGGAACAAGAAAACCTCTGTCTCTGAAAAGCTTGTTAGTCAACAGGAAGCTCGGTGTTCTTAAAGTCAATACACTGACAGTAGACTTTAGAAAACACAGTGGACCAACACCAGCAGGTAACATGACTCTGTTCATCCCCGAATGTACACTTTTCACACAGGACCTTAATCAACTTGGATTTTGCCAAGCTGGGACTTTGATTTCCAAATGAAATGCAAAGCTCACTATGCAACTCTGAGCAAATATTCCAATCCTTTTTCTCCTTAGCAAAGGTAAGACGATTCTGCTATTGTCCTTTTTCCTGGAAGGACTTAACATAAGCTATAAAATAGTTGTAGTTTATGGCTTTTAAGTGTTTGTATTTGGAGAATCTTAAAACATTGACTTCACCCACAACCCACGCCTTGTGACTCTTTCCCAGACTCTTGAGTAAGTTTGGGGGTTTGCAATGTTTTCAATAATGTGTAACATTATTGCTTATTCTTATTATATTTTGAACCTTTTGCTGCTCAATCTGTTTGGGCTTCTCTTGATTTTATTTTATTATTTAAAAAAGTTATTTCTTGGTACATTTCTAAAATATACTACACAGAACAAAGTCGTTACAATATTCTATTTTTGAAACTAGATTGTTTCATTTTAATCCAGGAGGTAAAGCAAGATTTTTTTTTTTTTTGTTATCAGTTTTGTGGATTTGTTATTGTCCTGCTGCCTGCAGTTCAGACTCACTTTGCGACAGATAGGAAAATAAGAGCACTCACCAAACCACAATCGTGCCCTGGCTTAACACGATAACTGCAAACGGGGAGGGAAAAAGATCAACTATGTGATTCATCCGTAACTACCCCTAAAAGAAAAGATGCACTCGGACGTCAGCGATGTGTCGTGAGTTAGTTCGAAGTCGGTTTAAATGTTTAAATGCGGCACTTCCTCTGTCTGCGACCCACAGGACGCACCCACTCTGCCGTGTGAAGTTACGTACCTGCTCTCAGAAGCAATATTATCACAGAGAAAACATGGCGAGGTTAAGCGAGCAGGGGATTCGCCTCAGTTCCGTAAGTTTTTCAAACATCACAAACATGTATTTCTGCTCCAAAGAAGGACGTTGATTTAAGAACATCAGAAGAAGCGTTAATGGCTGGTTTTTTTGGTTTTTGTTTGTTTTCAGATGAGCCCTTCCTTTCTAAACAGCAACTCCACCAGTCATACCTGGCCGTTCAGCGCGGTGGCAGAGTTAATAGGTAAACTGCAATGACACGATTACATAGAAACTTTGCATAGGACAGCGCACCTGCACTCTGTATTATTATGCTGTTGCAACATTTCGTGGTTTCATTTTGCTCTCTCTTCCGCTGTCGCACACTGAAAGCTGCGCGTTTCTCAAACTTTGTTCTAAATTGGAGCGATGGACTTCCTCTTAGAGCCTCCAGACTTCATCAGTCTAACCACGCTTTCTTTTATTCTCGAGTGTGAACATCTGCGTACATTCAAAATAATGTGAATTCTGCAAACGTTCCCTGCTGGAGGGATGTTTTCTGAACAGTTTGCTGTTAGTCTTTCTGGAGTTTTAAGCACAAACGCGGCTGTTGGGGTGCAACGTGACTTTATAGCGTCTCTCTGGGCTGTCATGCCTCCACTCTGTGTGCTCTCATTGGCTAAGACCCAACCGCCATTATTTGGCTGCAGGGCATTTAACAGGAACTGTGACAGGGCTGCAGTGAAGACGTCCTGTTAGAATCAGTAAACTTTGCATCAGTGCTGTGTGTCATTATTAGGTAATGCACTGTCCGGTCGGAAGCTATAGGAACGGCTTTACATCGCAAAGTGTCGTGGAGCTAAACGTAACCCCGCTGCAGTCCAGATGTGCTCAAATCTGTAAATATTTGGTACAGTATACGTATTGAACTGCATTCCACTTCTCAGAAAACGTTTGACCGTCAAAACTACATCCCCCACCTTTTATTTAAAGGGACAGTTTAGGATTTTGGAGCTGAGGCTCTGCTAAGAGTTTATGAGGCGTTAGTGTCTTACCTGAATTAGACAAATCTCTTGACATATTGATTTAATATAAATCCAGATTTGTTGTTCCCTGAGACTAGAACCGATATTTAGACTGAATGAATCATGCCAAAACCAGAGCAGACTTGTACCGTCTTAAAACAACTACAGTCTCAAAAGTGTCAAAGTGTTCATGCTGCTGTACAGATTCTTAAACTGTTGTCACGTCTCATGACATATTACAACAAACTGTTAAGCCTCATGTGTAAAACTCAAGGCCCCCGGGGCCAAATCTGGCCCACTATAACGATTTATGTGAATAAATTTACAAGAAGACAGAAAATGGTTGTTCTTAGTTTTGACTGCTCTTTGATTGGTGAATATATCAGTTTGTTGTTAAGTATTATAACAAATTTGGAAAGCAAATAATTATAAAATTGGTCAAATCACACATCAATTTAATTTTAATAGAATATTAAATTTAGAAAATATCATAATAAACATTTTGCTTAAAAAAAGTGTGTATTATAACACCGATCTCTTTTGGGGATAGATGTTTAGCCAAAAATAAAAAGAACTGTCTGACTTTCTGTTGGTAAATATTACATGTCTAAGTCACATAGCCAGAGTTTTGTGTCTGAGACTTTGAGTGCATTGCAGAACGTTACTTTAAATAATCGCTGATTGCTAAAACAAATTTTAAACAGACTTTAAAACAGATATTCACGTTATATGGCTGCTTTCTTACCTGATGAGAAGTCTTGTGCAAGACAACCAAAAGTTCAAAAGGATGAACAGACCAATCTGTCTGTAGATTTTCTTTTCACCTGGAGGCTCCGATTGAGATGCACCTGCATAAGTAGTTTTTGATTATGCTGTTAGGAAGCTATTCCCTGGATTTTAACATTTTACAGAATTAATCTGCACATTTTATACATGTGCAGATTAGATCTACATGTTGATTGATTGTGCACCCTATAGGACCACCATCTGGTTAAGACTTGCAGGATTTTTTGGGTCACATAAACACTATTTATAAACACTACAGGACAACCTATCAGTTGCCAAACTGTGCTCCTCTGTCAGCATCTGCAGGAGAAGTTACTCTTTTATCAGTTGTTCCTCTGTAATCTCAGTCCTCCCCTTCCTGTGTGTTTCTTTCTTTTCTAAGTTTTGCATTTTCTCCTTTTTCGTCCTCCAGACAATGCGTCAGACCCCGGTGTGTGTGCCAAACAGATCTGGATAGATGAAGTTAAAATCGACGATCAGCTTTGTCTGACTTTCACAGACAATGGCAGCGGGATGACACCTAATAAGCTGCACAAGATGCTGAGGTGAGAATTGAAACAAGACTTTTTTGTGGTGAATGAGTGTGATATTGTGTGTTTCCGGACGCAGTAAAAGGCTCTTTTTCATTTATTTTTTTTATTTTTGTGGAAAACACAAGAATCCATAGCATATCTACATTAAATTAAAAAACAATAATGTACTACTGTAATTCATCACTGGTTAATAATTGAATAATTAAATATTGTGTGTCATCAGTATTGTCGTCCCGTTTCATTCCAGCTTTGGGTTCACAGAAAAAGGCTCAGGTAAAGCCAGCCAGCAGGCCATCGGCTTGTATGGAAACGGCTTCAAGTCCGGCTCCATGCGTCTGGGCCGGGATGCGCTCATCTTCACCAAAAATGGCGGCTGTCAGACTGTGGGACTGCTCTCTCAGACCTACCTGCAAAACATCAAAGCGCAGGCAGTCATTGTTCCCATAGTCCCCTTCAATCAACAGACCAATATCCTTTTTGAAAAACCTAAGATGCAACACACTTTGTGTTTGTTGGTTATGATTAGTATCAATACATGTGATTTTATTTATTTTTTCTCAACTAGGTACAGCGACAGCTCTAGCATAAATACCACCATGTGCCCATCCTTCATGTAAATGTGTAATAAAGTACGCTGTTGTGTAGTTGTGAGGCAAGTGAGAAATTTGATCATTTTGTAACTTATGCCAAGTTTTCACCAATTCGTATGGGCTTGTATATTGAGGTTGTGGTCTGAAGAGATCAACACCTTATATCATAATAATTAGGCTGCTGCTAGTCGTCAGGCAAAACGGACCACAAAATTAGAGCTGGCAGGCTCTGAAAAGTCCAAAATTGATAAAAGTGTTTCACAGGGATGCAGAACTGTTGAAATTGCAGAGATATTGGGGTGCGATCACAGAACCACCAAATATCCTGTTAAAAATATGCAACAGGGTCACATGACACATTGAAAAAAATGTAAATGAACTGACACAGATTTGAGAAAAGCCACCACAAACCCATTTTCTTCCAGTTCTGTTGTATCCAAGGTGTTCAGGGCTCCGAGACATGGCCAAGGTTAGGGAGTTTAAAACCCGACCACACATGAACAGGACAAAAATGTTGAAACATTAAAACTGGGTTAAGAAATATCTGAAGACATACTCTCCAATTTTGTTATGCTCTGATTGATGAACCATGTGTGGATCACTCTAAATCCAAACAAAATGTTTTAGAAGACATCTTCTTCAAACACTGACACACAAAAAAGTCTGTTTCTATTAAGAAGACGATGCCTTTTATTATGCAGGACAATGTCCAGGGCTTGCAGGAGTTGCCAGTTAGAGCCTTATTGTTAAAAAATAGACATGGTTCCCTTCCTCATTTGGCAAAAGCTCTCTTGTGGCCCCCTCTGTAAGGGAGATTATTTTGAAGGAAAACAGTAAACCTCTCATAGCAAGGTCTGGGAGGCTGCGATTGTTACTTTATGAAAAGTTGATAAGAAAGCCAGAACCTCACTTTTTCTTCCTTAGATATTCAGGTTTGACATCTATAAATACGGGAATTGACAACCAGAACTTCAGTTGTTCGATAATGAAGTGAGGCCTAAACTATACAAACTGTTGAGAAAACAGACAGTTTCTCAAAGTTTAATCAGGATGATTTCATTCATTAAGGGCAAGACAACCTGCAAGTAAAAAAAACAAAAAACCTAACTTCTCCCACTCCCAGGTCCTGTGTTTAATCACGAATTATCTTGGCTCAGTCAGATTTTAGATCAGGACATGATGTGCTTTTTGACCTACTTCATGTTGTCAGAGAAGTTCTGCCAAATGGATTTTGCAATCTGGCGTAGATATGGCTGGTGAAATTGTACTCAACTTTTCAAAAAAAAACAAAAAAAAAACAAATCTGGTTGATTGCATTTGTTTAAATAAACAAGTGGGTGTGATTAATTACTTTTTCACTTAGACCCAAGTTTGTTTAGATGCAGCTTCACACATGGCATTGGATTCCAAAAAATAAAATGGGCAAAAAAATGTAATCTTATGTTTGTTAGTATAGTTTTAGTATTTACTGCAGCTTCTCTTCGACACTGAATGAAAGTATTCACCCCCCCTGCCCCAGCAGCAGCTAGATTAAGTGTGATCCTATTGTGTTTTTCCTACCCATGCAGGAGGTTCTAGGGATACCCAGCGGTACCACATAGATAAGGGTAGAGCACTCCTCTGGGTTCAAGGTTCAGGCTTTGTCAGCATCCTGACTGAAAGGTTACAGTGGTTCTGATCCAAGCCAGATGTTGGATCCCAGACTTCAGGTGTGTTTGGTAACCCTCAGTTTTGATGCTGGTGTAAAAAGCTTGTGACTCTTTCTGTAGTCAGAGTGGACTTTGTGTACGTGTGACATGCCAACTTCCTGTTCTTAAGAATTAATAAAGTGACAATATTAGCTACTGATTGGTAACTAAGAGTGACAATTATTTTGGGGAAACATTTTTTTTATTTTACGGCTAATACAAGACAGCTTTTGTGTTCGGTCTGCGACAGAAATCCCAGTCAGGGCGCCCCGTAGTTAGGTTTGCCCTGGGCGGGAAGCCGTGTTGCCTTTATCAAAAGCCACCACTGTCTAGATGTAAACTTCAACACATGATCGAACCTTAACTCAGCACTATGGTCTCTGGTTGTGACTGAAGACTCAGAGGCCAGCCTGGCAGCCATTTTGCAACACTCCATCATCAAGTCCCAGGAGGAGATACTCACCCACTTCGACTCCATCCCTTCAAAAAAAGGCACCAAGATACTGATATGGAATATCCGCAGGTCAGAAACAGACACATTTTTGTGTTGTCTTTAGGGAAATATGTGCATTATCGTAGAGTGTCACAATTGTTTCTTTGAATCTGGTTCACTTGAGTGTTAGATGTTTGTTTCAAATGAAGCTTAAATGCATTTTAGTGTGAATAACTAATTCAGTCAGATACATACAGAAGCAGATGTGTATAGGCTTGTTTAAGTTAGAGGATGATGACGCACTTTATCACAAGCCTCCATTTACTGGGGCACAAGCAGTACAAGTCTTTTTTTTTCCACTTCCTGTGAATATCTTGAAAAAAAAAGATGGTAATCAAATTATTTGTTTAAGTTTCTCATGGTTTTCACTTCCTCTTGATCATATTCGCTGTCCTCAGACATGTAGCACCTCAGATTAGAAAAAATGGCTGCGTGATAATTTAGGAGGAGTTTTAAGTAAAAGTTGATTCTGTATTCAAACTTGATTTTACAGTCGTTTAACTTCAAATATCAGATCATTGTTTACTCATTTAAAGCAGCTTCAGAGCTGGAAACATGTTCTAACACTTACTTTGTTTTGTGTCCTTGAAGAGCCAAAGATGGTAAAACTGAGATTGAGTTTGACATCGATTCAACTGACTTTCGTTTGCCTGAGATCCACTTCGAGGACCTGAAGCAGGGCCTGAGGAGCAACGGGTCCCTGAGACCTGAGCAAAACATCCCAGAAATGTATTACAGCCTAAGGGTGAGCCAGCCGTTTGCTTATTTTAAGAATTAGTAATTTAGCCTTTGTTGGAGCATTGTGTTTATTTTACCGTGGTGAGCACATCAAGAGTCATTTCAGAACATACTGACCGTGTTACAGCTGTGAAACCCATTACGTCTGTTGAATCTTTGGCACAACAAACAGCATCTCACTGAGCAGATAAAAGCCTAAGTACAATACTGCTCATAGCTCAACAGCCTTGCATTTTTGGCTGAAAATAGGAGTTACTAGAAATGAGCTCAATTCCCCTTACTACCTCCCAAACAACAAAGTAAATAAGCAGCATGTTTAAGCTAAAGCTGTACTCAAACTGTGTCTCTAGAGTTCTTTAGATTTTTCAACATTTTGAATCGTCTACATAAAGCAGAATCTCAGAGCACCAAGCCAGTTTTAGCTTCTATGAAGAGAAAAACACACAGAAACATAAATTTAACAGTTGAAATAACAGCAAATAATGCAAATTTGAGAGAAGAAGAAGAAGAAAGTAGCAGTGTCAGTTTGTCCTCCAGGAGCCGAAACCTATAGCACCATAACTCGAGATAGATCAAGATAACAACTGGACCAATCAGTTATCTGATATGTGATGAAACTTGATTATTAAGGGCTTTACATGTAAGAAGGGGAATTTAAATTGTGTTTGGATTTAGCAGGGAGCCAATGAAGGGAAGCTAAAGCAGGAGAAATGTGATCTGTTTTTAATTTTCATCAGGACTCTTGTTTTTGGATGAGCTGGCTGCTTTTAACGGCATTCTGTGGACTTCCTCTTAGTAAGTGTAAGGATTACGTACATCCTGACTGAAAAGACCCCTCGGCTTCTGCCACAGTAATTTCCTGTTTCAGTTCAGCTCAGTTTTAACATAACATCAAATATGAATCAAAGTTACAAACCTGGAAGAATAAAATAAGTTACATGAGTGAAGGGAAAAGAGGGCAGCAGCTTATCTTAAATCACGTATGGAGATCGTCGAGTTTTTGCTGGAGATATTTCAGAAGCAATCTGCTGCACTTCCTCATCTTGCTTCCGAATGTTTTAGCCTTCACAAAAATAGCTCCTGGTTGCTAGGTAACACTCAACCCGTCCCTATCCAGCTGTGTTTAGCTACTCGTATGTTTTCACACTAAAGTAGGCAGGTTTTATTCTCTTGCAGCAGCTAGGGGTGAGGGTTGCTCTTCTCTAAGACGCCTTGGTTTCTGCTCAGCTAGCAAACGCTTTAGCTTGCATTGTTTATTTGCAGCACTCTCTAGTTCTTATTATGGACAGAAAGTGAGCTCAATGAAGCAGCTCACTTTTGGCTCTGGCTGATTTTGGCTCTGGCCAACTTGGTTAGCTTGACAACTCACTTGTCACACATCAAACTGTGTTAATTGTAAAACAATGTCAAATGTTTCAAAGAAAAACATATACACATTAAGTGATTCAGAGTGTGAAACTAATTCACATCAGACAAAAATATCACAGCAAAAACACAAATTCAGATGCTCAGAGTTTTTTTAAGTCACAGATTATTAGTTCCAGACTTTTTCACTTATAACATGGGAACATGTCTGTAAAAGTGCTAGTGGTACTAGTGTTTTTCATTACTAAAATTAAAGGTTTATTGACTTAAAGCAAGCTCCTATGTCTTGCCGAAAAGTTACTTACAGATTAGAGTTATCTAGGATATTTGCACTAGAAAATACTTAGTTAAATTTTTTGGTTTTTGCAGCAACCAGCGTAAAAAACAGGAAAAAAGCAGTTTTGAAATGATGAATCCATTTCTTAACTTTTTGATTTCCTGATCTTCCACTAGTTGGTCCAGCAGCAAACTGGTACTGGATTGGCACTAGGACCAGACCAGAGCTAAAGCTTGGCATGTTAGAAATCCAAAGAACTGGTGACCAGTTGTTTGGACTGGTTTGGTGGAACAGGCTTCATAGGCCAGGCTGGTTTTGACGGCAGGGGTTTTCCTATGAAAATGAACATTAACATTTGACAAAAGTTTGACAAAAAATCAAAAACAGAAGAAATTTGTAAGAGAGCAAATGCCTCTTCATAGCCCTGGGTAGCTCACAAAGCTGAGTTGAGGACTAGAGAGTTTTGAGCAGGCCCAGACTGAAACAGGTGCAGTGGTTGTGGTTCAGGTCAAGGTGAGCCCAACACACAAAAGGGAGAAAAGGATAAGTTTAGCATTTTGAGCTCCAGTTTCAAGCAGAAAGCAAGAACCTCTCCACCACCAAAAACCTCTGCGGTTTTCTAGTAAGCCTGCCCCAGTTCCTTTTTGAATCAGCCTGGAGGGTTTAACTAATACAGCTCTGTTTTACCTGTTTTAAATTCCAAGAATCGTTTTGGATTTAAATTTCTGAAACAACTCTAAAGTTTGTTAAAAACTGTGTTTTTTAACTCTCAATTAAGACAACTTGTCACCCTAAAAAATAAAAATTTGAAAAAAATAAATTTAAAATATGTCAGTATTTGCATTTTCTCTGTTTGCTTGTTTTTCTCAGGCCTACCTCAGCATCTTGTACCTGAAACCACGGACACAGGTCATCCTAAGAGGGAAGAAAGTCCTGGCCAAGTTGGTGTCCAAGAGTCTGACTCACATCGAACATGACGTCTACAAACCGCAGTTTAGTGTATCCTTGTGTTATTTGCATATATATTCTCAAACTAACCAGAAGTCGGAAGCTCTTGGTTTCAAGTATTTAATCACGTCATTTATATTTATTAACAGGGAATCATGGATTATAAAATGAACTGATACAGCTGAAAAGGGAAAGTTTTCATTTAAAAAAAGGCTTAGATTAAAAACATTATTATTATTAATATTATTATTATTATTATTATTGAAATTGATGGAAGTCACAATTTTTTCCTCAATAATGGGATATTTTTCTTCAGTGAATAAAACATTTAATTCTGTTTAGAGTGTTTTATATTCAACACACTGCCTTCCTTTAAGGATTTTAAGGCACTTTGCAAGGGTGATGTTCTCTATTCAATACAAAGAGGATGAAAAGTGTTAGAAAATTAATAATCCAGGCTGAACAATTTTAATGCAGCACTGAGTTATTAGTTTGAGTTAGCTGCCTTAAAACAGTGAATGCACAGAAGATAAAAATACTTTAAATAATGGAAAGATCCATTATAAAATCTCCCTCAAGTTATATTATCAAAAATGCCAATTGTTATTTGGCTTCTGCATTGCCCTACATCTACTTAGTGAGCAAAGGTATGTGAGTTTAATCATGTATTTTTTTTTGTTTTTTTAAATCTGAAGTGTGCCCATGTGTAGTGCTGTTTCTCCCTAACTGGTGTTCATCAGAAAGAAAAAGTGAAGGTGACTTTTGGCGTAAACCCTAAGAAGAAGGAGCACTATGGCATCATGATGTACCACAGGAACCGACTCATTAAGGCCTACGAGAAAGTGGGCTGCCAGCTAAAGGTGACAAAAATTATAATACTTTATATACTTGGCATGTTATGGATGGATGGATGTTATGTTGTGCTAAGTATTATTCTACCTCCTTGTTGTTGTTTTGTTTGCAGGCCTCGGGTCAAAGGGTAGGCATCGGGGTGATCGGCATCATTGAGTGTAATTTTCTCAAACCTGCTCACAACAAGCAGGACTTTGAGTACACTAAAGAATACAGGTACATTAAAACAAAGCTTAGTTTGCCTTATCTGCTTTTACTTTGTGTTTTTGTCTTTAGAAAATTAGGGGAAAAAATGTTAAATATGTGACTTTGTTTTCTTTCTGCTGTCAAGACTCACCCTTGGTGCTCTGGGTCTTAAACTTAACGACTACTGGAGGGAAGTCACAGAGAAGAGGGCCAGGGAGCGAGAGTTTCAGGCTCTAGATAAAGAAGGCAGTGAAGACGAAGAGGAGGCGGACATGTGAGTCTTTGGTTTACCTCTTCTGTGCTATGCAAATAAAAATGTCTGACCTCATTTTTATTACATCACTGCTAACAACAACTGTGAGCTCTGGACTCATCAACATTCAAGGCTCTATTCTCACTCCATTATTATTTTTATCTTATTACTTCCTCAAGCGGACATTATTCAGACTTTTGATTAATTTTCTTCCCATTTTTCATTCAGTTGCATTTGTCTTTTAAGCCACAGCATTTAAAAAAGTCACAGAATTGGCTTGACTGGACTGGCTGATTGTTACCTTTTGGCTTTTCTGTCAACATGAGACAAAAAACTAGTGCATGCTTGTCAACCAGGAAGCTGCATTTCACCCAAAATGGTGCTGCTAGAGTCCTAACTAACAGGAAACTGGATCATGTTACTCCTGTTCTTAAATCAATAGACTAACTCCCATTTTGAAAAAGGGTAACTGCTGTTATTGGTCTAAAAAGCACTGAAAGGTCTTGGGACAAGATCACCAAGTTGTTTGTCAAGTGTGAACCATTTTGACCCTTCTGGTCTTTGAAAACCTGCTTACTCATGGTTTCCAGGACAATGGGGCATTTAGCTTTAATGCTAATCAGTTCTGGAGCAAACTCTCTGAAAACCTGAGAAGCGCAGAAATTGTTGGTTCCTTTAAATCAAGGCTTAAGACATTTTTGTGCTTCAATCAAAGAATCTGAGCATTAACTGTTTGCCTGATCAGTGACATATCTTGCAAGTGTGAGAACAAACTAATGTGTTTTAATATTTGTATAATGTAAGTCAAAGCTTTTAAATGTTTAATGTACGGAGATTTTTTTAAGTAAAGTTGTTATTTTAATGTATTTCCTGTGATCCACTCCAAAGCTCTATGAATTGGCTTGCGCAGGAGTGATGCTATGCAAATGAACTTCCTTTGCCTTATTTACTAAACTAGACAAAGCCTCTCATTCACAACTCCTACAGATTTCTGTTTCCATGTTAGTGAGTTGAAACAAGAGAGAATGTGTTTTATATTCATCACACTGCTGTCCTTCTGAGTTCAGAATCTCCTCACAAAATATTAATCATTATATGTGAAGCACAAAACGGTCAGACACTCATTTATTTATGTAATCTCATGTACATACTCACTGTTTCCAGGACAACCATGAGAAATTCAGTTCTCTATTTGTTCTAGTTACAATAACAAAATGTACTTATTTATTAAGTTATTCTCTTTAAAAGTCTATGCGTCTCTTTATCTCTTATCTGTCTAGCATTCCTGATTAGATTGTATGCAAGTTCTTTTTCTTCAAGTTCAGTGTATTGATTATGTTTATTACCTGTGACATTTTGCTAACATGTCAACTCTATAAGCAAATGAAAAATGTATATTCTTGTTTTTCAACCTATATCCCCAATTTCCCAAATGGAGATGTGAGATATAGTTAATGGAAAACTTTAAATTACCTTAAATAAGTAGTGACTCTTGAAAGTGTCTCTGTCCATCCATTGGCTGAATCCATCCTGGTCAGTTTTGTCCCAAAACCTTCAAGTATCTGCTTGAAAATGAAGGATGAAAGGACTTGTTTAAGACTAGGAAATACACTGGAAATTCATCAAAAAAGACTTTCTTCGTGGCTGTTCAACCATAATACTGAGCTATAATATCCATAATCATAATAATCTTATAAATTCTTCAGCTAACCACCAGCTTTGCTTGTCTTTGCAGGAGTCCTGCGTGGCTACAGTGTGAGGAATGTCTGAAATGGCGAAGTGTCCCACCACACCAATACAAGGTCATGCCAGAAAACTGGACCTGCAGCCAGAATCCCAATCCACGTTACAGGTGGAGCATTTTTACATTGCTTCCAGTAGGAAAATATTCACTTTTATTAGACTTTTGTTTTGTTTTCTTTTAATCCACTTAATTTGAAAAGTGAATGCAACTTCTGCTGCTTTGCATGTAATGTTTTGACTGCCAGTGTTTTTTTGTTTTTTTTTGGTGACATTCAGCCAAGCTGTATTTTAGCAGTGACTGATGTTGTGTTGGGCCTCATGGTTTTGCAGAAGCTGCTCATCGCCAGAGGAAGCTGAGGAGAGCGGGGAACAGTTAACACCCAGCTACCAGAAAAGCCACAAGAAACTGTAAATTCCTTTTTCATAAGACCTCTCACACAGACCTTTTCACACGACTTGCCTTCCTATGCGCCTGCGTGCATGTGTGTACTATCTTGCGGTTTCCATTTTTCGGTTTCTTGCTCTTAAACGTGAAGGCTAGGCTCTCCATGTGACAGGACATGCATCTGATAATCAGAAAAGCTTCTCTTTTTTTTTCCACTGTGAGATTTGACTGAAGTGTGACTCAGTGAGTTTGTCATACACAACACACAAGTGGTGGAGTGAATATCGCTTATGTCTGAGCTAAAAGGCAAATATTTTCATGTTTTTCGCTGCCAAAGGTTGTCAGAGAGCTACAATGTTACATTCTGAAGAAAATAATCTAGTGTCGATGCATAACACAGTGTTCAACCAACAAAAAATCATCCTTACATCCACTGATCTCACCTCTGTTTGCTGCATAAATAGTGTTTGTAGCTCTAGTTCTCCATCCATTCACATACACTGGACATATTACTGTTTAAAAAGCATATTTAGTGCAGACAACAGATCATATTCCATTTATAGCAACAGAAGGGCATAACCTTAAACATGACGTCATAGGGGACAAAAGGTCGTCCTCCATATATGGTAGTAACTTCCTGTTTTGGAAGTTATGCAAAAAGTGGGAATGATGCAAAAAGGGTTTTTTTTTCCACTATAGTGGGTTTTAAAATTACTAATCTGCTTTAAATGAAATGCAGACTGTCATGAACCTGGGGTGTGAGGTGGTGAGGCAGACGCAGTGGAACCAGTTGTTGAGAGAAATGATGACGGTCTAATGGTGAAGAATGCACAAATAATCTCAAAGTCCATTCAGCACAGGTTGAGCAGGAAGGATAAAGCTCACCACTGGTAGCACTGGTAACAAAAACCAAGACGCGACAGGAACTAGACAAAATCAACAAGGACCCGACAAAGACACAGAAACACAGGTAGCATTAAATACACAGAGGGTAATCAGGGAAAGAGACACACCTGGGAACAATCGAGGGGTAGACAGGACAACACAGAGACTCAAAAGACACAGGAACCTAAAATAAACACATGGAAAAACTCAAATCCTCACACAGACTTTCCATATGCTTGGGGCTTTCCTTAAGTGTTTCAATTTTAACATACATGCATAAGAAGCAAACGTTACGTAGTGTGGATGGGAAATGAGCTTTGCCCCTGTAGCCCACTGTAGTGGTTTTGTGGCCTCATACTTTTAAGCCTCAGCATTTAGCTTAAGGATGTGAGATGACCAGAACTGACCATATTTGGAGGTGCGTGGGACTCAGGAGGTCACGGAGTGGTGTGAGAAACCAGATAAGATAACAACATTGCAGGGCAGGCTCAGCATGCTCAGACTGTTTCAGCCTGTTTCCTGAGGTCAAATTCCAGAGTTGGATCCTTTGTTTCCTTCTTGAAAATTAGTTTCGTCCATAGAGTCAAAACTCCACACCAAAATGTTTACCATGCCTCACAGTTCTGCCAAACATTTTTCCATTTGGCTGAATTGACTAAAGATATTTTAGCATTTCCTAGAAAGTCGCTCATGGCTGTGTTGAGCATGCCATAGTTTTACCTTCATAACATATTTATCATATTTAGCTTAGATCTCTTTTTGGTCATTTCTCTTAATAACAAGAGTGAAAAGAATGTTCTCAAATCTTGCATGTTTCATAAAAATACAGGATGAAAGCTCAAATATTTAAATCAGAATAATTTTGCAATGTAATATGTATGTATTGAAAGTCTGGCTCTCTCTGGTTCTCCTGCAACCTTAATGAACCTGAGGTATTTCTAGACGCATTTCAGAAAATTCTGTTTTCTTTCAAATTACCCTTAATATCTGTGTTTCGTCTGACTTCAGTTTTATACACTTTACTAACACTAGAAAATAACCAACTACTAGTTAGTCTTTTTCCAGTCTAACAACTTTACACAGAGAAGTATTTCTATGAGGCTTAGAGATGTTGCGTTCACTCGCCAAAAGCAGATTGAATTTTTGAGTTTGTGTGCTGAAAATTACCCAACTTTGGTCGTGCTTTAATAAATCTGCCTCTCTTGCTTTGCTTGAGATTAAGTCATATTTGCCGCAGTATAAGAAGCACAGAAAAGCAAAGCTAGAGCGTTGTCTACTGAACGTTTATGTTCTTGCACCCTGAAACACCACACAGGAATAGGATGATAATTTAGTGGGGCTCACAGAAAGCAAATTAAAAATGATCATGCCTTATCCTGCCTTTGCTGACTTTGACCTAGTTAAATATTTTACTTCAGAACAGAACAGAATGCTGTGGTTTGATGTGCAAGCCATTTGAGAGTTGTGTTATATTGAAGTATTTTTGATTTTTATCCCATCAGAAATAGCAAATCTGTCGACTTTTAGGACAAATCTCTATCTCCTTTAGGTGAGAGGCGATGAAACCTGAATCCTTTGTCTTTGAGAGTTAAATTAAATCTAAGGAGAGAAATGTCTTACAAGCAATGTTCCTCTGGCTGCTTGCAGGCAGACACAAAATTTACACCCTGTTTTTGAAACCACGCATCCTCTTCCAAGTTCCACTCCTCAAGATGACCTTCACCTACCAACAGTTGGAGTAAGGCTCCGAGTTACACCCCTTTGTTTGATATCTTAGATACCGACAAAGGTATCGTTTTACATAATGATTAACCATCACAGGCGAAAAAGAAAAAAAATATATATATAAAGTCAAAAGTTAATCCTTCTATTACATGGTGAAAGTTGCAGCGGTTCCTTAATGAGAACAGGAGCGGATGCCTTGCAGGCATGTAAGTTGGAGGTAGCAGACAGGCTGTCTCTTGCCAGCTCGGCGTACCTGCACGTCCTGATCTGCACGTTCTGTCACAAGACAGTGAGATTATATGGAAGCAGTCTTTTACATTCTGCATATTTTAGCATATTCACATAACTTCACAGCTTTTTGGTCTAATTGGAGGGAATAGCAGTGGTGTCACATGAATCTTACAATCTTAAGATTATTATTAGAGCTGAGAAACTGCCTAGCAGTGTCTCAGCATAAGACAGGTAAAGTCTGTCTTATGAATTTCCCATAGGATGAAATTTAGTGTTAAAAACAAGATTAAATTCTTTTATATGCAACACAGGACCTAAAATCACCTACTATTTCCAAAATAATATTTTGACTATTAAGGTTAATAAATAAAGGTTATATTTATTATCTTGCTTTAACAACAAAGACATGAACACCGACTGTTGTCCTAAATACTTTGACCTTTCTACTATTCTGGATATTTCTGTCCTGTAAGCAAAGGGAAACATGTAGGAGCCTTACTTCAGCCAGCTGACTGGCAGTGTGCATCAACATGTGTAACTCCTATTATTTATTTAAGAAGCACTTTAAACCATAGGAGCATTATCATGAAAAAATTTAATAATGTTATAACTGATTTAGTAAAATTTGTTACTGGCTTGCATTTACAAAGTATCTTAAATAGTGAACATGAACAGAAAGATTAAGGAAGATGCAAAGGCTTAGAGAATCGGAAGAAAGAGTGCAAATTTAATGCAAGTCGTTATCAGGAAGTTTTTTTTCACTCTAGACTTCAGCTTTGTTTGTTTGGAAATAACTGGGAACACTAAAAAAAAAAAAAAAAAAAGTCTCTAAATCTGTCAAGAAGCGGAACGTGTTTTGACAGATTTAGGTATGAAGAAGTGGTTAGTGCAGCACCAGCAGGTTAATGGGGAGTTTCAGGACATTCCCTCACGTAAAGCTGGATACAGTTTGTCCATTAGTGGTCTGCTATGCTTGTAAACTACAAGACTACAGAATGAGGAAAAATAATTAACCCACCAGTCTAAAGTCACAGACTCTCAGTAATTTGAGTCTCAAAGTAAAACTAAAAAGTGGCTTAAAATGAGAAAATATTAAAGTTAGATTTCTTTCTTCTCCAACTTAATGTTGCTAAGATTCTCTTCATAAAGATAAATAAACAAGCAGAATGGCGATAAAGCGTTCAACTTATTTCTGTTAAAATGTCATGTTTGAATTAAAATTAAAATAAATTCAAAATCTGCCAGTTTTATGCATCATTTTAAGTACGTATGCTAATGCTATGCGATGCTTAGATAGTGGCATTATTTGGAGAGATTTCTCACTTACCGAACTTAAAGCAATTCCTGTTCTGTCTTTCTGAAGTTTTTACGTTCACTCACCGCATTCTGACTCACTCTTCATGTTCGTTTGGACAGGTTTGTTTCTCTTCATTAATAAATCATTTCTTGTATTGTGTGAGGCAGTTTCACAACAAAAGGCGTTAAATAACTCATTATAAAGACGAGATGAGAAACACTTTGTTTTCAGAAATCTGACATTAAAAGGTGATCATATCTTGCCATTACTTTCTTTGAACAAAACTGTCCATTTAGGTTTCTAATGGGATAAATATTAGACTTTAATTTAATTTTCAGGTTAATTTGCTGCTCCTCAAAACTCTTTTCATGCTGAAACAAATCTTAGAAGACCAAAACAGAGGTTAAATGGTCTTGGCTACCACACTACTAAGGACAAGGAAAGGATTTGAATTCCTAACCTATAGCAATTCTGTGTTGTAAGCAAACTAAATGGTGCGCAATTGTTGAGAAAAAGCTTATTTCAGACTCTTGGGAAAATTGACTTGTGAATGTCTCTGTTTGCATCTAACCATGATGTATAAACTCACAGTGCTTCCAGTGTCTCACTGTGCTTTTGTTTCCTTCCAGAGAGCACTCCAAAAGCAGAAAACGAGAAAATTCACAAGAGGTACGTGATGTTTTTAGCAACTGTTTTTTCCCAAACTGCATTTGTAAGGTTTTATGAGCGTACCTGGTTGTGTTGCAGGCGTGGCACTCAGAGGAACAAGTGGCGAAGGATGAATGTATTTCATCAGAGCAGCCTTATTCCCCGTCCAAACACAGACCTGAACACAGTAAGCATGAACAGAGACTGGAACAGGACGAGACGGATTTGCATAAAGACACTCACACAAATGATGCAAAGATTCAGTCGGAAACACACACAGAAGAGAAGGCTTCTGGAAGAGATACGGTCATTAAACAGAAGGATGAACTTAGAGAAGGGGAAAATGATCAGAAGCTTGAAGACAAGGAGGACGAGAAAAAGGGGGAGACAGCGGAGAAGGAAGAGGAGCACACAGACACTTTCAGGTGGGAAAAACTGAATCACCAGAAGGGGGTGCTGTTGTTCATGAAAAAACATGTTAAGTCAGGTAGTTAAACGTAGGTTTATGAACAGTGCTCAGGTTGAGTTTGAAGAAAAGATTAAATGTGTGTATAAATTTTCAAACACAGCAACAGTAATCAAGTATTCTTTATGTTCTTTAGTCGCAAGAGAAAGTCTGGACCTATTTTCACCTACACGAAAAAGCGATGGAGACCGGAGCAGTCAAGAAGCCCCACGGAGGATTTTCCTACTGGGAAGCAAACAAACACATTCAAAAAGGACAGCAGCAGCCAAGTGGAGAAGTCAAACGCTTTGCAGCAAACCCCGTCCAACACCTGGACCTACTCGCCGCTGGCCACCCAGACTGTGATGGTGTCTCCGCTGAGGACAGAACGGCCGCAGAGCAAGGTGCTGCCTCCAGAGCTGGGCGAGCGGGAAGCTAAAGTGCAGAAGCTGGCCGCGTTGGAGAGGGAAGCCGAGCGACTCCGGAGCCTTCTCGGGTTGGAGGTCTCCAAGACAACTCAAGGCACCATGACGACAGCTGATGGCGTTGTTGAGAAAGAAGGGATGCGGAGACCGACACCGTCCACAACCAGCAAGGACGTCGGCTGCCAAACAGTCATGGTTGAGGTCCGCACAGATTATTAGAAATATATTTGCAATTTTATCTATGTAGTCAGTTTGGTGTATTCAGTTATTCTTTGAACATGTCATTCCTTTGATTTACTCTTTTGTTGTTTCAGAATGGCTGAGCAAACCCTTTTAAGCAATGCGGTATCAATAGCAAATCTAAAGGAAATACATTGTCCTTGTGCTTATGATGTAATTTGACTGCAGAAAATCTGTTTTTCAAATTTAGACAAGAAGAAAAGTAGCGTCAATTAAAAAGCTAATTGGGAAAGTATGAAAGTGGAACCTGGAAGCCTCGTGCAAATGTAAATGCTCTGTGTCCAGCAGTGCTCCACCTCAGTGCCGGACGTGGCTGCAGCGCTGGAGAGCAGACCGAGGAAGGAGAGGAGTGAAGGTCAGAGCAGAGTGAGAGCGAGTGACGGTGACACCTGTGACGACAGCAGGTAAGTATTTAAGATATTCAGACAGCGCAGTAACACACACACACAAGATAGACATGGACCATTCTACCTCTTCATCTTTGTGTTTTCTGGGATTTTACATGGTGTACCAAATTAGGTTGTTTTTAGAGCTTTTTGTTTTGTTTTGTTTTTATTGAAATCTGAAAGGTTTAACTCAGTCTAAGTAAAAAATATATTTAAAGCTTTAAAGGTTCTATGTGGTGAAACATTCCTTTAGTTGAGACAAGGAAACTAGTCAAAGTTGATCAGGTAATGGATGGAGGTAAAAACATGGCGCGTCTGGAAGAATAAATTCTTAGAAGCTGCAAAAAACTGGCGAAAAGGTTCACCCTCCGTCAGAACAATGAGACTGAACACACAAGCAATGAAGCGATTTACATTAAGGAATAATCGTGATCTGAAACGGTCCAGTCAAAATCCAGACCTAAATCCAATTGAGAATCTGAGACTGGACTTGAAAACTGATTGTTTCAGATACTCCAAACCGACTGAACTAAAGCTGTTTGGCTACCAGCTTCTGTCCATAAGGATGGACAGAAGCTGGTAGCCATAACCCAGAAAACCTGCAGCTTTGTGTTTTTTTTATTACTGGCTTCTAACAAACCAGAGACCTTAATCAGACTTCTAAGAGCATTTAGCAATAGTGGATTTTCTTTGGGGATTTCCAAATAAAGGAGGCAGAATGCCACATTTTTTAAATGTTTATCATTTTCTTAGAAGAGACCTTTTTATAGCTTCACCATTTTGTGCTACTTTGTGTCGATCTATGACAATCCAAATCAAACAGTTTGAAGTTTGAGTTTGTAACAAAATATTTTGGAAACCACTGTTAAAAAAAAATCTCTAAATTTTAAATTGATCAAATCAGTTTGTGCTTAAAACTGATTTTTAAAGTGTTGGCAATTCAACACTTTAATGACGATTTGTCTTTTTTCCCATCAGATCATCTCAGCAGAATCTGCGTGACATCCGTAACAACGTGGTGGTGCTCCTCACAGCCCTGCTGCCCCAGCTGGACCTGGCCGGTATCAGCTTAGAGACAGCAGACGTGGACAACATCCTGCAGCAGATCATAGAGGTTAACTCACTGAAGCTATGAGCGCCTCGAAGTCCTGCACAAGATGGTTCTCCTGTGTGTCCTGCAAAGGAATGCTCTAAACACCCAGGTTCTTCCTTCATACCATTTATTTTCTTACCTCATCGGCTCGTTTGAAGATTCCCGAATAAACCTGACGTAGATTATTGAAAAGAAGCATCTCGTGGTGGAGTAGACAGTGTCTCATATGTGAGTGAAAAACCAAAGAGTTCAGAATCTAAACTACATGGCGTATTTAGGAATTTGTTCCAATAGACTTTCCACACTTCTCCAACTTCTTAACCATTCAACACGGGAGGGAAAGAAGGTTGTGTTACTGCATAAGCTTATTAAAATGATGCTGATCCTCGTCGTAACTAAAAGTGTTCATACAGAGTTATACATTGTAGCATATAAATACAGCCACTATACAATACGGATTACTAGAACTGCAACATTTTTCTTTGTAGCCATTCATAGGGAATCTTTCTGATGGAAATATTTCTGTTGAAAGCAGGGACAGATTACATAAAACGCTCTCTTGCAAAAATCACTGTAGTGCAGGGGTCTCAAACTCCAGGCCTCGAGGACCGCAGTCCTGCAGTTTTTAGATGTGCCACAGGTACAAAACACTGGAATGAATTGACTTAATTACCTCCTGCTTGTGTAGATCAGTTTTCCAGAGCCTTAATGACCTAATTATTCCGGTCAGGTGTGGTGCAGCAGAGGCACATCTAAAAGTTGCAGGACTGCGGCCCTCGAGGACTGGAGTTTGAGACCCCTGCTGTAGTGTAATGTCTGCTTTTCTTCACATGGATTAAAGTCTACTTTCTATTAGTTATTGAACTTTTGTGTACAATTGTATTACTTATTTAACTGCAACCTGTGGAAACGTTACTTTAAATATTGTGGAGTCTCTGTTCAGAGCCCATCTACTGTAAAAAGGTTTTTCTTTTTTATCTAAAACTTCATGCCATATTTTAATGTTTGTGTTTGGCCTATTTGTTTTCCAGATGCTTTTAAAACCTGACACATAAATTTGCCATGGAGCTCTGTTCAGGAGATGGAAGAGTTTGTTTTTATGTGTCAAAAAAGAAAGTTTTGCGTTTGAAGTAAATATTGAAACCATTTATTGTGTTCTGTCTCTATTTTTATTTTATGCCATTTTATTTTATGCAAGCACTGTGTTATTTTACAGCGCAGTGCCTGTATTCCGGATTGAAAAAAAGGCTTTGGGAGCGCTGTAGTGGTGTAGTTTTGCCACTGGGTGGCAGCAAAGCTTTGAGGTAAAATATTAAACTCTCACATCTTAATGAGGAGGGATTGATGAGAGCAGGTTCCACAAAAAAATCCTTTATTTTACTGGCTGTTATGCAAAATTCACAAAGGCATAAGAATTAAGAAACTATGCCAAAAGAACGATATTTTGTGGTTTAAAATTGTATTGATCCGTCCAGTTTGATTAAAAATGAGTCACTTTAGTCTTCAAGTCAATAGTTTGATATAGTTTGAAAGCCAGGTAGAGATTCAAAACTGCCATAAAGCTTTATTAAACTATTGTAATATAGAAATTAATTTTATATGACTTTTCTGCATATTAAAACACAACACATTTCTTCTTTATGGATTGTGATTCCTACCCATTGCATGGCATCCATACTTCTCATCACTGTAATTGTGGAACCATCCAAGATGTCAGAAACATTCTAAATGTTCTGAGAAATAATGTTTCCACTGCATAAAATCCTCCTTTACATCATTACGCCTTTGTTTTACAGGAAACACAAAGGTTTCCCAAATAAGCAGACATTTAAAAACAATTAAGTCCAGGATAACCCAGTCTATGTACTGCCCTTTTCACACTTCTACTGAAAATGTGTTTTTAGATTTATTTGGAGATGTCTTTAATGTCAAAGTTTGTTTTAAAAAATCTCAAGCAAGTATATGTAAACCATGTTTTGAACGATCAAAGATGCTCAAATGGAGTCCTGAAAGAGATTAACTTATTTTAATGTTGCTGACTTCTCTTTTTCTGCCTAATTTCAACTATGTTTGTTTGTAATATAAAAAAAAACTCAGTTAACGTTAACATTTTAAAGTGAAGCCTTTTTTCTGAGTGGATAAATAACTTCATAAATAGATAAATACACATCTTATTTATGCTTTGTTTCATAAATAGCTTATCATTTGTTCAACCTCCAGCTATAACCCCGTCATTTTGATGGCCAGAGTGCAGCTACAAGTGAGTTTTATTGCTATGGCGTCTCCAACACAAACTCATCTTCCAGAAAAACTAATGCGATGTCACGGCTGCGTGCTCCTCGCCCACGTGCTCTCCCTTCACCGTCTTCTTGACCTTCCTCTCCTCCCTCCTCCCTTAAATATCGGAGCCCAGAGGAGGCGCAGCAGAGCCTGGTTAGTGTTTCACACCGGGACGTTGAAGTGGAGCTAACAGGTGCGCACACAGAAGGGATGAGGACACAGCCGCTGCTCCTGCTGCCGCTCCTCCTCTGCTGCTCCGCCGGGGAGGCCCAACAGGACGCTGTTAGGGAATACTTCATAGCAGCGGTGGAGATCGGATGGGACTACATCCACCTGGACGATGGGGGCCGCGCGTCCGAGCAAAGGCAAGCAAATCTGCGGTCAGTTTCATCTAAATGATCAGAGAAAAAAGTGTAGTACAGTACTTTGATCCTAAGTTTGTCTTATAGCTAACTAATTCTTAATTTTCTTCAGAGGAAACCTCAAAACCGTTCCTCAAAAATACATCAAGGCAGTTTACAGGGAGTACACAGATGCTACATTCACTGTCCCCAGACCGAGACCAGCCTGGACAGGTGGGTGGTGCACACTTTCATTTACACTTACTTAATGACGGCAGGAAACTTGTCAATAACATAATGAATGAATGGATGGATGAATGAATATAGCAAGCGGTGCTTCTTGAAAGCTTTGTGAATGGAAGAGCATTAATAATTCTGCGGTGTCGCACCAAACCAAAAGCTATCACAGAATTTCAGGAATTTTATTAAATTGACTGTGAAAATGGAAATGTAGTTAGATTTCTTTTAATTATCTAATTATTTAAAAGAAAAATCAATAGTCCATAGGTACGCATCGTCATACAAAGCAGCTGATTTTGATATGCTGACACACATGTATGTATATTTTTAAAAATTTAACAAAAGTCAAACATTTTAAAATTCTGCCACTCTCCTAACATTATCATGTACGCCTGATATTACTTGAGGGCTTGGAGCCAAAAATGAGGGAGGAAAACTCTTATCAAGAGACAACAATAAAGCATTTTAATATGCTATTAATTATAAAGCAATAAATGCTGCAATCCATCAATATTTCTTATTTCCTCTCATACATTCAAACAATATATGATTATACTATATATTACTACTATAATAATATAAGTAATAATAATAATACGAAGAAGATTGTCCCTCCTCCCTCATACGCTGTTGCTGAATCTAGCATAAACTTACTTTTTCACATGAACAAACATCATATCTGTTTGAAAATGTTAAAATTACATCATCTCATATTATGTGATGGCAGGTATTCAGGGCCCAGTGATTGTGGCCCAGGCTGGGGAGAGAGTGGTGATCCACTTCAAAAACCTGGCGTCTCAGCCCTACAGCATCAGCCCTGTGGGGATCACCTACTGGAAGCAGTCAGAAGGTAAGCCACCAAAATACACAGCATTTCTTTTCCGCAAAGTTGCTCCTGGAGCACAGCAACGTGGGTAAAACATTAGTGAGCAGCATTCCCCTCTCCGGGGTCAAATAATGAGCAAGACATTGACTCAGGTGGTTGACTCATGGTAAGATTTAAAGTCCTGTTGCAGTGCAGATGAGGAAATGGAAAACTCAGACAGAAATAGCTGCAAACTGACTGCTTACTGTTCCAGTGAGTTACATTACCATGTGGGATTATTTAAAAGTTTGAGTCACTACGTAGTAGTTTCCCTTTTTAAGGAACTTGACGTGTAATAAACGAAGCAGTTTTTATATTATTATCAATAAACTGTGAAAAAATGCTTCCAATGAATAGGAACCCCCATAAAAAAAAAACCCGTCTTGATTCTCAAGAAGTGCCAGAGAACAACGGTCACTATTATCTCATGTGTGCAGATCTTTTGCGGGTTGCGGAAGCCAAACTGCTCATCTCTCTGCCTCTTATGAGAATCTTGTACCCACGTGTGGCGCTTCATAGTTAATCCCATTCGCAGACAGCACTGGATTAGACTCTAATGCTGCTAAACGTCCCGAAGCATCACTTCCTGCAAACAGCTCCATTCCAATAAGTGACTTTATAATCTGAAAAGCTGCTTTTGTCATGTTTGGGGTTTAGCCTATTCAGAAGCATTCTGCCTTTACTATTTTTATATTCTATCACACTGGATCATTTTAAAGTTGATGAAAAAAAAGAACATTTTCAGCTGTTTTGATGTCCATTTGTCTGATTAATGTTTTTGCTGTGAGTCACTGCTTCCCAAAGAACTTTAATTACTTCCTGACATTTTTTTTCATCCATTTTTGTTCTCCTATCTTTAGGCTTTTAGTGGGAGCAGCTTTTACTCTTTTGATCCACCTTGGTAGCTAAAACAACTCATGCAATATCCTCTCTTTCCAGGAGCTGGATATGATGACTCCACCGCTGGTCAGGAGAAGGAGGATGATGCCGTCCAGCCCGGCGGATATTATGAGTACGTCTGGGACATCAGCTTCAGTGACGGCCCGACCATCAGTGACCCTGACTGCCTCACATACTCGTACTCCTCCCAGGTGGACACGGTGCGAGACATGAACTCCGGACTCATCGGCGCCCTGCTCATCTGTAAATCAAGTCAGTGAGCCGCAGGAAATTATTCATAAAAATACATAAAGTACTCCTCATTCACAGAAGCTGGTAGTTTAGAAAGAGTCAAATGCTTTATTTCAGATTTAAAATCTGGATATTTCACCAAATAAGTCATTTAACTTTAAAATCCTGCATCAGGAGCTTTCACAGAGGACGGCCAGAGGAGACTCCCAGCATTTGTCCTTCTGTTTGCCGTGTTCGATGAGACAAAAAGCTGGTATGGACAGGTGGGGGAGAGGACGAGCAAGGAGAAGTTCAGGAGAAGCGATGGCAGGAAGGAATACCACACCATCAATGGATACATCAACGCCACTTTACCTGGTAAGCTGCCTAACACACCGCAGAAGACTTTGCTGCATACATGCATGCTGAAATGTTAAGCACGTCCAATGCTTTGCTCAGTGTTTACACTGAATCTGTCTCTGTCTATGTGCAGGATTAACAATGTGTCAGGGTAATGACCTGGTGTCTTGGCATATGATCGGGTTGGGCACTACTCCAGAAATCCATTCCATTCGCTTCCAGGGTCACACACTGCAGGTAAACAGACTTCAGATAAGAGGCAATCACAGCAGAGCGGTCAGGGACGTCTGCCAGATAAGATGCTTGCAGGGCGCTCAGGAAATGCTTCAGGTCTGCAGTGTTGGAGGTCTAGCAGAACTCCTTCTGGCATTTCTGTCAAGAACTGCATGATGTAGCCAAAGAGAAAGATGACCTTTATATGTGAGATTGTGTTTGTTCATCCAAGAGCATAACAGCATCTTTGTTGGCTGCACATAGAAACCGGAGAACTCTGAAAACAATTCCCTAGTGGAGCTCTTCTTTCTACAGGCAGCTTTAAAATGTGAAAATAATAATAATAATAATAATAATAATAATAATAATAATAATAATAATAATAATAATAAAGCAAGGTGTTTCCCATAAAGGATGAATCCTTAAATTATTTTACTGTCTAATCAGTTCGTCATTACCACTCTTGTCTGTAACATATGTTAAAATAGGATAACATAAGGATTTGTTTGCTTTAATGGTGGAACCATTTAAAATAGAACAGACAATTTTATTGCACTTATGGATCCCATCTAATTTTTCATGAGAATTAGATATTAATTTGATTTTGTCCTTAAATCTTAAAGATGGTTGAAACTTCAACCTCTGTGCTAGCTTATTGATGTTGTGTGTCCTTTTTTCCACGTATCTGTAGAGACTTTGCAAGTTTAAACATGATGTACGAATTTCCAAACAGATATTGATTAATTGCATTTATAAACAGAAGTTATACTGCATAATAAACTCCTCCTTAGCTTTTGTTCAAAAGAACTCAGTCTGCTGGGACAACTTAATTTATACTAGGTCATGTTTGAATTGGCTTGTGAACTCCTGGAACAGGCTGGACCTGCTATGGATGGCTGCCTGGAGGGACAATATACAAATACATTTATAGTTCCTTGGAAAAACATTCAAACCTCTTAAGATTTTTCACACATTATGAAAACTTAATGTGAAATGGAAGGAAGAAATGTAACTTTTTCTCCAATAAAAAAAGTTATTTGGGTTTTATGAAAATGTTGCACCAAATTTTATTTTGAGGCATCAGTTCAAAGCAATACATACCCATTGCTCCAATTTTTATTGTAAATAAATATGGTAAAAACTATCTATCTGATTCAGACTGACATTTTTTTATTTCTTATATCTCATTTTCACACACACAAAAAAAAACATTAACCCTTAAAAAAGGGTTAATGCAACACAAGTTATTCCTTATTTATTAGCCATGTTTTTGCTTTTAAATTTGTGGAAATCAGAACTACAAACATCCGGCAACTTTTACATAAAGCCGGCTTGGGCTCCAGAACTTTTGAGGTTCACTGGTGATATCAAGCTTAAACTAAAAGCTTAAATTATTTGGCTAAAAGGTTATCTAGAAAGTAGTTTTTTATCATTTTGTCTAAAGTTTTTATTCTAACGGTTAGTTGAGTCCAATATCTAAATAAAATCTATGTATTATGAATTGTTTATTTCCAGGTGCTGACCCATCGTAAAGTCACTGTGGAAGTGACTCCAATGACATTCATCACTGCAGAAATGAGACCGGCAACCAAGGGCCAGTTCCTCATCAGCTGTCAGATCCATGCTCATCGATATGGTAAAGAACAGAAAAAAATCAGTTTACCTTATTAGAATATAATCACAACTCATTAAGTTTGGAATAACCAACATTAACTGTTTCATAGATGGCATGAATGCATTGTTTACGGTGGAGAAATGCCCAGAACCCGTCACCAAGGAACTGCGCAAAGTTAAAGAAGAGGATCTCGACCATGATTATGTGTTCGACATACAACAATCTCCAATAAAGAAGCCACAAGTCCAACCCAGATCCGGCGGAGGACCGAGCCTCCAGGTCTTAAACCACTATATTGCTGCTGAGGAAGTCACCTGGAACTATGCTCCTCATCTGAAACCTACAGACAGGTGAGGAAATGTGGAAGGAAAAAGGGAAAAGCATAAATATTTATTGCTAAATGGATTGTTCCCTTCTTTTTCTTCTTATCAGTCAACTACAGTCCAGATATTTGCCTTCTTCTCCCCATCACCTTGGCTACACATATAAGAAGGTTGTGTATGTTGAATACACAGATGGCTCCTTCACTGTGAGGAAGAATCCCTCTCGGACTCTGCTGGGTCCCCTGCTGAAAGGAAGAGTCAATGATCAAATCTCTGTGAGTTGTTTGAAAGTTTGATTAGTGCATGCTAACAATCTGCTCTGTTTGGGATTTTTTTTTATTTATCTGCCTTTTGTTGATTTGTTCCAGATTGCTTTTAGAAACTTAGCCAGTCGCCCTTTCAATATCTACCCCAATGGCCTCACCGAGATCGTTCCAGGACCGGGATACAATGATAGTAAGACTAAGCTCTAAAGAAATCTGCATTCACTGTGTTAGTGGAGAATAAAAGAGATGTCCTCATGTTCTGGATTTCCGCTTGGTGCTGATGCAAGTTTGTGTTAGCAGTAACGCCCCAGGGGAAAGGAGGAAGTGTGATTCTGCTGCAATCACAGAAACCACCAGAGTGGCAAATTCTCACAGGGGCATATCGAGGGTGAATTTAGAATAGAATAGAATAGAATGAGCCTTTATTGTGAAATGCAGGTGTAACAGAAGCAACAGATATAATCGGTCACACCAAAAGTCAAAGTGTTAAAGAAAACAATACATAAGAAACAAGATTAACAACAGCAACAACAATAATATGCATTGCATGTATATTGAACATTACAAAAGCTAGACTATTTACAATGCAGTGTATCAATGGAGAAAATCAGATGAAACCCGAAATATAATTTTAAAAATGTTATTTGGCTGTGCCATAAATCAATAAGCTCTAAATTAAATCTGTCCCCAAATTTCAGTAAGATAATTTTAAGTGCTAGTCCCTGTTAAAATAATATCTCTTTGAGCTCCCTGTCTTTTTATTTGTAACTTGTTTTTGCTTTCATGACATTGCATTTAACAAATCATATAACCATGTCCATATTCATTAATGTTAAGTAGATATCTGTTTATTTTAGTAATCAATCATAGTTACTGACAGATGATTCTATTCTGCTAATTTGTAAATTATTCACCTATTTCTGCAAATCCATGATTGTCTGGTTTATATATGCATAGTAAACATTTACTTATAAAATAAACAGGTGAACACCAATCAAAAAGCTTAACTTTGAATAACGTTTTGATCATTTAAAATTTCTAAGACAGGTTATCAGTACCTATGACTTACTTCCAAAATCCTGAACAGCTCCATAAAATTACAGAATCTCATAAATCTTTGAAGATCTTCTCATTAGTATCAGTTTTTCTTCAACCTGCTCAAATCTCTCTAAACAGCTGCTTTGCGTGACCTGCGTACATTGGGAGTTCCACCCAACAGGACGTTTGTCTACACTTGGAAGCTAACTTCAGATGACGGACCTTTGGATGGAGACCCCCAGTGCCTGACTCAGCTGTATCAAAGCACCATCTCCCCAGAGCAGGACCTGGCCTCTGGGTTGGTGGGGACCCTACTCATCTGCAAGCCCAACGCTATTGACCGCAGAGGAAATCTGGTGAGATGACAAAAGCGCCAGACACATGCTCTCCTTACTGTGTACTATTGGCTGTAACGCTTTTTTGTTTGCTCATTCCTTGAAGCTGGGCCCCGACCAGAAGCAAAGTCTCATATTTGCTGTGTTTGATGAAAACAGAAGTTGGTACTTTAAGGAAAACATGAAGAGGTCAACTCAAAGCTCCTACAACACCACAGACCCCGACTTCTATGAGTCCAATGTCATCTACAGTGAGTTCAACATGTTTGCATTTGTTTTTTGCCTCTTTAGATTTTTCCACCATTTTTAGTGGATAGTGTGAAAACAAAAACTTGTACTTTGAATGTGCCTCCCCCTGCAGGTATAAACGGCACCATGTTTAGCGGGCGTCAGTTTGTCATGTGTCAGACGGATGTTTCCTTCTGGCACGTGGCCAACGTGGGAACCCAGAGTGAATTCCTCTCCGTCTATTTCACCGGAAACCTGTTTCAGTACCAAGGCCTCTACCAGTCTGTTCTCACCCTCTTCCCCATGACGGCTGTAACTATTCCCATGGAGGCAGAAGTGATCGGTGAGGAAAAAGCTCACATTTACACCACGTTCCTAACATGAATGGGTTCAGAGATTCTAGTTTAATTGGCGATACATAACTGTATTTGGAGTGATGGGAGTTGCCATTCAGATGTATCCCATGACCAACACAATACTTCTAAATACTCTACATTTCATAAAGCGTGGATTGAAATATAAGGTTTGGACAACATGGAGTCATTTATCAGTTCTTATCAACAATTTTTATACAGGTTTATCAGTTATAACTATAAACGTTAATGTATTTCTTTGGGATTTTACCGATAAATCAAGACAAAGTAACACATAACTGAGAAATGGAAAATAATCTTTAGCAAATAGAATCATAAACGGGGAGCAGGCATTTTTATATAGTCACCTGAGTCCATACTTTGTAGAACAATAATCTGCTGTGGTTAGAGCTACAGCTTTGCACATGTAGAGTCTGAACGTTATTATGCATATTCTATACAAGAGCTTAAGTTCAGTGAGATTGAATGGAGAGTGTCTGTGAGCATTAATGTTCTTGTCTTACCACAGATTCTCAATTGGATTTACGTCTGTACTTTGACTGGGCCATTCTATCACATCAGTATGCTTTGATCTAAACCAGCTATTTGGACCAAAAATCAATACACGTGTTTGGCACACATGCCAAAAGATGTGTCTACTTTTCATTAAAAACACAAAGAATTATTACACTATGTTAAATTTGAATTAACATACTGTTAATTAAAATTTACAGTATGTTCAATTTATTGTAGAACAATAAATTGAACATTTATTGTTGGTCCAACCATTTCTTACTGAAAATAGCTTGGACCTATGATTTCACAAAAAGTGACCTGCATCCTGCTTCAATTTTCACTTTCATTCGTTAAACAGAAAGTTTCATCTCCATAAAGTCCAGATTTGTGAGATACACAAATAATTTCTGTCCAATTAACAGATCCTCACACCTGAGCTGTGGATCTCTGCAGCTCATCCAGAGTCCCTAATGAACCTCTTCATATTGCTATCAATGAAAACCATGTATTCTTTCCTTTCACTTCACAGTCATAAGCTCATGGGTGCTTTACATAAAATCCTAGTAAAATATATTAAATTTTTGGTTAAAATGTGAAAATATATATATTAAAAAAGTTTAAGGTCTGAATACTGCTGCATAGCACTACATCCTGACTTTCTCTTCCAGGTGAGTGGGAGATAAGTGCCTTTGACAGCAAGCTTAGAAGTCGGGGAATGACCATCCGCTACACTGTCCGTGTCTGCAAAGAGTTTTCTCTGGTCGACCGCGATGAGGATGAAGATATCTCTGAATATATGGACAAAGCACTTTTGCAACCGAGGGGCTTGAGACCTCAGAATGGCACAATGTTGGTTCGAGTGTGCAAAAAACCTGTCGCCAACAACACAGTTGGTCAAAATGTAACTTTGGGCGAAGATGCACATGGCCTGTGTCAGCTGAAGAGAGTGCCGGCAGCGTCAGTAAAAAGGGAACAAGTTCCCTCAGAGGTGGGAATCCCAGAAGATGTCCTGGAAGAAGTAGACAGAGATGGGGGCTGGGCAACTCCTGAAAATCTGACTAAAGCAGAACTAAACAGAGGTGGGAGACAGAAACGAGAGGCTGGTGGGAACTGGACAGAGAACAATGACATCACACTAAATGGTGATGCATCAGAAAGTCAACAGGTCCGCTCTGAAAACTTAATCTCTCCAGTTGAGGAGATGGGTGAAAACTACATCTATTCTGAATCTGAGGGTCTTTTAGATGATCTGTTGGATCTGGAATACAACTTCACTGATGGCAACACAACAGAGGTCAATCTGTCCTTTGAGTATGATGACTACAACAGTGAGGTACACATGTTTAGTTTTTGTCTTATTCAGGAGAATCCAAACCTTCTGCTTCACTGCTATAAATGTTTAACTGTTTCAACAGGTGAACGGTTCATCTGAAATATTTGGCACGGGTGCAGTTGGTCCGCGCTCTGGAGAAACCAAACCCCGTAATTACTACATTGCCGCAGATGAAATCACATGGGATTATGGCATCAAAACACCAAATCAATTCATTAAACCCAGGTGGGAATAAAAGTCTGACCAAACTTGGGCTATTTTTGCAAAGTAGTGTATGAGTGTCTAGAATTGTTAAGCTAGTAGAGACATAACTTTGCAGACTTGTAATTGGAATTGCTGTGAAAGGTGGTTCTACAAGAGAACAGACACAATGATTCTTCTCACTCGCTGAAACAGCAGTTCTTAATACTTCATTTTCCTCAAATCAGAGAGATGCGTCGGGGGATGAGGAAGTTCCTTCCTCATTATACGAAGGTGGTGTATCGCTCTTACGTGGATAAAGACTTCAAGCAGCCCATCAACAGAGGAGAGCTTGAAGAACACTTGGGAATCATTGGACCTGTCATCAGAACTGAAGTTAACGATCTCCTCACAGTGAGTTTCTTCCTCTGTAAGGAAAGAAGCATAAGAAAAGTTTTTCCGGGTCCTCTTCTTCCTGCTTGTTTGTGATTTGTCATAGAAAATAGGTAAATTTTGTTAATTACCAGAGTACAAATACCTCTGATTATGAAGTCAAATCTAATGTTTCTCATTTATGCCGTGTCCTAACTCAGGTGACCTTTAAGAACAATGCCAAGAGACCCTACTCCCTTCATCTTCATGGAGTGTATGACCGCAATCAGCATGTTAGCCCCGCACAGAGCAGTGCATCCTTTGGTATTCCTGGAGAACCTGTTCCTCCAGGACAGACCCGGACTTACAACTGGAAAATTAGTGAGAAACAAGGACCCTCTGATCCTGAGTTTAACTGCAAGACTGGAGCTTACTACTCCACTGTGGACAAGGTCTGCTGCTGTGTTACTGACACATTCAAAAACTGATTCATGTAGCAAACATTCTCGCTTAATTTCTTTGTCTCATACAGGAGAGGGACCTTCACTCTGGTCTGATTGGTCCACTTGTGATCTGTAAGTCTGGAACCTTGCAGACTTACAAATGGCAGAATAACCTCAATATGCAACCAGACATCCAGGATTTCTCCCTGCTCTTCCACACCTTTGATGAAACTAAAAGCTGGTACCATGAGGAGAACCTGCTGAGGTACTGCTCTCCCCCCTGTCAGGCCAACACACAGGATCCCTGGTACCACACCAGCAATAAGTTTGCAGGTAACTCATTGTGTTTCTTGTAAATCTTGCTTTTTCTGCTCGGTAATGAGTCCATTAACAAAAGCAATGAATGTTTTTCCTTAGCCATAAATGGCTATGTGGCCGAGACTCTTCCTGGTTTGGTTGTGGCCCAGCATCAGCCAGTGAGGTGGCACCTTCTTAATGTTGGAGGCGACAGGGAGTACCATGCTGTTCACTTCCATGGTTTACCTTTCACTGTCCATGCTAAACAAGAACATCGTATGGGTGTCTTCAACCTGTTTCCAGGTAAAAGCACACACACTCAAACACACATTTGTATCCATACTTTCCCTAGAAGGGGGCCAGACTTTCTTGATTTCTTTTTATGATCAATAGTGATAGTCTGGAGTTCTGTTGTTGTTCCCTTGCATGTGTGGGTTCTCTCTAGGGACTCCAACGTCCTCCCGTAGTCCAAAAGCCTGACAGTAAAGTTAACTGGTCTCTCTAAATTGTCCTTTGGTTGTTTGGCCTTTTTGCTTCTGTGTTGGCCTCTGATGGACAAGCGTACTGTCCAGACTGTACCCAAGCACATGCCCAATGACTTCTGGATATAGGCACCAACCAACTTTGTGGTGCACCTGTACTGTACTTACTGTGGTTGTTTTGATGTTGCCGACTCTTGGTGCCGTCCAAACCATCCAAACTGTTTTAAACTATTTTGGCAAGCACTGAATGCTAACTTATGAATAAACAGTAGCATAAAATTAATCAAAGTCTAAATAAAAAAACAATAAAACATCTGGTCTGTAAAAACTACCGTATTTTCCGCACTATAAGGCGCACCTAAAACCCTTCAATTTTCTCAAAAGCCGAGAGTGCGCCTTATAATCCGGTGCACCTTATATGTGAAAAAAGTTTAAAAAATAGGCCGTTCATTGAAGGTGCGCCTTATAATGTGGTGCGCTTTATAGTGCGGAAAATACGGTAATAGTCAAGATTAATTAATTATTAAGAAATAAATACATTTCTATGTAACATGAACTGTCCATAACTTTCTCTGTCTCACTCATTGCTCTGTTCTCATTCCTGAAGGTGTTTTTGGGACGGTGGAGATGAAACCCCCCACGGTTGGGACATGGTTAGTGGAGTGCACCATCGGCGAATACCAGCTGGCTGGGATGAGAGCCAAACTCTTGGTCTATGATCCGAGTAGGTGCACACATGTCCTACTGACAGAAGTACTGATTGAATTGGATGCTTTTTAATTGTACTGTGTTACTGTGTCTAGCCTGAGATGTGTATTAAGATTCCTGGGACATGCATATCTATAAGAAAAACTCCCCAAACTTCAGCATTTTTTGTTTGTTTTTGTGATTTGTCATTAGTGTTTTTGAATCCTTGATATTTTTATGCTGACATCTATGGTTCTGTTTGTACCATAGATGTCAGAATTGTTCTAACTTGACTAAAGAAATACTTGTTGTTTGAGGTCCTGTCTTTTTCATCAGGCTTAGATAAAATTGAAATTTTCTGGGAAGTGTCTGATAAGTGAGGCATTTATCAGGAATAAATGCCTGATTTGCTATATATCACAGTGTGTAATATTTGAATTGATAGGCCATATTTTCCAGACTGATAGTAAGTTCAGGAAATGGTAATAAGAGTTTTACACTTATAACTACCGTATTTTCCGCACTATAAGGTGCACCACATTATAAGGCGCACCGTCAATGGATGGCCTATTTTTAAACTTTTTTCATATATAAGGCGCACTGCATTATAAGGCACATAGAATAGACGCTACAGTAGAGGCTGGGGTTACGTTATGCATCCATTAGATGGGACTGCGCTAAAGGGAATGTCAACAAAATAGTCATATAGGTCAGTCAAACTTTATTAATAGATTACAAACCAGCGTTCTGACAACTCCAGTTCATTCCCAAAATGAATAAACAGCTGTTTTATTATTTTTCCCGAGGTAAAGTAAGTGACGTGGTATTTTCGTGACACAGTTTATCTTTTAACAACAGCAAGGTATAACATATAGTGGAGGGGAACTTTTCCTCGATTCAATAAACACGTAAAAAACAGTCTGGTACTGTTACGGTAAATCAAACAGTTAGTGCAATCACAATATATATCCACTTCCGCACCATTGATTCGTTCATGTTAAATTCTCTCGCTGCTGCTCTATTCCCATGTTCTACTGCGTGACTGATCGCCTTGAGCTTCAACTCTGCGTCGCAAGCGTGTCTCTTAATAGGAGCCATTTTGGGGTCTTTACACAAAACCCAGCGTGCACCGCACGCTTCTTCTTCTACGGGGGAAAATGAAGTCGGCGGCTGCTTACCGTAGTTGCTGAGACCTGTTGTGGCTCAATATTGGTCCATATATAAGGCGCGACCGGATTATAAGGCGCGCTCTCGGCTTTTGAGAAAATTGAAGGTTTTTAGGTGCCCCTTATAGTGCGGAAAATACGGTAATTAAAAAATCATTTTTATTTATTAGAAAAAAAAGAATGGAACAGTAAGCTAAATACATGAATCAGAGAGTGTTTCATTACAATGTTTGAATCATGGCCTTCATCAATGTCCACTCTAATTTCAGAGTTGAGTTATCCCAGAATCCCCTCATTGATCAGGGTAATATCTGAAGTTTCATCAGTTACAGAAAAGGTCAAAACGCTGAAACACATTTCACAACTGAAATTTAAATACTGAATGCTGTTTGCTTTAAATGTGTTTAGTGTGTATTTTATATTTTAGGAACACTGACGCACTTTATTGAACTTTTCTTTCGATGTTGTGACATGCAGAATGTGTTTTACCTCTGGGAATGAAATCAGGGCGGATTGAAGACTCCCAGATTACAGCATCAGATCACAGCGGTAAGACCAGCTGGGTTTTTCTTTTATATGCAACAGGCTTTTTAATGTGACAAGTACCAAAAGAATTAGCACAATAATCAGTCAATCTAAAGAAAATACCTCAGCTTTATGAAATACAAACATCAGGAAGTAAGATGGGGTTATAGTCTTTATGTTGGTTTATGTTTCTGTATCCAGGTAACTGGGAGCCAAGGCTGGCAAGACTCGATATGACTGGTTTTTACAACGCCTGGATGGGAAAAGGCACTATGTCGTGGTTGCAGGTAAGACGTTCTGAGCATTTACACCTGACACTTAAAGCCAAAGTTCAGGTATTGTTGTGAAACAGTCAGTGTAAAATAATTTGTGGTTTCAGGTTGATCTTCTTAGGCCCACCCTGCTGCATGGCATCCAGACACAGGGGGTGAGCTCGAAGCTGAGGGACCACTACACCGCCACCTTCAAAGTGTCCTACAGCCTCGACCAAGAGACTTGGACCACTTACAGGGGAAAGAGCTCCATTAACACCAGGGTGCGTCCACAGTTCCTTCGACATCACAGCAAAGGCTAAACAGCTGTGTTATCATCTTCATAGTCCCTTTAGTCTGAACTGTTCTCTGCCTAACAGTGCTGAGACCAAGGTTATTGTAGTAAACCAAAACGAACAAAATAAAAAAAACAGAAATTAAGGCTACCTTCACACTGCAACATGAAGTGACCCGATTCAGATTTTTTGTCAAATCGGAATTTTTTTTCGCGTAGTTGTTCATACTTCCAAATAAGAATGGCAAACAACCTGAAAGTGTCCCGCATGCGCAGTATAGAGCGTAATAACGACACGCATAGTGTTTTGCCAACCGCCATAAAAGAGAAGTAGTGCTCAGTGTTTGCAGAAGTAAACATAAATGCTAACGGTGGAGCATAGCGTACACATGTGAAGTTGTTGTCCGACTGCAGCCAGCATACTAGCAACTTCATCCTCATTGTAGTCCGTCATCGTTGTTGTTTTTCTTCCCGCTTGCAGGACGCGGAATAGTGATATTTGCTGAGTATCAGTGAGTTAACGTCGAATGACCGCGACCTGACCGTTGAGATTCTGACCGTTGAGATTCAGGTCACATTTGAAAAGAGCAGATACGTATCGGATATCCAAATGGACTGTGTTTCATTATGTCAAAAAAAGTCGGAATTGGGTCACTTCAGTCTGCAGTGTTAATTAAAATAAATAAAAACGGTAATTAATGGGGAAAACACAATAACTAAGGCAAACTATATTGTGTTTATAAAACTAGCTAAAACATACTGAAATTAGAGCAACAATAATCCTTGTTTTGTGTAATTAATCTATTTATTAGCCTTTCGGTCTGATGTGACTTTTTTTTTTCCGCACATGCAGTTTGTCAGCTGTAATCAAATTGCGACACTCCTAGTGGCACATACTCGAGTCCGCAAAATGATGTGTAGTGGCTGCTTATTTGTTCTGGAGTAAAGCCACTATATTGTTCAATTGGCTTCAGTTTTCTTTCTTTGTTGACGTTCGTTAGCTTAGCTCTTAGCTGACGCGTTTCTGTCCGGTGATATGCTCTTGTACACTAAAAAAGTACTTACTAGTCCACACAAAGTCTGATGAACGACGAACTTTACTTTTCTTCGAGCAGACATTACATAAGAACTCTTCAGTCTTGCACAGCATTCCACATTTTAACGGTCAAAAACTGTGTAGGGCTTAGTTGACCACACCACATCGAATTTTATTTCTGAACTAAGTGACGCAGCACTTTTCATGTTTTCAATTATGTCCGTTAGGTGGCGCTTTTCTACAAAACACATACTAAAATAAAACCTTATTGTAAAGAAAATATCTAAATATACAAAAGGCATACACAATAATATACAACGTTCAAACTGACATTTTTGGCTCTTACATGATGACTGCAAATGTCGGGATAAAATGCCAGAGTCAGTTGGTTGTTTGACAATAATTTAATTCATTTTTAGAAAATTGTTTCTTCTGTTGAATATACATTACCCAACTGATGTTTAAGGACGAGCATAGTCATGACAACACTATACTTTGACCTTTTTGAATTCTCCACCTAAAAATGAACCAAAGTATGAAAAAACTAAAACTACCTAACATAGCTAATAAAAATTAAACTGAAACTAATATTTACACTAATTATAATTAATAAAAACTAGCAAATCCACTGTAAAACTAATGAAGACTAACTGAATTAGACCATCAAAAAGTCACAACTAAATAATACTAAACTACAATGAAAAATTCAAAACTACTCTAACTGTGCTGCAGAAGTTTCGTGGCAACCTGGACAGCTCCAAGACAAAGGAAAACAGTTTCTCTCCACCATTCGTGGCTCGCTACATCAGGATTCATCCACACGACTACAAGCAGAAACCCGCTCTCCGACTGGAGCTGCTGGGATGCGATCTGAACAGTGAGTCGATTCAACTTTTTTTTAGTACTTGGAGAAAGTGAGAAATGACTCAGCCTGTATGTTTTATGTGTGTGTGGGTGAGCAGGCTGCTCTCTGCCTTTGGGACTTGAGAAAGGGAGCGTTCCTGACAGCAGCTTTAGCGCCTCATCGTTCCATTCGTCTTTCCTGCGAAGCTGGAGCCCCTTCCTCGCTCGCCTGCACCAGAGCGGTGGAGCCAACGCCTGGAGGCCAAAGGTGTGTTCACGTTTTTGCGAAGTATAAGTGTATACACTGATTACCATGCCGACTGCACACTGCATAAAGAAATTAATTAATGACAACACTCAAGACCTTTAATCCATCAATAACCTTTCGTCTGCATTATCGGTGACATTTGGGCTCCATCAGGTGGCAAAGAAGCGGTGAAGCTCTCAAAGCAGACCATTAACCTTTCTCTCTTCACACTCCGTTATCATGTTTGGCTTCAGCCTCTCTTTCCTCTCCTCTTCAGCTTATCGTTTTAACACTTTCCAGAAGTGAACTGCAGGCGTGTGACTTGTCCTCGTGGCACCTTATTGAGCTGCTGTGGCACCGGAGAACAACAGAGGTCAATCTCTCTGCGCCGACCTTTGGTTAGAAGATAGTTCTAGGCTAAGATGAACAAACAGTAAAAATGTTGCATAAAACCAAAAGAATTTCAACAACGAAGGAAGTGAAGGGGAAACTTTTGTCCACAACCGGTTTCCACATCGTGCCAGTAAAGAGTAGCGGAATAAATAATGCACGGATAAAACATTGTTCTTCTATGTTTCAGTGTCTCAACAACCATGTTCTAAACTTAAGAGTAAATTATTTTGTTGTTGTTTTTTAAAAAGAAATATAAGTGAGCAAAATCTTTTTTATATTTCAAGACAAACAATTATACAACACTAGTTGAGAGAAGACATGTATTTTAATCTTTCTGGAGTTTGTGCAGGAACATAGAGAAGTGTTTCTTTTTTCTTTGCCTTTTTTGTCAACAAGTTTCCATATAAAACAAAGTTTTTCTTTGATCTAAAAACACATTTTTATATCAAGCCAAGCCAACCTGAGTAAATACAAAATTATTTTTTTCATGTCTTAGCCAATCTGGATCTATGTGAAAAAGTAATCACCCCAATAATTGTGCCATCCTGGGCACCAGCTGCCATAAAGTGTTTGTAATAACTAATGGGTTTTGTTCCACTCTTCTTCCAGAATCATTTTAATTCAGCCACATAGGAGGGTTTTCCAGAATAAACAACTTGTTTTTTTAAGTTCATACCACTGCTTCTTAAAAGCAGTGGTATGATGGTCTTGGATTAGACCATCTAAAAACCTTGATTTGTTTGTTGACCCATTAGTCACTGGGCTTTTTATTATGATTTGGATCATTATCCCACTACATAAACCAGGAGAACTTAAATTTAAAGCCACAAACCAATCTCAAACCTGAGCATTCATTTTACCAAGAATGCTCAGGAACAAAATTTATGGTTTCATTGATTGTGGAAAGTCATTGCATTTAAAAAGAAATTTTGTCAAAAAAGCCAGCTTTTGTTGATCATACACTGAGAATATCCTCTTGAAATCTGAAGATGCTTCAATATCTTGTTTGCCTCAGAACAACAACCCCCACGAGTGGCTGCAGGTGGATTTGGGGAAGGCCAAACGGATCACAGGCATCATCACGCAAGGCGCACGGTCGATGCTGACCCAGATGATGGTAACAGAGTTCTCGGTCACATTCAGTCAGGACCGACATTCCTGGAGCAGCGTGTTGGAGGAGAGCTCCCAGAGAGAAAAGGTGTGCAAAAGAATTCACAAACGGTTTCCATTTACACTCAAGTCTGCGTCACAGCTGCCAGGCAGACTCTGCACATTTCTCAACTCTAATATTTATTCAGCTATTCAGTGAATCAGAGCCGAGACTGCCAGTAGGTGAGTCAACCCAGTTTTTTTGCAGCGCTAGTGTGGGTTTTGAAAAATGTTGAACTACATCTTTGGATGGGTGGCAAAAGAAAAAATAAAGACTATTTCCACATGCTTTGGTCTTTGCGATTAAATTAGTATACAGTGTCATGTAAAAGTATTAATACCACAGGAGCTTTTACGACTTTACAAGCAGAAACATTTTGCATTTCATTGGGATTTTAGAAAAACAAAAAGTAGTGGAGTGGAAGGAAAATTATACATGGATTTAAATTTGAAACGTGTGAAGAGAGGTCATGCAGGGGTAACAGCAAACATGTGAAAGAAGATGCCAAAATTTAATATTTTGCTCTGCGTGCAAATTACTATTTGTGGTGGAAAACTAAAATTTCAAATCTCATCTTCAACCTGTACAACAAGCCTAGGCAGCCACCCAGAAATACAATGCAGTTTCTTTTTTTCATCAATCCATCTTCATGTGTAAGAGTCCAGACCTGAATCAAGTAGAAAATATCTGCTGGGTCTTGAAAATTGTATGTTCAAGTACAATTTTCATCCAGTCTGTTTAAGTTTGAGCTATTTCCCAAAGAAGAAAAGAAAGAAGAAAGAAGTGTTACAAACATTGACTCAGGGTGGCTGAAAACAATGTGCAGCTTCATCATTTTCCTTCAGTTTCACAATGATGCACTGTTTTATGTTTTTCTGTTCTGTGTCTGTAATGAGACAAAATGAGAGAAACTTCAAGAGCTGAGAGTATTTTTCTGAGGAACTGCATGCACTGACATGATAAATGCCATCTTTCTGTGCTGTTTCCTGACTTCTTGCTCTTCCCTTTCCTCATCAGATCTTCACAGGCAACAACGATCCGGATGAGGAAGTTTTCACAGTTTTCGAGCCTCCTTTGTTCGCCCGCTACCTCCGTATCCATCCACGGGGCTGGGTCAACGACATCGCCCTCCGCCTGGAGGTGTTGGGCTGTGACACCCAGCGGGGGGTCGAACTGCCTCGACAGTGAACACCAGCGCCAGCAGCAGCAGTTTTTTGGATTTAACTGGACCTTTTTTTTTTCTGTGGATTTTGCTGAAGAATGAGATAATGTAGCGCACTTAAGTTACAATTTGAAGCTGTTCCCTCTGTAGCCAGAACATTGTTTACATTTTCACTTGTTTTCTTTTTGACACTGTGATATTTGATGAAGAGCACACATATGCTAAGCTCATAGGGAAGTAGACGTTTATGGAACACTTGATTTTGATTGTGCTAAAAAAACATTTTGAATGTAAGCAGGTGTAAATATTTCAGACTTAGATTGCTGTTTTCTGTTGACTACTTGTGTATCATTGGGAAAGTTGTATTTTTTCTGCTTTATTTGAGATATTAAACTATGAGTTCCATGACACCTTCAACATGTGTCAGGCATTTATTGTCAGAAACTTACACAGATAGACACTAGGAGGTGCTAGAGTACCTGCTGTTTCTTCTGCACGAAAAAGAACCCTTCTGAAATCTTTTTTTGTTTTTTTAGTAGTGCACTCTCTGTCACCAAACAATAACATACTGATTTTAAATAGATTTAGAGATATTATGCTATAGCTGTTCCTGTAAAAAACAAAATCCCACCTGTGGCACAAGTTGCTCTTTTTTCCCACTTAATCACCTGCACACCACTGCTTATTTTCGTTTTTCTTTTCTTCTTGCCAGAAGCCTTCTCATGTTTTTAATCTTTTGTTCCCAGCCTCTTCATTCAGTCCTGAAATGTTGTTTTTTCTTATCCACCTCCGAGAGGCCCTCCTGGCAGAAACAATGAGACGGTTGAGCTCCAACATTGTTCTGTTATAAGTTAAACTATGCAGTTCTGTTGCCCAGAGGAAGTACGAGTTTGTTCACAGACATGATAATTGGGTTGAGGGACTGGAAGGCAACTGGTCGGATCAATACGGTGTGTGAGAGTGTTTGTACCATAAGACCTGACCAAAATGTGTCACCTCATTATCTGTCAGGAAGTTTCCAGGCAGGTGGGAGGTGTTGTGTTTAGTTTGGAGGTTAAGAGCAGACAGGACCTGCGTCGGAGGGCATGTGGCAATTCACAGCTTGATGTCCTCAGCCAGGGCCCGAGCGCAAAATTCATATACGTCAATAAACCTTTTTAATCGCTGTCTTTCTCCACCTGAGTCTCTCCAGACTGAAATATAATTAGGTCATTTTCACAAGATATAGAGTGATTGTTGAGGCTAACGCATGAGTGTGTGTGTGTGTATATACTTAGCCATGTGTAAACCTAAATGAAATGGAAAATTGATTAACCTTTGTTTATTTTTATTATTTGCTTTAATAATGAGGGTCCATTTGAAAATACTGAGTTTAAGGGGTAGGAGTTCATAAGTTTCTTACTTCTTCCTACTCCTTTTCAAGCATGTTAAGATTATTGTGGTACAAATTTATGTGACACAAATCTGTGTGTGATTTTATACTTCTATCATGTTCAAAATAAATAAATAAATAAACCACCTCGGTGACCTCGTCCCCAGAGATTGGAGAGCCCAACCCAGAGTCCACAGGCTCAGCTTCATCAATGGAAGGCATGTTGGTGGGATTGAGGAGGTCTTCGAAGTACTCTGCCCACCGGCCCACAACGTCCCGAGTAGAGGTCAGCAGCACACCATCCCCACTATAAACAGTGTTGGTGCCGTACTGCTCCCCCCCCCCACCTGAGACGCCGGATGGTGGACCAGAATCGCCTCAAAGTCGTACGGAAGTCTTTCTCCATGGCCTCTCCAAACTCCTCCCACGCCCGAGTTTTTGCCTCAGCAACCACCCGAGCCGCATGCCGCTTCGCCTGCCGGTACCTATCAGCTGCTTCCGGAGTCCCACAGGCCAAAAAGGCCCGGTAGGACTCCTTCTTCAGCCTGACGGCATCCCTCACCGAAGGTGTCCACCAACGGGTTCGAGGGTTGCCGCCGCGACAGGCACCGACAACCTTGCGGCCACAGCTCCGATCGGCCGCCACGACAATGGAGGCACGGAACACGGTCCACTCAGACTCCATGTCCCCCACCTCACCCGGGACGTGTTCGAAGTTTTGCCGGAGATGGGAGTTAAAGCTCCTCCTCACAGGGGATTCCGCCAGACGTTCCCAGCAGACCCTCACAACACGTTTGGGCCTGCCAGGCCTGACCGGCTTCCTCCCCCACCATCGGAGCCAACTCACCACCAGGTAGTGGTCAGTGGACAGCTCCGCACCTCTCTTCACCCGAGTGTCCAAGACATACGGCCACAGATCCGATGAAACGATGACAAAGTCGATCATCGAACTGCGGCCTAGGGTGTCCTGGTGCCAAGTGCACACATGGACACCCTTATGCCTGAACATGGTGTTCGTTATGGACAATCCATGACGAGCACAGAAGTCCAACAACAGAACACCGCTCGAGTTCAGATCGGGGGGGGGGCGTTCCTCCCAACCACGCCCCTCAAGGTCTCACTGTCATTGCCCACGTGAGCGTTGAAGTACCCCAGCAGAACAAGGGAGTCCCCAGGAGGAGCACTCACCAGTACCCCCTCTAAGGACTCCAAAAAGGGTGGGTAATCTGAACTGTTGTTCGGCCCGTAAGCACAAACTACAGTCAGGACCCGTCCCCCCACCCGTAGGCGGAGGGAGGCTACCCTCTCGTTCACCGGAGTAAACCCCAACGTACAGGCGCCGAGATGGGGAGCAACAAGTATGCCCACTCCTGCCCCACGCCTCTCACCTTGGGCAACTCCAGAGTGGAAGTCCAGCCCCTCTCAAGGAGGCTGGTTCCAGAACCAGAGCCATGCGTCGAGGTGAGACCGACTATTTCTAGCCGGAACCTCTTAACCTCACACACTAGCTCCGGCTCCTTCCCCACCAGAGAGGTGACATTCCACGTCCCAAGAGCCAGCTTCTGCAACCGAGGATCAGACCGCCAGGGTCCCCTCCCTCTGCCGCCACCCATCACACAATGCACCCGACCCCTTTGGCCCCTCTCATGGGAAGGGGGACCCATGTTTCCTCTTCGGGCTGAGCCCGGCCGGGCTCCATGGGTAAAAGCCCGGCCACCAGGCGCTCGCCATCGTGCCCCCCCTCCAGGCCTGGCTCCAGAGTGGGGCCCCGGTGACCCGCGTCCGGGCGAGGGAACGCCAAGTCCAATGTTTTTTCTCATCATTGGGGTCTTCGGGCTGCGCTTTGTCTGGTCCCTCACCTAGGACCTGTATAGGAATAGTCTTATTGAATTGTTTTTTTTAAGGACAGTCCATCCTGTCAATGTCCGCATCACCTATGCCCTGGGAATTGTCACCCTCTTTCCCAGTTTGAAAGATAATTGCTCCCCAATTGCTCATCAATTGCTATGCGAGTACCTGAAGATTCTCTTCGTGGGTCATAATTTGGTTGGATTTCTTTCTTTTTTACAATGTGGATTAACCATGTAACTGTCCTCTTGAATACAATGTAATTGACATTTTGTGGTTTCTGTTCTGGGATAGGAGCATTTCTACGATCCTCAAAGTGGACAGGGCTACCTGGCCCATCGATTGAAAACCGTTCAGCATAACACTGCAAGTGACTTTAAGAGGAACTCCCTGTCTGCTCATCATCGTATATTTGCGGTGCTTTTAGAATTGCTATTTTCCTAAACCCCCCCAAAAAATCATCCTGTTTATGAGTATTTTTCATAGATGTAGATGAATCCCAGTTTGTTCATATCGTCTGCACTGCTCCAACCTGCAATTCTTATGTTGGCACCATCAGCTTTAAATACCCGTTTTCCACCCACAACATATGTATAAAAATGGTTGGTTGTTGCATTTAGGATTTTGCAGCAAATAACTGAAGACAAACGGTACAGCTGAGTTCCACTTTCCAAAGGAATGTGAATGGTTGCGCTAGGAATCACAGGTAATCTATTGTCTTCCTCATTGGTGTACCGATGCAGATACAAGGTTATCACGTCAGGTGAGCTGTCCAAGTATTTTTTCTCTACACTAAAGGTGTTGCAACATTGCTTGTGAGACCACTCTACAAAAACAAAACGTTCAAGAAGAGATGCCGTGGTTTCATTTGGTTGTGCATCTGACAGGTAAATTACAGGACCAAGGTCTGACATGACCGGTCTAACCACCGCACAGTCTTCACAGGTGATAACGTTCTTCACTTTGCAAAGTGAGTTAATACCACATGGATTTAGCCAGCTTAAAATAGCCTCCAAAAACTCTGCTATGTCATTCGGTTGTCCCAAGGCCAAAGACGGTATAGTTCGATTTAATTCTATCAGAACTTGGTAGATTTCATCTGAGCAAAAATATTTCCCCGGGTTATTCAAGGCTGTGCAAAGAAAGGTGGCATATAATGGAGTTCGTGATAAAGCTCCAAAGAACTTTTCAGGATTCCGAGTCAGGTACTTTCTGGTAATACTCAGATTCAAAATGCTGTGCATTGTGGCATTCATCCAACAGTTATTGAATGAGTTGGGAAACTTGCAAAAGAACACAGTCGGATCAAGATTACAATTTGCTTGATTGTTTAGTGCTTTTTTAAAGTCTGCGTCATCTCCAAATTTAGCTTTAAGCTTGTCCTCTAAAGTCATTTCATATTGAAGAGAGTCTTGATGGGTTCCATGGATGATCTGTTTGTCGTTTGTGCCTGTTTCATCGCCGGTGGCATTTTCATTCTGAGCAAGACCTGAGCAGACTGAAGGACTCCCATCCTCAGAAGTGATCATTCTGCCATGTTCATTCTGCAATGTACTTCTTTCTCTAGCACCAACTTCATCGTCAAAATTCTCTTCCTGTCCAGTAAAAACAGTCTCACTGACTGGGATTCCAGAGTTGCTTTGTTTGTTAGTACTAACATCATCCCCTTTAGCAAAAGACTCAGAAAAACCACCAATTTCTTCAGAATGTGTCTCAGACATTTTCTGGTTTTCACTGTTCATTGCCGTTTGGCTGGCTTTATTGTTTCGGGCAAATGCCATAAAAAAATCCACAAATTTTTTTAATGCTGTCGTTAGATGGGTAAATATATTTTTAGATGGACCTTTCTTGACCAGCTTGATATCTTCTTTACAAGCACTAAGACAATCAACGTTTTCAAATGTGTTCATTGTCAAAGCCTTAGTTGTAGTTTCAGACTTAACTTTCTCAACCTTAGAGTTAGCTTGCACGTCCAGGTTAATGTTTTCCTCTGAAGCGCTGGCAAAATCGGCAAATCTTTCGGACATCTTCATTGTCAAAGGTTTAGCTGTTGTTTTAGAGTTAACTTTCTCAACTTTAGCTCTAACTCCCACGTCCAGGTTAATGTTTTCCTCTGGAACGACAGAAAAATCAGCAAATCTTTCCGACATCTTCAATGTGAAAGGTTTAGCTGTTTTAGATTTAACTTTCTCAACTTTAGTGCTAAGGTTAATGCTTTCCTCTGAAGCGATGGCAAAATCGGCAAATCTTTCCGACATCTTCAATGTCAAAGGTTTAGTTGTTGTTTTAGAGTTAACTTTCTCAACTTTAGCTCTAACTCCCACGTCCAGGTTAATGTTTTCCTCTGGAACGACAGAAAAATCAGCAAATCTTTCCGACATCTTCAATGTGAAAGGTTTAGCTGTTGTTTTAGATTTAACTTCCTCAACTTTAGTGCTAAGGTTAATGCTTTCCTCTGAAGCGATGGCAAAATCGGCAAATCTTTCTGACATCTTCAATGTCAAAGGTTTAGTTGTTGTTTTAGAGTTAACTTTCTCAACTTTAGCGCTAACTCCCACGTCCAGGTTAATGTTTTCCTCTGGAACGATGGCAAAATCGGCAAATCTTTCCGACATCTTCAATGTGAAAGGTTTCGCTGTTGTTTTAGAGTTAACTTTCTCAATTTTAGCGCTAAGGTTAATGTTTCCCTCTGAAGCGATGGCAAAATCGGCAAATCTTTCCGACGTCTTCAATGTCAAAGGTTTAGCTGTTGTTTTAGAGTTAACTTTCTCAACTTTAGCGCTAACTCCCACGTCCAGGTTAATGTTTTCCTCTGGAACGATGGCAAAATCGGCAAATCTTTCGGACATCTTCAATGTGAAAGGTTTCGCTGTTGTTTTAGAGTTAACTTTCTCAACTTTAGCGCTAACTCCCACGTCCAGGTTAATGTTTTCCTCTGAAGCGATGGCAAAATCGGCAAATCTTTCCGACATCTTCAATGTGAAAGTTTTAGCTGTTGTTTTAGAGTTAACTTTCTCAACTTCAGCACTAACTCCCACGTCCAGGTTAATATTTTTCTCTGAAACGCTGGCCAAATCACCAACATTTTCTGACGTCAAAGTGTTAGCTATTGCTTCACCTTTCTCTTCCTTCGATTGCACTTCCCCGTCCGGGTTAGTGCTGTCTTCAGGAACGCTGGAAAAAGTACAGTTTTCTGATGTCTTTACTGTGGTTTCGCAGCTGTTCTCGTCCTGAGACGTCTCCTCGACCAAGTCATTTTTATCCAAGTACCGTTCACAGATCTTTTTTGCTACATGCGTAACTGCACATCCAAGAAAGTAAGAAATGTGAATAAACATGGTGACCGGATATTAGTTAATCCTAAAGAAATCTAAAAAATCTCTGTGGAAATTTGCTTCTCTTTCTTCAACGAAGTTCAGAATAACTGAGAGATGTTGTCTCCAACAGTTTTTAAGAATCTCTCTGACATCATCAGTGAGCTCACTGTACGCTGACATCACAAAGGTTGAGGGGCAAGGTCTTGCTTCTGATGGTTTCTATGGAAACCCAAGCTGCTATGGAAGTTACAAAAGCTTTTAATTCAACACAAATTCATGCAAAACTAACCCTGTAATGTTGTTTTCGCCACAGAGACTGAGGAAAACATCATCATTGTGCCATTCTGCTCCTTCTGTGCGCAAGACATAGCTCTCATATCGTGATGTTACACTTACATAACTTAAAGCCGTCTTGGCAGGCATTTGCTATGGAGTTGCTATGACAACAATAAACAAACCACAAGCTTAGAACTAGCTCTTTCTAACTTATAAAGAATACAGGTGCATAACAACTATTACTCGATCACAATTTTTGAATGCTCTTCCCACCTCTGAGTTTTACTTAATGCTAAACTAGCAAAATTAGCTTAGCCAATGTAGCTTTTACCTCCAAGCTAAGACAGACATGTAACCTACCTGTATGTTACTACCAGAGGCCGCGCTAGAATTTTTTGTTCTCCGTCATTTTGACCGAACAGCATTAAAAAAAAATAGGTCATGTACTGTTTTTACCCGTCAAATTACAATCATATTAACAGGCTATTTAGCTGCATTTTTGTGTGGTTTAGTTAATATTCATCCAGTTGAACCGTGAATCCAGATCTCATCGCACATAAAACATCTACAGTAACTTTTTCTCCGTGACAAAAACCACTGACTGTGGCCCCAATAACTTATAGTAAATTAAATTAAACTACTCCACTTCAATTACCAGCACTGCGGTCTGAACGCACAGCCTCACAAATTCCTCCTGGTCGCATCTGCATTGAAATCTGCGCTGGTTCATCGGTCAGTTGGATTTGTCAGATCCAAACTGATCAATTGAACTTTTTTTTTTACTCTGTGCGCGGTCCAGGCCTGCGCTTTTACGAGGATTTTTTTGTGTGGTTTCGCTTCCCTGAAAAAGACAGATGTTACGTCTGCCACGCTTCTGAGCGCCGCCCTCCTTCTGGGCTGGGAGGGTAATGTCTTCCAGCTTTCTTCGCCGCGGCGGAGCCGTGTCCGCATTGCTTGTGCAGCGTACTGCGCATGTTGCGGTCTAATTAATTTCTGCACCTTTATTTATTTCCTCAAGATAAATTGTCGGCTCCTCTGTTTAGATGGATTAGCTCAACGTTGCATTCTCTTTAGTTTTCCTCTGTTCTGTATGTAATGGAGACTTGAATTAAACGCGCCATTTCTACCAAAGGTTTGGAATGCGTTTCTTAACCAGACGCTCCAAAGTGTCCGGTCTAAAACATTGGGATTCTAATTGCTGGTGGAAAAGTTCAGATCACTATGGTGAGTCCGCTTAGAACGCCGAAGAAAGCAGAGTCGCACTCCAATGGGTTTAACTTGCACTTGCGGTTTATTCCTTAACTTGACGTAACTGTGTATATGGTTTTCTAGAAAGACAAACAACAGCACAACATTAGTGTCTGAATAATTCCCAATGACTGATCTAGTATCACACATGCTAAACAACTGCAATATTAATGGACTCTTTGCACCTGCCGCGCTGACGTCACAACCGCATGCGCAAATGCGGCTCTCTTTTTTCCGCTTTGAGTTACCATGACAGCTAGAAAAGACAAAGTCGTATTTCAGACGCAAATAAAACAATACTATGAACATTGTTGTCGTCCTAATATAATGGGCTTTTAAGTTTTTATGAATTTCCAAGCGGTCCTGAATTAAGAAGACGGTGGCTTGTAAATATTCGTGGCTACCAGTTAAAGCTAACGCCGCACAGCAAAGTTTGCAGCCTTTACTTCACTCTGGATCAACTTCTTCAGCCTAAAGAAGAAGGTAAAGGAGCAGTCCTGTGTTATTTCCATGGAATTACTTCTGTATTCAACCTGAAAGAGCGAGTGTATGGGAACGAGAGAGCAGATCAGAGCCAGACAGCAGAGCTACTGATCCGCCTGTACAGACTGTGACATTTTTCTTTAGATGCACATCGGATGCGTCAAAATCCCTCTATATGGCGTTGAGAGGAAACTCCTTGGCATGTGTATCCCTCAAACTCTTCCACCATCTCCTGCATATTTCATCTAAATAAATACATTTATTTTGTAGGTGAGTTTGCTCTAGGGTTGAAGGATTGTAAGTCACTGTTCGTGTTTATCACTGCTCTCAACCTGGAGTGTCGGCCAGAACACCACTTGGGCCAGGATTCAGCTCAGGACCAGATGTAAGGATGAGGTGAAGCAGATAGAATAATAAAGATACGAGGCAGGATCCTTTAACTATTCTGTATTCCAAACTGTATTACAGATCTTGATCCAATTGAACATGGATGGGCATAAATGTGTGTTTCGGTGTGTCTGGGTGAGAGTGTGTGTGGTTTCCTAGAATAAACAAAAATAAAAAAAATAAGTTCAAAGTGTCCTATCATTACACATTACACCAAGTTATTAAACTTTAGATGACCTAAGACGGAAATAGATAAAACCTAAATAATCTCAACCTCTAAATCACTATTAATAAGCAAACTAAGACAAGTTAACTAACAACCATGCCTCTGCTCCCGCTACTGTTCAGAACAGCGCTCTACAATACACACATATAGCAGATAGCTCGGACTTAGCAACAGATGAAATAATAGCAAACGAATAAACTTCAAATCACTCAATTAGCTGCAGTAAACACTCAAATATCGCAACTTACTTATCATTGGCGCACATTTCTACGGAAAACACACATCTCTTGCAAATCTCTCCCACGTGTTAGCACAGCGGCTCAGCTACCGAACTTGCAAACCAGATTTCAGCAACGTTGGTTACAGCAGCGTGCTGACGTCATCACTGCCCTAACTACGGTATGACTTAAGGGACAAAAGTACCGCTGAACAGAACTCAAGTAATAAAAACAGTAGTACTCAACATCAAACTTAAACCATTTACGGGTCTTTTGAACATATTTAATGTTTATTTAACGTAACTCAACGTTTTTGCTGGACGGATTTGCATAGAATATTTTCAAATAGTAAAAGTTATAACGTAGGTTATAGGACTAGAGCACACAGTAAGTTTTCAACTTCCTCACCAATCCTCTTCCAATCAAGGTCCTTTTTATTCCTGTCTCTGTAGTCAGAACTTGATTGGTCGCAGATTATAGGACAAGAGCAAACAGCGACAATTAATTTATCCTCCATGGTTTTTTTCTGAAATCACATTGGAAAATGCACCATTATGCCACATGGAGGAGTCTCTCTGATTGGTTGACACTCTGTATCGAACAGCAAAAGTTCAGATTCTCAAATTTCAAATCGCGCCACGCTTGAACGTAAACCAGATGCGCCTGATGCTCAAAATATGTTTGGTGTGGACGAACCATAAGTGTGTGGTCAAGTGTCTATTTTTATACAGGTAACACGTTCAGACAGGTTCAGTAAATACAGATGAAGCATAGAAGGATAATTTAAAAATATAGTCCATGAATCCTTAAAATATCTTAAATTCATTTAAAAATGTAAGTTAATTTTATCCTAACCTTGTATATTCTATGTACATATTTTCTCCTTTCTTGCAGGACTTTTCTGTCACGCAAAAGTTTGAGTTAAAACACATTCCAGAAATTTTCCAGTTTTGAGTCCTGGTGTGACTAAAGCTACCCAGAAAACAGATCTAAAAGCAGCATTTGGTGTGACGCAAACTCTGCTTGCTACAAAAAAGCTCTTCTCTTTTACCCAATGGAGCAAAAATACAAATCCAAAGTTGTTGGGTGAAAGTCATTCACCTGCCAACTTTAATTGGTACAGACTCTGCTGAAGTATGAGGTTGAATAAGCAGGAGGTGCGTCTGTAGGGTGGTTTGAACAGTAGAGCATATGGAGGCATAAACTGAGTGTTACAAACATTGACTCAGGGTGGCTGAAAACAATGTGCAGCTTCATCATTTTCCTTCAGTTTCACAATGATGCACTGTTTTATGTTTTTCTGTTCTGTGTCTAATGAGACAAAATGTGAGAAACTTCAAGAGCTGAGAGTATTTTTCTGAGGAACTGCATGCACTGACATGATAAATGCCATCTTTCTGTGCTGTTTCCTGACTTCTTGCTCTTCCCTTTCCTCATCAGATCTTCACAGGCAACAACGATCCGGATGAGGAAGTTTTCACAGTTTTCGAGCCTCCTTTGTTCACCCGCTACCTCCGTATCCATCCACGGGGCTGGGTCAACGACATTGCCCTCCGCCTGGAGGTGTTGGGCTGTGACACCCAGCGGGGGGTCGAACTGCCTCGGCAGTGAACACCGGCGCCAGCAGCAGCAGTTTTTTGGATTTAACTGGACCTTTTTTTTTTCTGTGGATTTTGCCTGAAGAATGAGATAATGTTTATAATAAGATAATAATTACAATTTGAAGCTGTTCCCTCTGGAGCCAGAACATTGTTTACATTTTCACTTGTTTTCTTTTTGACACTGTGATATTTGATGAAGAGCACATTATGCTAAGCTCATAGGGAAGTAGACGTTTATGGAACACTTGATTTTGATTGTGCTAAAAAAACATTTTGAATGTAAGCAGGTGTAAATATTTCAGACTTAGATTGCTGTTTTCTGTTGACTACTTGTGTATCATTGGGAAAGTTGTATTTTTTCTGCTTTATTTGAGATATTAAACTATGAGTTCCATGACACCTTCAACATGCGTCAGGCATTTATTGTCAGAAACTTACACAGATAGACACTAGGAGGTGCTAGAGTACCTGCTGTGTTTCTTCTGCACGAAAAAGAACCCTTCTGAAATCTTTTTTTGTTTTTTTAGTAGTGCACTCTCTGTCACCAAACAATAACATACTGATTTTAAATAGATTTAGAGATATTATGCTATAGCTGTTCCTGTAAAAAACAAAATCCCACTTGTGGCACAAGTTGCTCTTTTTTCCCACTTAATCATCTGCACACCACTGCTTATTTTCGTTTTTCTTTTCTTCTTGCCAGAAGCCTTCTCATGTTTTTAATCTTTTGTTCCCAGCCTCTTCATTCAGTCCTGAAATGTTGTTTTTTCTTATCCACCTCCGAGAGGCCCTCCTGGCAGAAACAATGAGACGGTTGAGCTCCAACATTGTTCTGTTATAAGTTAAACTATGCAGTTCTGTTGCCCAGAGGAAGTACGAGTTTGTTCACAGACACGATAATTGGGTTGAGGGACTGGAAGGCAACTTGGTCGGATCAATACGGCGTGTGAGAGTGTTTGTACCATAAGACCTGACCAAAATGTGTCACCTCATTATCTGTCAGGAAGTTTCCAGGCAGGCGGGAGGTGTTGTTTAGTTTGGAGGTTAAGAGCAGACAGGACCTGCGTCGGCAGGCATGTGGCAGGAGCACATTGTACCTGGTTGTCACGCTTTATCTCTCTGAAAACACCGACTGCTCTCAAAAACACAAACAGCATCTGTATTCATCGATGGCTGTGGCACAAGAAGGAAAGCAGATGAATCAGAGCAAAGCAGAGGCTGTCGCCCAGATGTGACCACTTATCGGGTGCCGCGCTGCTGCTCCCAGCGTGTGAAAGCAGCAGCAACAACAAAAATAGACCAGTCTCACATTTTGACACTGGGAATTACATCATTGTCATTACACAGCATTGGAAATGCATTGGCATGCTTTAGCTTCCCCACATTTACCACATCTGATCAGTGTGGTGTGCATTTGTACTATAACAAAGCTGATTAAACTACTGTCACTGTAATGTTGCTAAAATTACCAGCAAATGTTCAAAAAAGCATGCATCCCTTTATATCCATATCTAAAATGTACTTTTAAAAAAATTTTCAAATTAAAATAGGAAATTTGTATTAATTACACAAAATTTAATACATTTCATGCTTTTATTTCTGTTACTGTTACTGATGTAGCTTATTGCTAACGAAAACTGAGCAAAGTTGAAGTCTTGATTAAGATCAGTAAAATGAATTTAACATGATTTTTAATCATTCATTTAACAGGAACAGAGACCACAGCTGATCTGACAGCCGTCCAACACATATCAACTGGATCACAAAGCTGTCACTGTCAAGGCTACTTGCAGTTCAAGGACAACTGTAGATAAGCATATTAGTAGAAAGTTGAGTGGAAGGAAAAAGTTTGGTTTACAAACAAGGTGCAATAAACACAGCGTTGAAAGAATGTTAAGAAAACTCTTTTCAAGAGTTTAGCTTAGATATATGAGGCAGACTGTGCCATGTAGCGTATTGTATATTAAGCTCAACAGTAGGCCAACATGGCTTTAATTTAATAATTCTCACATTCTGTAAGTATTTGGGTTTTGTTTTAGTTTGACCCTTTTTCTTGTGGGTTGTTTATATGTTCATAGTGTATCCATATTGTGTTCATTTTTATGTGTTCATTATTGTCTAGAGCAGAGGTCTGCAGCCTGCAGCAAGAGGCTCTTTGGTCCTTCCAAAATGGCTCTTACTAACTTTGGCTAAAAAACATATAACAAAAGCAGGTTTTAACAGTTTCTCAGTTTTATCAAGGAATAATTTGACTCAGTTTCCACTACAGAGTGATACTAAAATGAACAGCAACATAATTTAATTTTAGTTTTCTATTTGGAAAATTTGTTTTTTGTTTTATTTTCTGGACACAGTATTCTAAAATAAAAAATATCAACCTCCTGTATACAAAAATGCACAAGTTTGTTTTTCTTTATTTTAATATGTAAAAATAGAAATTTGATGGCGTTTCTTTAAAAATGACAGCACATTCCCGGCTCTATGAGTTTTATTTGGCTTCACTGAGGACAGAAATGGCTCTTTGGACTGTAAAGGTTGCAGACCCCTGATCTATAAATCACTTTAATAGTTCATTGTTCATGTTTTGTTTCTTAATATTATTCTTGTCTTCTGTACCTCGTGCATTTGAATTTACATTCCTTTGATTAGAGGAATCAAAAGAATCTGAAAGGATAATTATTAATATCCTTTCAGCTTCCTGCTTTCCCTCAGCCTGCCAGCTTTGCCTTCTGTCACAGCTGCACCCTCTTACTAATCAGCCAACCACATGTTTCTTGCTCAGCAATTATACTCCTAGTAGTCACTGATTTCCTAAGAATACAAAATTATTTCTATGGAAATGTTTAAGTTTCAGTAAGTTTGTAGCTTACCAGAGAACATCACAATACACCACAAATGTTTCTGAAGAAATTCAGCTTCCGCTTTCTTCTTCTTCTAATTGGTATTAGCAGAAATGGACAATTAACGCTGAGGTGTTACACTTGATTCACTTGGGTGGCAGTAAACAGTTGGAAGGATGTGGCTTTACCAGAAAATCTTATTCAAATATTTCCAGTTGTAAAGATGCTGGTCTGAAGAATTTAGGCTCTGTTGTCATCTGTTCGTTTCTTTTTTGGTGCAACTCTTAACTTTCCAAGCATGATCAGTCGATGAGGCGATGCTTCAGGGACTCTGGTTTGTGAATTTGGACCTGATTTCCACACTGAGCTGTTTAACCAGAGGTTGAGAAAAATTCTTCTTCTCTAAGTGCTGTTTGGCATGAAATAAAATCATGAAAAATAATGTGAGGAAGCTGTTCAAAATGCCTTTCATCACTTCCTGCATCAGCAATGTGGTAGATGTCAAAATTTCATTTTATCTGCCTCCTACTGCTCTTTAAAGTTAAATGCTGACGTGTTGTTTTCAGGAAACCAAACTCTGTAACTGAAAGAGTACTTTTAGAATTTGCAACAAATGAGCTTTCAGCATAAAAGATGAATCATTCTTGTATTTTTTATGTTTTCCGATTAGAAAGACTCGAAGTGGTTCATGACTGATTCTCCGACTTTCCACAGTGATGACACCAGTTAACTTTAAAAAAACCCTAGAAATAGAAACTTTGTAGTTTCACATGAAATTCAACAGCATACAAAAAAAAGGACTTGTGATAAATGTGGAAATTACATAACAAGATCCTGATGAAATCTAATAGACGTGAATCATAAGCTTGTATTCATTCAGGTCATTGATAGAGAATGCAGAAAATAGTGGCATGTTGAGGTCACCGAGTCCAGATGCTACATTGCAACCAGATGTTTGAGAGGCATGCCGGGATAAACATGTGGAGCTGAACAATGCTACAGGGATTTTAACTAAACTCATGTGGTCTGGTCAAATGAGACTAAGAATGAGAATTTAAAAAAACACCTCATGGCCACTGTTAAGTACGTCGGAGGATCTGTAATGCTGTGGGTCTGTTTCTCTTCAAAAGACCATTGAAACATTGTTAGAAAGCATTGCATTGCAACCTCTAAATACCTGAATACAGTAAAATCTGGGTAAAAAAACAAACTGTGTAATTGCTGCTTCTTTGCTTCATAATGATGCACAACATTTGGCCAAATGCACGACCAAAAGAGAGATAGTTCCTGGATAATGGAAAATACAATAAAGCAACGACAGCAGGAGAGTCTATAAGCATTATGCTGCGGATGTGCATTTTAAGAAAATGTATATATTTTTCTTAACGTAGGATTTTTTTTTCCAGCCACAGAATGAATTTAAGGTTGTTTTTTTCTCATTTTCTTCAGTGTGATATAAAATATGAATTAGTACATCATTATTATGTGCCAGAAAACTAGCAAGACGCTATTTAACAGAGATAGGGTACTTTGTTAATTTCCTAAATATAAGTAATTTACTTGTTAAATTATAGATAAGCAGTAGCACAAATGTAATCGGCAGATTTTGTTTTGTTTTCACCTTGGACAACTTAAAATACAAAATCTTCAAAGAAAGGAATGACCCCTACTGGGCATTCAGGAGTATTACAGAAATCTGACAGTTTTTTTTTTTTTTAATTTGTTAGGAAAAATCTAGGCCTGCAGCTTAAAAACAACACTCATATAGAGTATTTATTTTTTAAAATTAAGAATACATGTACTTGTTCTGCATTCATAAGCGGAAACATATCTTTTTTGAAGAAAGACAAATAAAGTATAATATGAGAACTTCAGTAAAACTGTTTAGTGACAATTGCTCATTACTTTCTCTTAATTAAAAATGGACATGTTTTCTTGGCATTTTATCAACTGACTTCTTAAAATGATAAATGAACCTAAAAACAAATCAGTGGCATTTGAAACAGGAGACAATGCTTCACACTGACTATTAAAGGTCCCAAGCCTAACGTTTTAAACTCCACTAGCTACATTTTTAATCATGTTTAGCATTTTAAACTTTAATCTGCACCAACAGTTGACACATATAATTAATTATGTAAGGCAACAGAAGTTTCTTCAAAGTAGAGGAGGAAAGTGTAGAGTAGCAAAGGAACAATCGTTGAACTTTAAAGACACAGGCTTCAGAGAAGCTGATTTTATATGTTTGCTGTAAACTTTGTTGTCTGGGCTCCTTGTTCCTTACTTGTGAGTCGTGTACAATAGCCGCCTGTGTGTACATGAAGAGCTCTGCTTCCAGGAGCCGATGCACTGAGGCGTGCTCTCCACAAGTCAATAGGATTGGACGCCTGGGTGTGAAACGCTGAGGGGAACCAGAAGTTGAGGAAGGAATTAATGCCTGAATGAACTCAGCCATGTTACTGTGGTGGTAATGAGCAGATTATACATCTGAACGCACATCCATGCATCTGAAGTAGAGCAGAAGTTTGAATTAGTCTTTGGAAAAATGTTTAAGTTGTTCCTGAAAACAATTAGAGCACTTAACCTTTTCATTTTTTTTGTTGCAGCCTTATTTCCAAAGGGATTGCATTGACTTCTACAAGAGAAAAATCTGATAATTTAGTCATTTTATTAAAGACAGAAAACAAAAATCCCACATATTATACATATTGTATGTTTTCACAGCCTTTGACAATGGATTAAAACACTAAAACTTGAGCAATGTCCACTGATTCAAACTTGACTTGAGCCCACCTGTGGCATATTCAGGTGGCTGGACATGATGTGGAAAGTCTCACCTCTAGTTGTCTGTCGTCCTCACAGAGAACCAACGTTGCTGTGTGGAAAGAGGAGAATTTTCCAGAAGGACAACCATTTCTGCACCAATTCACCAATTAAGCCTGAATCGCAGAGTAGTCAGACGGAAGCGCTCGTCCTGGTAATAAGCGAATGACCTGGAGGTTTTCAAAGAGAAACTAAACTGTCTGGTTTGATGAACGGGAAACTGAACACTTTGGTCTGGATGCCAAACTTCATGGCTTCGTGTCTGGACGAAACCAGACAAGATCCAGCATCGTTTTATGGTAGAACCCAAAACTTTAACCCGAATGAACATTTCTGGTGATCTGAAACTTACAATGCGGTAATGCTCTACATGTAACCTAATGGACCAGGACAGGTTCTGGAAAGAACAGGTGGATGATCGACATTTGTGGCAAAGACGAGGCTTTAACTGCTACCAAAGCAGCTTAAACAAAGTATTTGTGACTGTGAAAATGTATGTTTTTCTTTGTTTTTGTTGGGTAAACTTTTCAAAATGTTCCACTTTCTCATTATGAAGTATTTTGTGAAGAATTTGGAAAAGAGAGCTACATTCAAAGGGAGGTATGCAAAATCAAACTTTCTTTTAGCTTTATATCATGTAACAAGGTTATTCCCTCATCAAAACATACCCAGAAAGTTGATATTGTGTGTTTCAGAAACTCTTGAATCTCCCAAGCAAGCCATTCGGATGTGCAAAATGCTTGGGGAGACTGAGTGAGGTCTTTTCCACAAGCTGGACCCTGGAGAGCTGAAGTCTCCAGGGTCCTCCAGACTAGCAGCAGCAGCAATTATCAAACACCAGGTGGAACTGTGAGTCTGTTGATCTTGTTATACAAGCTACTGAGTCCAATGCTCCTAAGAACGTTGCTTACGGCTTAATGGAGAAACATTGTGATGACGTGCAGAAGGCAGGAGTGTCGGAAAGAGGAGCTTCTTAAAGACACAGAGGCCAAATTTTAAGGCGTTAATTGCAAAGTCAAGTTTCTTTTAAGTCATGTTTGATATACACAGGATTTTTATAACAACTGTAGGTATATGATATAATGTAATATATTTACTTGATTGTGCTGGAAAATAAAAAAGGTGTGCATACTTTCCAGGTGCACTGTAGGTGTGGATAATAAACCTTCTCATCTGAATGACACATGAAAACAAAGAATTTACAACAGAAGATTCAATTTTACACTTTATTGAAAGTTTAATAGAAAAAAAATGTGACTCTTTTGATGAGGATTCAAAATTATAACAAAACACAAAGACAATTTTTCCTAGCAGCATGACTTAAATTCCCAATCTAATGTGCTTACTGACCATGTTAGATAGATCATGTTGTACATTGGATTAAACAAAAAGATGAAACGGTAGAGCTGGTGTGGGACAGAAGCTTGCAGCTTTGCAAAGTGCGGAGAGGCAAAAGAGGCTTAGTTTCAGCAACCTGCTGGAGTTTACAGAGAAAGAAAGCTTGACAGACTTCTGCACTGAAAGTGTCTGCATATTTCAACATGTAAAGCTGCGGGAAGGCCTGGGCTGAACATGAACGTAGGACCATAAACAACAATGACCAGCAAAACCAAACGGTAACTGTGAAAACATATCTTCAGCTGGAATAATGGCAACACACATATAAAAACTTTGTAGTTTCTTGTACATATGAAAAACACAGAAAGGTTCACATGGTATTCAGAAATTCAGATCTTTACTGGCAAAAATACACCAGAGTATTCTTGCTGGAAGTCCGGCAGTCTATGAAGTGCAGACATGTTGTGTATCATGGCTCAGATTTCTAACAATCGGCCCTTCAGCTATCGGTTTCAGGTGTTTGTGTGGTTTGGAAGTGAGGTAAAGCACACCAGTTAAAAAGTAAAGCAGACTGAGGTCAGAGGAGTCCAGGGGAATGGCCCGCTGCACGGCAGAATAACAAGACCGGGGTGTTGCAAAAAGTCTGGACTCACTTCAAGCCGGTGAGTCCGATAATGAGATGAAACTTAAGAGGCCAGCTTCTTCCTTCTGGCCGCTTTTAAATAAGAAGAACAGATGAATTGCTTAAACATACAGCTCAAACTTTTTCAAGTTCACCCGACCTGTTTAGCATGAATTCCAGAGCGTTGCAACAACTGGGGATTTTGCCCTAGGGAGGTTTTACCTTGTCACATGTCAAATGGAGCATGAATTATACCTCCCACACCGAGGCTTCAAACTGCAGACTGTGTGGCTGGGCAGTCTGCAGGTAAAAAGAGCGACTTGAAAGAAATACAAAGAAAGGAAGCCTGGGTAGTTATTAATTAGAAAAACACATGTTCAAACTATTATGAAAACTAGTATTAGTGTTTGGTGCTCATTAAAGTGATATCTCACAAGAGGCCTCGCTGTGAGTATCTACTGCAGCTCGTAGCTTTCGATGCTGAATAAACATTTACAGTGCTTTGCAAAAGTATTCAGGCTCCTTGAACCTTCCCGCATTTATTTTTGCTTCAACCACAAACCTCAATGTATTTCAGTGGGACTTTATGCAACAGACCGACAGACTGGAAAAGTTGCAAAAATATGAAAATTGTGGTTTAACGTCTTTTTACTCTGATACTACATGAGGTTCAGTCCAACCAAAAGTTACCGAATAAGCAAACAGACTCCACCAGGACCTTGAAGTAGTATGGCACAACTGTGAAGCCTACCAAGACACGGCCATACATCAAACCTGACGGAACAGAAAAAGACACACTATGCCACAGGTGTAACACGGTGGTGGCAGCATCATGTTGTGGGGATGCTATCGGCAGGAACAGGGAAGCTGGTTGAAGATGTGGATCAAATGAATGGGCCTAAACATCTATGGTTTAGATGAAAACATAAACATTTGTTTGAATGTTTCAAACAACAAACACACCCATGTCAGTGTGAAACATGGTGATGGCAGCAACATGCTGTGGGATGCACATCTTTGGTTGGCAACACAAACAACCCCATGGAGGAACAATTGTTAAGAGGCTGGGAAAGATTTGAGATTCACATCTGGAAAGTAACTATGAATTTGACCATTTCATTGTAGCTCTGACTGGATGATTAAGCCACCATCTTTTGTTAGAATGGCCTAATCAAAGCTTGAGTTAAATCCAATTGAGAATTAGTGCCAAGACTTGAGAAATAACTTCTGCAAACGTTCTACATGTAATCTGACTAAGCTTGAGCTTTTTTGCTGAGAAAATGGACAATGGTCTCTGGTAGTGATATCACAATAAACACCTGCAGCTCTAGTCTATACACCACTTTGTGTTGATCTGTCACATAAAACAATAAAATGCACTGATGTTTGTGGTTGTAATGTGACAAAGTGCAAGAGCATGAACACAGTTTTAAGGCACTGTATCGTCAGGAGTCTGGCGCATTCAGAATTCAACGGTCAGAGTAACAGGACAAGTGATGCTGCATAGACAAAAAAACTTTGGCAAACTAAACTCACACACACCTTCGCCCATCCAAATGCTTTCTATCACTCTACATCCACTTCGTTCCTTCACCATTATATATTAGCTCTAATCTTCACAGATAAGTCAGCACAGCAAATCTCCTGCCAGCACTTTCAATGCAAACAGCAACAAATCATAACTCAAAACCATTACAAATTACATCGAATCAGCTCCGTTTCCTGTTTTAAATCTACAGTAGTTGATAAAAAAAAAGGAGCACCTGGTTGGTTCTAGAAGCTAGGTGAAAGTGAAGTTTGATTACTTTTAAGCGGGGACATGCAGGGATTCTTCAAAGTTAAAAGCAAATCCTGTTCTGGTGTGCAGCTTGGCCACCTGCTAATGACACGGTTAATGTAAGGCAGATTTCCATTCAAGGGTTTTCACAGGTTAACGCTTCACCACTTGGTTTTAGTCCAAGTGACTAAACAAGAAACGACTTGCGTAAAAAGACAGAGGTGGAAGCTGCTGACTAACAAAGTGACGACAAAGTCATTATAAAACAGGGCAAACAATAACCACTCAGACCATAAACAGAATCTATACAAGCTATTAAATGGCAGCTGGTTTCACATCAATGTCCTACTTTATGGCTGCCAGAAGATTTGGCCCTTTGGACAACTTTTACACCCCTAAACGTTTCCCTCAATGTGTGACTGTAGCGACATTGGGCCCTCCTTTACTTACAGAACTAACTAAGTGCAATGTTTAATTCCAACATAATTGAATATTTTTGCTTCAGTGCAGGAGCTAAATATAAACACACTTCTGTATTTATTTCAATAAAAATATTTCACACAATCGAAACAAAAAAAACAAAATCTGCAAAGGGCATTTGTTTACTTATGCGGTTTCCATGCAGCTTTTATAGGCAGCATCTTTTGCAATTTTGTATAACCACAAAACTTAAAAAAACTTGTCGGGTTAAAAATGTAGTCAAACCGGTGTTTCTGATCTCCTGTCTTTACAGTCAAGTGTTTCTATTGATTAATTTAAGGATATTTGACATTTATCTAAAGGTTTCTTTAGCAAAAGGACAAAAAAAGACCATCCTACAGACGCATAGCAGGGACATTTAAACTGTGAGCATGAAAGTAAAAGCCAAGAGCTAATAAAGGGAAAGTCAAGAGGCAGAACAAAAACGTTGAAAGTAAATGTTGGCATGATCAATGAACGGCAATTGGTAGAACTGTGGATCACACAAAACAGAAATACAACACAAACAGAAAAATACCACAAATGGAGAATGTCAGCATGATATTCAACTGGACTGCGGAGGAACATTTGATTACTGAGGTATAAGTGTTCAGGAACCGTCGGTCGTCTGGCGAAGCCAGCAGGAAACCTCTCAAGAGAAGGTTTGTGTAGCTTTCAGGCTGCACACTGTTACAGCACAGCAGCAGACCTGATGGTAAAAACATCTAAACAAAGAGGGAAAGTTAGCTGAGCACCACAGCTTTCCCTTTTCCCCACTTCACCTTTTGCTGTTCCTGTTTCTATCCGATCATAATGCTTGAGTAGTGCAGCGTTGCTTCTAGTCTACAGTACAGCAGAAGCAGGTGGTCCCAGTGAGAGAAATAACTGCAAACTGCCCCGTTCGGGTCGCCAGGGGTGTGATGTTGTGTTTCATTACTGCCTCAACAATACTCTGTGCCCTCCACTGAGTCTAATGAAAAGCAGCAAATTAACGCAATTATCTAAGAAACGGCCCAAGCTTGTCTCGTTTGGCAACGTCAATTCAAGAAGTCTGAAATCAAAATAATCAGCTGGCACAACCAGCCTCAACCTTAAAACTAATGAGTAACACTGCAGTGGATCAGAACTTTTTGTGGACGACAGTTTTTCCTTTCAGACAATCTGGAATCACATTTAGATGTGCAGAATTTGGGCGAAAACAAACAAAAAACCCGTTTTGTTACCTTCAGGACATTTCTGCAGAGTTATGGAGTCACTTCTGAAAGGAAGGTACATCATGTTTTGTTCTTAGACTATTATATGTTCTAACATATTGACAGGATTGTGTGAGCTGATATTTGCTCTGACATGACACCACCTGCTATTCTTCCTTTGACTGCCTAAAGGGCATATTTTATATTTTAGAACCATAAAATATAAAAACTCCTAAATATAAAAAAGAAAGAAAATCAGTAAAATATAATTATTCAGAAACCAAACCACAAGGTTTGCTAATATAACATACGCAGGTGACAGCTGGCATTGCAGTAACTAGACTGGTCAGAACCAGAGGAAAAATTAAAATATGCAAGAAATATTTTAGTGTTTAAAATGACAGTTTTTTACCTGCAGGTTACAGGTAGATGGGGCTTTAGAATCCCTTCATAAGGTGACGGTTTAATGAGTATCTCAGGATACCGTTCTACTGTCTGGAGTGGATATTGTTTGTTTGGTGTTACAGAAGTAACATTATCAGTCTTTGGTAACTTTTGGCTCCAATTTGATTTTTCTCCTGTTTTTATTTTTTCTTTTCTCTATATTATTTCTCTATTTCGGTCATAACAATGAATTTAGCCATTAAAAGCTACAAGTCATAACACAGCTGAAAAGGAGTAAGTGTAAAATTATTATATATGCTGTTTAAAAGTCAGAGTTGAGTAATCGTACGTTTATAAATGCGCTGAAAAGTCCCACAACAGGAGATCAGTGTTATTTACTGATCTATCAATGTTACATTATGGTAGCTCAGCTGTCTATTGGTAATTAACCTTGTGTGTGCACGAACAGTAACACACATTTAAAAAAAGAAAATGTTTCAACTTTTACATTATTCCAACGTATTGTATGTATTTAAAATAAAAAAGGTTATTGAAGGAATACTAGATCTCTCCTAACTACTCCATAATTGAGTTCCTTTCCACTAAAACAGCAAAATAAAGTAACAGTTGATTATTTTTCAAAGCTATGAGAAACATAGTGAAAGCAGATTTATCTAGCACCTTACTAAATGTAGAAAAGATAGAACGACGGAAGGTTTGATGATTAGATATCAATAATATGCTCAGCCTATTATACATTTGACTGTAAAACCAAACTTGTACCCATGCAGTGACGAGGAACGGATCAAAATTGAAAAGAGAGAACCGAAAAAAAAAAAAAAAACATGTAACATACTACCAGCTGCCAGATCTACACATCTGTCTCCTGAAAGAGGACGGTTTCAGGAAACAAACCGTCCTGATCGCAGAGCGATTCTGACCCCACCTGTTCCTACAGCGTAAAGGTCAGGACCTAAAAGTTGTCTGCAGCTAATTCGAGGTGATTGTGTTTAGTGGCTCATCTGTGAGAGGAATAGCCCATTTTCTGGTGGTTTGGAAAGAAAGCAGAAGCTGCAGAATAAACTCTAAACCCATGAAAGTAAGACTGTTTAGGAAACGCAAACTAAATAAAATGGATGAGCTCTTAACATAAACGTGTGAGGTTCAATACATAGAAACTGAAGAAATTGCATAGAAAATGCATCTCTCGTCTAGCTTTTCATGTTAAGAATGAATTTATTTAAAAAAATAAAATGATTGTAAGATAAATGATGCAGAAGAATCTACTGCTGATCTCTCTTCTCTCCCTCCTCCTTGGAGGTTTGTGTGTTTTTACACAGTTCTGATGAGAAAACTCTTCTCGTTGACAATTTGTTGCATTCATCCAGCGCTGAACCCCCATCTTCTGGCCCTCCATGCTGGTTCTAGCTGGCTTGCGCTTCTGAACTTTGCTTTGCACAACAACAAAAAAAATGCAAACAACCGGCAGAGATTTGGAAGTGTTAGAGATTATAGGTAAACCAGAAATGAAGTCCAAAGGTGAGACTTCTGTGAAAGATACAGGAGATTCAAGGGATGGAAAAAGTGCTGGTGGGCTGAATCCCTGTAAATACAAACAGAAAACCAAAAATGACAAACAAATACTGTAAAAAAAAAAGAAAAGAAAAAGCTTCTTATTAACACTTGCGGGTTTAAAAAGGATGTTACCTTTGTAAGACGTGACTCAGATGTGTGTCTCTACGTCTGTATAACCAGGCAGGATGTCTCCGTTGGAGCAGCTCTTGGGTTCCCCAGCAGGTGGGGTGGTGGGCAACATGTGGACAGTCGTCAACTTCTCCTCAGACGACTCTTGGTTTCGCTGGATCCTGCGGTGGATCAGGGGCACAAAAAACAGCACCACGCCCCCAATCATAGGAGGTACCCCAGCCAGGGAGAAAGCTACTGTGTAGTTGCCAAAGTAGCCATGAAGAAGACCTGTGAATAGATCCACAAGCGAATATTAAACATTGTTTACTCAAAGAAGTAAGGAAACATTTTAAAAGTTTTGGGGTAGGAAGACTTGCAGGCTTATTTTGAGCTATTTGTTGCTCATTTTCTCCACATATGCTCTTGGAAATCTATAAATACCCCTTAAATGTTTGCGTAGCTTATAATGGCTAACTTAATCTCATTCTAAATCCAGCTGTCCTGTGAATTTCTGTGAGGTTGGATAAATAACTCTAATGAACGAGCAACACCCTGAAGATTAAAATGAAGTTATAGAACAAAGTTTTGACAGTTTCAAGGAGCATTGTTCAACCTATCGTCTATAAATGGAAAGGATACGTCACAGCTGCAGAGATACTCCGCTCAGATGTGAGAATCTGTCAACAGCATAACTTTTACTTATGCTATTATGGCAGAGAAGGAAATAGAAAGCCATTGTTGAAGCAAAGCCAAAAGAAATCCTCTTTAAATCTCTACAGCTAGACAGAGATTTAAAGAGGCAAAAGCAAATTAGGTGGATTAGCAGTATTTGCTAACAACTGATGGTGTCATCCAAGACAAGCTACTGTGAAACATTGTCTCTGCTGCCCAGAAATTGAGTTAACATGTCATGATTAACAAAAGTGTCTTCAGTCAGAAGCTTCTTCTGATTTGTTGCAAGCTACCAGAGATCCTTCCTGCTGACAGAATCAACATCCACAATTACTCTTTGAAGAATAAGGGTTTACTACAAGTCACTTATTGAACTCAGCAAATATGTGGAAGAAGGTGATTCGGTAAGATGGGATTAAAATGAAACGTGATTTTCGTTTCATCGCAGTTTGAGGACAACTGATTTAGATCAAAGAATAACTATGTGTTGGGATGGCCCAGTCAAAGCCCAAAAATGAACATCTCTGGCGAGATTTGCAAAGTTGACATTCACAGATGCTCTCCTGTCAATCTGACGCAGTTTCAGCTGCGTTGCTACGAGGAGTAACAGGATGTCAAAAACTCTTGGTTCATGCAAGGCACATTATTCTCCCGTCAAGTCAAAGTGTGAAATTGTGCATCATCTTGTTTAACCCGCAGCATCCACTTTTCTTTCCTACTGTATGATATCTTGAATATGGATTTGTCAGACAGCTTTTTGACAAGATCGGTCTGTTCCAAACGCATCCAAGCTCAGAGAGGTAGACTGAAAAAATGAGGCCCGGTCGTTTGTCAGCAAAGTTTAAGTAGAACTTCAGCAGCTTTTTTGCTGGCTTGCTCTTCTGCACAAAAAGGTTCAGCACTGCATCAATGGTGCAATCGGGTCCATGAGTGAATAGAGAATGGGTAACCTGGACAACAGAGCGGAACAACATTTAAACGTTTCGGTGCAATAATTGTCCTCATTCAGACTAGATCCTCGTCAAGCCGGACCTTTTATTTCAGCAGAACAGAGGGACACTGTGTGTATTTAAGCAACGGAGAATCATTTAAGATGGTTTCAAGTAACTAAAGTAACTATTGAATAAATTTCTGTCCTATTAGAACATCTGCATTTAAATTGCAGTCAAAGCTTTTAGGATTTACATCAATATTTTGCTGTAAAGTTACAAATAAATTTTACATAAGAAGGTTTATCATCTGAAGTCCGACTTAATAACTGAGTTATGTGCTAAAGCAGAAAGTAAAATCTGTATCTGAACCTAGAGACCTGCAAGACAGAGTAAAACCACATCTGAGTCATCAAATTCGTTTTTAGTGGTTATAATTTCAGGAACCATAAGAGGAGCATCTTATCTTATGGCGGTAAAGGACTGACTTCCGACCTTGTTTGTGCTTTTAACCTCAACACAAATCCTTTGAGCAGCCTGCAGCTGGCCTCAGTCCCAAACGTCTATAAATGCAAACCATTGTATAAGCAGCAAGGCATTTGTCCCACTTTACCTTTACTTCTGACATATTGTCTTCCCTTGTGTGGAAGTTTTTCCTGTAAACAGCAGTCAGCTTAGGTTTTGCAACAATGCATTCCTTATAGAACACGTTACCACTCAGAAGTGAAATAAAGAAATAACGACTCGCACCTGCAATTGGTGGACCTGCCGTCATTGGGAGGGACATAAGGCCCAGAAGGTAACCTATGGCTTGAGAGGCCTGCATGGGGCCAACCAGCTCGAAGGCGATGGGAGCCATCATAGTGAGGAAGCAACCATCACAAAGCCCCAGGAACACACACACCACCACCAGCGCCTCGAACACCGCGCACTGAGGAATCATCATGGACATGAGGCCCAGGGCCATGAAGGACGCCACCTGGAAGAGAAAATTTATAATAACTAACTCTTGGTTAAGCTCTTTGTTCTGTGGGAAATAATCTGAGATAAAGAAATCCAAATCTGAGGAAATCTCTGAACCACATCATGAGGTCTGAAGGCTCTGTGGTATTTTTATCAGCGCTTTAAGCATTAGTTAGCTCAGATTCCTCCAATCACTTAATACCGCCTAATTCAAGTAAGCTCCAGGTCTGTGACAATAACACTGTGAAGAGAGAAGGAGAGGTTGCGTGTATTCACAATGAGCTAAAAGTGTTACTGTAAACCCTTCATAGTCACAGGCAAGACGCTCTAAGAAGGGTTCAGCAGTGGATAAAAACATATCGAGGCTGTCCAACTTTACAATCTTACCCTGCTCATTATAATTTACACACTATTTCTAACCAAATTAAAACATAATTTACATACCGACAGAATGGCTACAAATCATAATGAGACTTTAAAGATATATTTTTATGATTAAATGTCACTTTTCTTTATTAGAAGTGATAGGAAAATGTGACTCAACTTTAACACATTTTACAAATAACACTTGCTTTATTTATTATTATTTTAATTGTCAATCTAATTATTAATTTACATGTTTTAATTTGTAGTCTCAACATTGTAAATGCAGGCTTAAGTAAATAAATACAGCAACATTAAACATAACTACACATTTGTGTACCTATCAACAAAGACCTGTGACTACTCTGTTCATCAGCAGTGGTAAAGTTAATTTAAATGGGTTGATTTGTTGGAACAAAGGCAGTTTTTATAAATTCTTTGCCATTTTTAAAAAGGTGCAATTCCAGAAATGTAATATATGCCTGCTTCATTCAGTCTGAAAACAGCTTAGATGTGTTTGGGGTCAGAGTCATGTTGTCATAATTTGAGGAGTAGAGAAAGAATTTGGAGGTCATCTTTTTGAGCAGCTCTGGCAGCAAAACAGTCCCACAGGTTGATACTACCACCACCATGCTAGACCGTTAGCAAGGTCTTATTAAGTTTTAAAGCTTCCCAGTGACTCTTCCAAACATATGACAAGTCATTTTGGCCAAATAACTCAGTTTGTCTCCTCTGACCAAAAGGTTTCTCCAGCAGACCTTTGACTTGTTCACGTGGGCAGCCTCAAATTTCATTCGTGGTTGAAGGAGTCTATTTTAGTGCGGGCATCTTTTTCTTGTTCAGCAGCCCTCTAAATCAGAGTTCATGTTAAACCCTTTTCACTGTAGACAGTGACACTGGAAACAGTTCCTGGGCTATTCTAGGGACATCTAGGCCAATTTCTGCCATCTAAGAATGACAGAAGGTTGTAGCCACTGTACACTCACAAGAAACTGGCAGGTCTCTGCAGAAGAGAATCAAATAGGAGATGCTTTTTATGTTTTATTCTTTGCTGTCAAATATTTACAGACAGCAGAGAGAATTCACTTAGAATAAATATTTCTCAGCCCAGTTCTTCTTGTAAATGTAAATATTATGAAATGACGTCTGCAAATGATTCTGTCAGATTGAGCCAGTCCATAAACTGTGTGCTCCTCTGTATATACGCCAGGGAGAAATAAACCCTTCTTGCTTCCGTCTGTTGTGCTTTGCCCCCTCCTGTTTTCTTAGAAGTGAACAATCAGTGCCAATAAGCAGCTATGTAATTCTCTGGTAGCAGTAAAGCTCCTTCACCTCTTAGTAGAGAAAGCATTTTGTAAAATGAACCTGTGAACCATAAATTATAAATAAATCATCCTTATAATTAAAAGACTGAATTTCCACACTAGTAGAAGGTGAAAACATTACACAGCAAAAAATATTATTTTGAATAAGATTTGAAAAATCATCTTTACCAAAACCAATAATATAATTTTAACTTCTTCACCTTTTGGACACGAACCTTAATGTACGATAGATCAACACAAAGTAGCACATAGTTGTGGAGTGGAAGAAAAATGATGCATGGTTTTCAAATAAAATGTAAAAATAGAGGCATTTGTATTTAGTCCAAAGGAAGACAGCAGACAGGTTGGGGACAAAATGGTGGAGAGGTTTACAGCAGGGTGAGGTTTCTTTTCCAGGTTTGACAATCTGATCGAGCTTTCTTCAATTCATCAACTGAAAGTGGAAAGAGTAAAGCACAAATGCAAACCACCAAGACAGGCATCCACCTAAACTGACAAGCAGAGCATTGATTAGAGACTTTAGAGGCGCTCCAGATATCTATAACTCAGGTGTTTACACAAAAGTTTTAAAGTCGATGCATTGAAGTGGGCGCGAGGATGCAGCCTGTTATAATGACGTAAAATGTGGAAAAACTCAATTAAATTAATATTTTTGCAATGCAGATAATGTTACAGCATTCATAGAAACACAAAGTACTAACATCATCCCACATATTCCACAACTTCCTCACCTGCATGTAGATCTTCCGTAGACCAGGAATGAGGTCTCCGATCTTTCCAAAGGCAAGTCGTCCCACCCCCGACGACGCTCCGATGCAAACCAGCAGCACCCATTCCTTTTTATTCTCTTTGAACTTTTCCTTCACAAAGTTGATCTGAAATTAAACATAAAGTTAATATGCTGCACAGGCTTCTGCACAACTTTTCACCTACAACAAAGAAAAAAAAAAACTAGAACTATTCTGTGGGAAGAAGAAATTGTTCATCTCCAGTCCCAAATCAAGGCCTTACAATAACAAAATGTTCTCATCAACAGACCTTTAGAACAGCTGAACAGGAAGACCCGGTACATATACATCACATTCCCTCACTCCCCTTTAGCCATAACCCCCCAAACCAGGCCCAAAACATGAAACCGCCCTCTGAAGTCTTTCCTGAGACTCCTGGTTCTTGTGAAATATTTGCTCTGCTTTGAAGAGCTCTACATCCCTCAGTGGCCATAGGATAAGCATGTTTAGGGACACAGAGAGGCCATACAGGAGAGGCTTCCTGAGGTGGTCGAGCCAATACAAAGGCCGGGGCTGTGTTTACATCTGGGCCCGGGCCTGAAACAACAGGCCGGTCAGAGGGAGGCCGGAGCTGGAACATCCGACATCTGGATAGAGGGAGATCGACTTCGAACCTCTGTGTTGAAACGTTACAGTTCATTCACATCCCTCAATATCTCACATTAAATTAGCTAAATTTCAAGGTCACATTTTGCAATCATGAAATCTAAACGGCTATCATCGTAAAAAGCTGAACAGCGCATTTTGATTTGGCAGTGATTCGACATTTTTATTATCACTATAATAACACACTCAGTTGGACTAAATATTTATGTATTCGCAATAATAATGAAAAACATATAACATGCACGAACACCACGTCATAAAAACCATGCATCCCTCCTCTGTTTTCCAGTTGACAAATTTTTAATATTTTGTGTCAGTCTATCACATAAAATCCCCATAAAATATATTGAAGTTAACCTGAAGAAAACAAGACACAGTATTTAACTAAACCATGCTTAAGACTTTAAAACAGCCAAAGTTGATGTTTTACTGTTAACTCTTGAAGGTACCAGAACACAATACTGAGGAGAGATTTTCTTACCAGATGGATATATGGCACAAAGTATCCCAGCACAGCTGTTGCTACTCCGAACGCCCACACCCGATACGTCACAATGTGAAACACACGCAGGTTGAAGTACTTCCTAACCCCAGCAACGACCTTGCTCCACTTGCTCATCCCCTGAGCCGAGGCCTGGGTCTGGGTTTCAGCAGGGCCGAGGCCCATCCCCGGTGGGCCCTTGCCTCCCACGGTGGGAAGTAAAGGTTTGAATGTTAATGCCAGCAGGGCCTGCACCAGCATGAAGAGGCTGAGAATCTGGAAGGTTCTGCTAAGACCCAGAGGGCCAATCAATCTAGTCCAGAAGAACTGGCAGTCCCATGGAGAAGAGGCTGGCTCCGGCCGTCACCACACCGTTGGCCAGGCCCAGTCGCTGCCGGAAGTAGTGACCTAGGATCACTAACGACGGCTGGAAGGCAAAGGAAGAGCCACAACCGAACAATATCCCATATGTGAAGTAGCGAAGGATTAGGGAGCTGCAAATGCAAAGAAGAAAAGCTTAATTGTAAGAAAAACTGCAAAATAATCGCAAAAATGCTATCTACTATTAATAAAATATGTTTTCCAGTGGGAATTATCCATAAATATTGCAACAGTAACAAGTTTATGGGCAAAAGTGAAAAAAAAGTCTGTTGGGTTGGACCAAATTAGTGTTTTCATTGTGACCTATAAAGAGCAGAGTTTGTTTCTCTGGCTGGCTAAGGAGACTTTCCCCGCTGGACATTTGCTGTAACTTACCAGTAACTAAAGCTCAGCACATATCTTTTTATGTTCTTCTCTCAAAAATGTATTTCTCTTAAAAAGTCTTCAACGGTTGCAATGAAATAAAGATGTATGAAATGCTTCTTTATTTCATACAGAGTGAAATAAAGCAGCATTATTAATGTTAACATGTTTTATCATTTTATCAATTTTTGACTAAATTAAAGTGCAATCTGTCTTGGTACAGTATGTCTAAGTGAAGAAAGGTGTAAAAATGCATTGACTATGCAACTGCAACTATAGGCATCTTACTTTGCAAATGATGTTGTGAGAAGCCCTATAAAAGCCACTGTCGCCCCACAGACAGCGGTCTTCCTGCAGCCGAAGTGATCTGTGAACATGCTGACCACAGGAGAGCAGAAGAAGATCATGCCCATGGCCAGGGCCCCGACCCAGGCTGCAGAGCGAGAGCAGAGAGGAGACAGAACCATCATTAGAAACAGTGTGGAAACCGCATGTGTTGTGGCAATCACTGAAAGTAAATATGACCCTGGGTGACCACAGAACAAACACCAGAGTCCTTGCACCATGATTTTTTTGTTTTTATTTCATAATTAAAACCCTGTGGGCTATTGTTATGTATAACTATGGATCAAAGGGCACAGTTTGCTTTTAATCCATCACATACTGCTTGGACTTGGAAGAAATTCATACAAAATGGCTTTCTGAACAGCTAACCAGCTTTAGTGTGTGCAACGTCTGTCAGAAACTGGTGGAAAAAAGGAACCTGAAAATCCTGCTTTTTTATAATCCTTTCTGAATGTGGCAGTTTTCTGATTACCACATGAGACACACTGGTAAAAAAAAACACTCTTGCATCAGTTTCCTCGCTTGTTTTCAGAACATTTACGTTTGCCCTATTTTTTTATTCTATAAGATTTTTGAACAAGTAAAACCTGTGATTTCAGTGGAAGCTGTAGTGAAAGGAAGACATACAGTATACCTCATGTCTGATTATGTACTTTAGCTTCCTTAGAGGAAGTTCAAATAACATGAATGAGACACAAATATGAGATTTCTAGAAAGTTAAAAGTTTGTTTTTCAGCAATTTAAGTGGATATCTAATAGCTTAACAGTTTAATAATAAAGTTTTTTATAATGTTTTTATTTTATTCTGCTTAAAGATCCTGCACAGTGATTGTTTAAGACCTAAAATGTCATGTCAGACAACATTACTACATAGTAGTGGATAAATAACCAATAAAGTATTGCAAAAGATCAACATGCTTTCAGTTAATTGAAGTTTAAAAATGTAATTTAAAATGATTAAAAAAATATATGTTTAATATTTTTTGGAGTTTCACATAAATGTGTTTTTTTAGTGTCTCGACAGATCAAAAAGTGGCTCAAAGTGTTTTTGTTAAGTATTAAGCAAGCAGAACAAGCCAAATGGCTCTGAGAGACACAGCGTGCCCCGTAGAGCAAACAAAAACACATGCCTGATTCAAGTCTCCAGGGGAGCAAAGGTAGCTTGAATGTCTACCAAGCTGGTTGTGATCTAACTGATGCAACAGGTCACTGGAAAAAGGTGACGACCTCGTCTGACTTCTATGCAGTGAAGTGAAACATGAGCTTAGGATGGTCATCGCTGTGAAGCTGGACATAAACATCCTGCATGTTTCTGCTCGACTTCTGAAGCCATTTCTGAAATGATCTTCCAAGTTTTTAAGGAGGAACGTTTTCATCCCACCGTGGAGCTTCACAAATTCAACGTCAAATATGAGTTTACCTTCGTCTACCCTTCTCTGTCAACTATTTTTGTCACCTTTAGCTTAATATTTTCTGCATAATTTCCTTGATGACATACAGGGTCAAATATTCTGCGAGCTCAATCAGAGCTCTCTTAGATGACAGATATGAATGCCAGCAGTGTTGAAAGTTTCTGCTACAGACATTATTTTGACAGCGTTTCTCAAATCTTCTCAAGCAGCTACTCAGTTTACCAGCGTCAACACTTTCTGGCAGGAAAGACCACAGGCATGTCTCTTCCTCAAACACTCTATGTGTTTACTTCAATGTGGGCCAACACTGTTCATTTTCATCATCCCCATATCTGAGACAAATATTTGTTTTACATCCATTGTTTTATTTTGCCACCCAAGACTGCAATGCACTTACAGTTTAGGTCAGAAGTTTACATTTTATTAAAAATGTGAACTAAACCATTGATTTTGGGCTTTAGATATTTAGTTTGCACGGTTCTTTTTCCAGAGTGAAATTATTGCATGTTACACAACCGTGATGAGTTTCAAAAAGAAGACTCCATGCAGAAATTTGAATACTGTGAATCTTCTCTAAGCCGCATAGAGTCAAATTTAAACATTAAGGATTAAATTAATTAAATTAAAGTAATATTTTCTTGTATTAATTGTAATAATAATAAAAGTGATAAAAAATATATTCACAACTTTTTTGCAATCTTTTTGGGGCAGCCATAAACCTACAAACACAAATACTGCTTTTAAAAACCTAAATCTTTATAGCAAGGTTACTCAGGAGACAAGTTACATAAAGAAATGTGTTTTTCATCAATAAGCTGCACACACAATCTGAATTTAATTAGATTTTTGAATTCACTGACGCGTACTAATGATCGCAGGGAACTAAGAGGGGAAAGTATTAAAAGTAACAAAGACGACAACACAGTAGACCCCCTGTGTTCGTAAGGATTAGAGACCACAGCAGCCTGCAAATAGCTAAAATCTGCCAATACTTGAGACCACAGCTAAACATATTTATAGATGCCTATATAGATCAGACATCAAATATACTTTAATGTGCATTAATATGTAGAGTGAAAATTGTCTTAGGACTATCACAGAAATATTGGCTGCTTTGCGAACACCAACCAATAGCATGTCACGTAGCTTTGAATCTAGGTATTTAAATTTCCCAAGCTGCATTTTGAAATATCAGTGAAATCAACGAAAAGGGAAATATTCCACAAAGTATCTGGAGTTTTGGTCAACAAAAAAATCTGCTAACAGGTGAATACTGAACCACGGACAGGCAGGAGTGCACGCTACGATCACTGTTGGCGGGTTTCACACAACATTACTCAAAATTTTTATCATATTAAGAAATTTTTCATGATAAACAATGTATAACATGTACATTTATTGTATGTTTATCTCAACTATAGATAAACATCGTAGTCATATTTGGATAAATGTCCCTAAATAGAAACCTTATGCTTTTTGCAACAGTTAATGCATTTGTCAGTGGTTGCTCTAACAATTGTGGATGGATATTAGACTTCATATTGGCAAATTAGGTGGGTTCTTCAAAACTGGTTGATTTGGTGGAACTGACCATCTTTTAAACAAAATCCACCCAATGTTAGTAGAGATAAGATCGGGCTTCATGAAAGCTATTCATCACATTTAATCTAACCCTTCCAAAACTGGCATTGACAAATGTTTGGAATCATCTTCCTGTTGGAACAACAAAATGTGTCCAAGTTTCAAAGATCTTCACCTAAATGAAAGGAAATTTGGTCCAAATGTTCAGGAGCCAGTCAAGGACCACAAACGCTCAAGTCTGGCACAAACTGAGAACTGCGGGTTAGCTAATGTTGCCTTCAACAATAAAGCAAGTTTTATATCAGCATGGAAGGTGGTAATCAAGAAAGAAGTCCCTTCTACAAAATCAGCACCTTCAATTACAATGGAACTTTATAGGTCCTCATATGGACGAGTCAAATACGTTATGGATAAATGGCTTAGATCAGGAGAGAAGAAGATGAAGCTTTATGGCCACAATTACAAGAATAATCTTCGTACTGGAAGAATAAGACCACTGCCCCAGGTTGTAAGCATCTTTATGATGTTAAGGATCTGTTTCTCTGCCAGTGGCACAAGTAGATTAATTGGCGGTTCTCAAACCACCACTTAGGTGAGTTTGTTATAAGATTCTGGAGCGAGGTAAATTGCAGTCCTGCAAAAAGCAAGCTAGTCTTTCTACTGTCAGCAGCAAGGAGGGGACACCTCCTAAACATTGGGAGGCGCCAACTTCTCATCAACTGTATATGCCATAAAGCAACTGAAAGCAAATTCAGAACTTGCACAAAGTGGGAAAAACGTGATAAAACCTTCAAATCCATCAACTTTTTATCGACATAATGGCAGGATTGTCGAAATGTGATCAGACCTGGATGTTCTAGAAGGAAAACAATAAAAAAAACACAGCAGTACTGGCAGTGGATGAAGCAGGCTAGCATTAACCTTTTGCATGGCCCCAACCTGAACTCTTAAAGAACAGGACGAACTGTACCCAGCAGAGTCCATTTTCAGAATAAAGTATGTTATGTGCTTCACGGGCTGGAGACAGAGATCATAAAAAAAAGATGGACCGAAGAGGCCAAAGAAGAAAAGATCAAACTCAGATTTTTCTTCCCCAAAATACTAAGGACCACATTGGGGGATTTTTCTTCAAGGTTTTATTGGCTCTAGTGGCCTTTATTTGACAGTGAATTGACAGGAAAATGGGTAATGAGAGAAGGGAAAGACATGCGGCAAAGGTCACCAGGCCAGGAATCGAACTTTCGACGGCAGCGTTGAGAACTAAGACCTTCTTATGTGGGTTGTGCTTAACCCCTGCACCACCACAGCAGCCCCTGTAGCAGCTTTGTTAAGAAGGCAGCATTCACTTGAAAGTTTAAAACCACAAACCCATATTTCAGTGCTATGTGCTGCTAAAGCACAAAATAAAACCCACCCGTCACCCCGCAACGCCCCAACAAAAAAAAGAAACCCTTTCTGACTAAAGCAAAAGTCTGAGAATAAATGGAGTGCAGCGTTCTCATTAGAGAAGACTAGAGGACTCCAAGACAAAAGGAAAAAGAACACTGTGAACTGAACTTGCAATAAAATAGAGAGGTGTGTGTTTCTGTGTGGGCTCACAAGCTCTTCGTTCTGCTTAGACACATTCTGACAGCAGGTATTTCAGACTTCCTCTGTATAAGCATTTTCTAGCACAGGAACTCTAAAATAGTTAAAGAAGCTTCCTCTAAAAAATGTAAAACCTTGTGCACATTTAAACAGCATCACAGTGAATGTTTTCAAGTTCTGTTTTCAGGCAGAGCAGAACAATCTCCATGTTTTTATGTGTGTATGGGAGTTCTTTGATCTACGCAATGCAAGCAGCTACACAGCTGTGCCTTCATAAACATTGTGCATGCCAAGCCAATCAACACTTTTTTTCAAGCTGTAAGCAATGTGCAGTCCGTAAGAGCATGCACCCTGAGTCATTAATGCCTCTGACCCCTTTTTAAAACCGCCTGGTGATGAAACGTGCGTTTACATAACCGCAGCGTTCACAAATTAATCAACTGCACAAAGAAAAATTCACTTGTTGACATGCAACTGCTGTTCAAGTCAAGCAACTAGAACTGATAAAGGAGCGTAAACTGCGTGGTTTTAGCATTAATGTTAGAGAATAAGCTCTGAAGGGTAATGCAAATAAATGAAAACTGTAGAGCGTAAAAAAATAATATTATCCACTTCGCACACACCAATTAAAATTTGATTTCATGCACAAGGTGTTGCCAAACAATCGGAAACAGCTCATTGTACAAATGCTCTCTGACGACATTGTTTGTAGCTCGCACAGACATAAGAGGAAATATTCAGTCAATGAAACAATGCAGCAGACTGCGGCTGGCATTGTGTGGACTTCTCACTGCGAGAGGGAAACAATAGCCATACATATTTTCGCACTATTAATGGAAACATGGATTTACACGAATATAGTGTTGATATGGAAAACATTTTCCTCAAGGCCAAATAAAACGTCCTCAGCAGGTGCTGGAGATGGAACATGCAGCAGTATGTGACGTTAAAAGTTATTTTGGTCTGAAACACTAACATGGTATTTCTAAACCTTCAACGACAGGAAATTAAGTTTAGGTAGAGATTTTCAGCTTTCTTTGGAGTCCTACCAATTGAATTTATGTTATGAGATTTAAATGGAAAAAAAAAAACAAGCTGTGGGTTCTTTGATAGAGAAAATTAAGAAATTACAAAATAATGCATCAAATGCACAGTACGCCTGAGTGAGCCACTAAGGCGTACCGTGGCTCACAGATCTGTACACATACCGTACAGATGTAGTTAATGTGCTTAGGTTGAGATGCAAAAAAAATGAAAGCTTAATAAATCCTTTTAAATCCTTTCCCAGATTTAATAAGAAATTTACTCTGCATTATTTAAATTAAAAAAGACAAATCAGTTTGAAGGTAAAACCATTAAAAATGGGAAGGTGCAATAACCCAGTAGCCAGCTACTGGGTTTAATGGATGTATGGCTGGGCTGCATAATGTGCAGAAAAATCCATCTTCTCCTGGATTCCAGATTTGGGGTCAAAATAACTACTTAAATCTGTTTTCAATTTCATCTAGAAAAATAACCACACATTATGATGCTGCTACCACCAAGGTTTACAATAGTACACAATATCCTTTTGATGTTTTAATTTAGGTTAGTTTCATCAGAAACTCATTAATCAACAAAGTTTAGGGAGAATTTTACTCATGTTTGGATGTTTTCTTTGATAACAAAAGTCTTCTGTCTCATTACTCTATAGCAGATTGCTGACAAACCCCAGTGTTAGTGTCTTGTTAGCCTCACTGATCAGCATCCAGCTTGTCTTTTTGATAATTTTGGAGATGGTGACTCCATCTTAAAGTGCCCTGAATGATAAACATTGGTATAAAACTTTGAGTATCCTTCTCCTGATGGATACTGTCTGCTCTGTTTCAGACAAGTTTGTTCAGGTTCAAAAACTTCTTGCAGAAAAGCAGCAAACTGTGAAAAGCTAAGAGTCCAAGGGCCTTTAATAAATTACAGGAAATCCCAACATCAGATCTTTTTTCACACGCTACCTGGATGTGATGACTTCTTTGGAGCAAACTTTATGTGTGTAAGAAACTAAAAGTGCTGGACAAATATTTGCAAAATCATCTGCAACAGATAAGAGGGGAGTGTCCTCAAAGAGCCTGAGTTCAAAAATTAGTATTGACAGCAGAAATCACTGGATGCTTCAGGTTTTCCCCAGTGTATTATAAGCCTGGCAGATCGCCAGGCTAAGCAATACTTATTTATTTGAGTCTTTTAAATTTTTTTTGCATTTTTCAAGTCTTTATAGTTGGTGTTCAGATATTAATCTTCCAATCTTTCAATAACACATAATTATGAAGTTATATTTTCAAATTTCGTGTCAACTTTAAACATATTTTAACTCAAAAAACCAAACGAGCCCCTGAATGAATGACTGCCGTAGGACCCAACTACCGGGCTTAGCAAGTTTTCTGGGGGAAACCTTGTGCTTCATGACTTGTTTATTTGTTGCCGCTTTCTGAATGTTCCTAAGATCCTCATGATGATTAAAGATTCTTAGCTTCTCAAAGCTGCGAGTCGCTGAAAACTACCTGTTTGGATATCAATATTACTGCAAAAGAATATGAGATACAGTATATGTGTGTTTACAAGTTGCAAAATATGTTTCAGGTTCCATCTCTAAATAGACAAATGTGTTTTTGATAAACAGAAAATTATGGTCAAGAGGACATTTGCTGGATGCATTTCCTGCTGCTCTCTTTCTCCAATCTTACTAAACAAGGTTCCAAATAAAAGACAAATCAAGCACCCGCTCATAAAACAGCAAATCTCTACCGTCTGTATCTATGTGCTCATATAACAGTGTGAAAGCTCATGAGACCATGATCCAACCTGAACCCATTCCCCTGCCCTCTGGAATGCCAGAGAGCCAGCCGTAAGTCGGTTCTGCCAACTTGGGATTTCAAGCTGCCAGCAGAGATCCTGGAGAAATCTCAGACTGCAGAGAGACAATTCAGCACCAAGGTGGACAATACACCAGAGGCTGTTCGGGTCATAATGAACTTGTTTGGACCCTGGAGAGTGCTCTCATTTAGGGGTTGAACGACTACATATTTTTTAAGGTCGACTACATCATGATAATAGTCGAGTCGATGTCGACTAGTCGCGGTGACGTCATAGTGACGTAAGCGCAAAAACCCTTCACAACTACTTGGAGGCTTTATTAGCTATTTTCACGGCAAATATCGACCCCCGCCCCCAACACACACACACACACACACACACTCTCCCCTTCTCCTGCTTTTACTAAGTCTATTATGGAGATTCTTCGTGAGCAGCGGGGAAAAGTTTGTTGCACAAAGTCGGGTCTGACTTTTTTTTTCTAAACACCGGCTGATGCTGATGATCTCTGGATAGTTACTATAGGAGTCAAATTATCACACTGACTACATGGTGCTTTTGGAACATCACAAGCCAAACTTGTTATGAACGGATCCCGTTTGGTTACAGCTGAATTCAACGAAACCACCTGCTTCTCCTCCGCCCGATGCGCGGCAGGAAGCTCTGCTGACTCAGCAGATTGAACGATTTAAGATATTTTCTAGTCAACGTCAACATGATAAAAGTCGAGTCGATGTCGAGTTGACTAGTCGTTGTGACGTCATAGCAACGCAAGACGCAAAGCTTTGGAGTAACGTACAGGCTTTATTACCCGTTTTCACGGAAAAATACGGCATTTACACAGAACAGCAACAAGTGAAACAACAAAACATCGGGATAGTTTATGATAAATAATAAGTTGCTGGGAAACCAACATTCAAAAGGAAACGCACATCTTTTAGATGGCATGTAAAAACAATAAAAAGAGGGGGCGGGGGGGGGGGGGGGTAAATAAAGTTCACTCGCTGTCAATATTCTCTTCGCTAAGAGTTGTTGGGGGTTTTTCTTGGTTGACATGTAGGAAAACAAGGGCATCAACATGAGCCGGATGAAGGCTTGCCCGCTTTCTCGTAATGGTATTCCCAGCGAGAGAGAAAATCCTCTCGCTGGGAGTGCTGGTTGCCGGAACAGCTAAATATTTTCTGCTGAGGTTTGCCAGACGGGGAAATCTGCCCTGGTTGCTGGCCCACCACTGCAGCGGGTTCGCCATGGTGGGGATCTGTGGTAGCGAAAAAAAATCAAGGATTTCTTCGGCAGCACTGGTGCTGTGTGCTGCTGATCCCCTGTAACTCTGGTAATGTGGCCCAAAAAGTTGCAAAAAATCTTCTTCACGTCTGACTTTTTTCCCGGTCACCGGCTCGCTCTGATCGGGCGAGTTTTAGACGGCTCGTGTTTTGTAGTGGACTGCAGCTGCAACTCCATCTCCTTTTAAAAACACTGTAAAACCACAAATATGCATCCATCTACATATTATTTAAACTAATGTATTAACTTATTTTTCTTGTGTCTTGTGACCTATACTGTGCTGCCAGATCAGCACAGGCTGTCACCACCGGCAATCACATGACTGCAACTAGTCGACATGAAATGTAAAAACTCGCGAGATGTCCTAGAGTCGACTAGTCGACTAGTCGACTAATTGGTTCAACCCCTACTCTCATTGTGCTTTTTTGAGTGCCCTCAAGAAAAGCAGATCACTGATCATGAAATATAATGCTTGAGAATTTCCTCTAATGTTTCTGGTGAATGTAAAACCATCAAAAAATGGTCCATCTCTTCCTCGGTGCAAGAAAATCCAACAATTTTCTAATTGTCCCTTAACATTATGAGGACAGAAAAGGTTATTAGTACAGTTTATTGGTGCAAAACTTATTTGAGCTTCTGCTTATTTATTCCAGGTGGCATTAAGTTGTAAATTGGCAAAAAGCCGAGGTTATTTTTTACTGAATCACGATATTTACACAAGTGAAATAAATAATTTATTATCAGACTACGAACACTAATCATTTAAAAAATACCTTTAAAACCAAAAAGAGACTGTGTGTAAGAGGCAATTGTTTAATCAAAACTTTCATGGAAATGTTAAAAATTAGATTTGTTTTGTTTTGTTTAACTCATGTTAAACTATACAGTAGTTGGACTCAAAAACATGAATTAACACGAATTAATCACTCTGTTCCTATATATATTAATTCTTTGGGTTAAGATGATAAATATTCTCATTTTTGGGGAATAAGGACCTTGCTCTTGAGTCTTGAGTATGCTTTAGTACTTCTTGGTTTAATAATATGTTGACTTCATTTATTTTACTTATGTTCTGAATTCGGCTTCCAACTAGTTGACTTAACAATAAATTTTGAATAAAACAAATGTATGCATAGTTTAAACAGAGTAAACCACGTTTGCTTTCTATCCGCCTGCTGCCTGTAAGTGTGAAGCAGCAGGTAGGGGAGGGGCAGAGTGGCTTTACTCTATTCTCAATAGAGCTGAGACATAGCAAATGCCACAGCAACACTTTTTCAACCGTATAATTAAAACACCTTTAAACCCCAAGAATAGAATAACAGATAAGTAACCGTAACCTTTAAAACACTAAAATAAATCTGTCATCATCCTCCCCAATTTTGCATGGACTTCAGAAGTTTCGTCCTGCCCCACTGTTGGCCAGAGCCAAGCCAAATAACACAGAGCAAGGCCGCACAATGACAACAATGGTGTAATTATACAGAACTATTTGGAAAATATACTTGGGCAATGCTACAACAGTTGTAGGAGCACATCTCAGGCTAGTCTGACTAGTTTCTACTTGCTTGGTGTCAACTCTGCCTGGAGTCATTACGATGCATTTTAAACAGATAAGCTGTTAGTCCAAACGTTACCAACAAAACGTCTAATGCAGTCTTTCAAAAACTTTCCAGCCTCCTTCCTTTCAAATGAAGTAACAGATTTGTATGAAAAGAGTGAGGAATATGTTTCTTATTCAACGCAGCGCTCCTTCTGCTCTGTTTCAGATCAGTAGCACAAAGTTCAAAATTACTTTAGGCGTTGATAAAAAATTAATCCGCCGCTCCTGTCGAGCCTTTCTTCTGCCCCCGTCTCACAAATTCCCCTGATTCGCAAACTGTGCAGCCGGTGCAGCGAGCTGTTTTGAACTTCTCTCCCTCGTTGGGCACACCCGTGTTACCCGGGGCTCGCTCCCCCACGAACATTAAAGCAGCACGTTTTTTTTAAATGTCTTTTTTTAAAAACATTAGTCTTTCATGTTTGCATGTGAAAAGATTGGGAATGAAACTGTGACTGGCTACAATCACTGGGCAGTAACAACACCATCTGTGTTTCGCAACCCACCCACCCACCACACCACCATTTTACTGTTAAAAGAATTTATGCACACCCCGTTGTGGTATTTCAAGATTTCCTTTTGCATCCCTGAAGGCCTGGTAAAATAAATATTTGAGATGAAGCATAAAAGTGAAACAGATCTTTAACAACCTGTAAAGAAAAATTTATTATTTTGGCTTCACATGCTTTTTTTAAAGTGATTCTCAATAGTCCTTTCCACTTGAAGCCAAAAGAATGACTTTCAATTTCTGCAGTACAGACACTGGATCTAAAGCAGCCACTCCAGTCTAAACAATTTCCTCAATGTAGGGTAAAAAACATAGCATCCAACCAATTCACATTTATATTTAGAAAAATAATAACACAAGAGAAGGTCTTCATTTATTTTTTCCACACTTTGTCATCTATAATAATTAATAACAGGCAGCCATTTAATCTCCTCCCACACACTGCCTTGTACCATAGCTGGTGATTGTGAAACACTTTAGAAAAATACCCTCCAAGTGTTACTGTATGGTGAGAACGGGAAAGAACCAAAGGAGGAACCCAATGCCAAAAATAACACCCACAAGAAATAATTCACTAAGCAGCAGCTAACACACATGCATTTTCACCTTTGTATGTAGTCATATAACTGCAGGCTGAGTGATTACAATGAATTCAGTGCCTAATATTTTGATCATAGCTATTTGTCAAGCGAACCATAATATGTGCATATTATTGCGAAATAGGAACTGCTGTGACTTTCCAAGCTGTAAAGATAAAATAAAATTTGCCCTGATTCTGTCTTTTTTATACAGTTATTCATAAATCTCATGTTATTTAATTATGTGTGCCATAATTTGAAGCCTCAAAGTGGAAAAAAATCTATTAAAAATGTTCCCTGTTCACAAATTACAGCTAATTTCCAGCAGACGTTACTGCAGTGCTGCTACAGAACAAATAACACACAGACGTGGTCATTTAAGGGCATTAGTGTTACTGCTTACAGGGTCATGTCATTACACCAAGTGTTTAACACTGCTGGAATAATCTCACATGGGAAATCTAAAATATTGCTTGGGACTTTGAATAATGTGATGATATGCAGGGGTTGAGATTTTAAGCTCAAGTTTAAGTTAGAGACTCAAAACTGCACAATGCTTCCATCATAATATCGCTACATCTTAAAGTTTGTTTAAATAGAGGAAGGTTCAGAGTGACTGGAGTTTTCTCTGGCTGTATGACATAAAGTAACAGAATCCAGTTGCTGAGCACTGCCAGACAGCTCCCTGAAAGAAGGCTACTTCAGATCTCCCCCACTTACAAAACAGACATATTTGACTGTTTACCAGATGTTTATTCCATGCAAAATCAAAATAGCAATATAACTTTGCAATATTGCTAATAAATAAATAAAATCTGTAAATTAAATCTCTCTGTAATGTTAGGAGCAGTAAGAGTAATTTTGTTATTTTACTTAAAAGCAATTCGAGTGTGTTGCATATTTTTATTTAAACATTTTCTGTCTGTAAATATTTGGGTCAAAGCTATCCCATAAGAACTTCATGCCATCTTATACTTAAATAATGAACATACTAGATGCACATAAAAGAGAAAATACATATTATTTGGGAGACGTAATAATTTTGAGTTTAGCAGAAAATGAAAGGGTTTAAGCATCAAAGCTTAAACTGAACCATTAAACTAAAAAAGTGATTTAATGGTTGTTTATGTACTGAAAATGGTTGGAAATTCCCGTTTTTATTTATTTTTGTTTCATTTAACCAGCTGAAATAGATTCCTCTGTATTCGAAGTAAAAACTGGTGAAGATCTATGTTTTTAGGGTTGCTGGTGCATCTACAAGTGCATCACCTGGGTCCACTTGTTGCTGCTTTTCGTACTCACCCACTTTGAACTGGGAGGTTTGGTCCTCCGGGTCTGTGTGCTCCTTCACCAGCATCGTATGGAGGATCCCGAAAGAGTTCTGAATCCCGAAGATGGATCCGTTGCACCAGGTTGCAGCAAAAACCACGAGCCAGCCCCAGCCTCCTTCTGGCGGGACAAATCCGAGTCCCTGGCTGTGCATCTCCAGCTGCACCCCAGATTCAGCATCAGGGGAGGCGGAGAGAGTAGGCTTGGACTCTCCGTCTATCAGCTGCACGGCACTATCCTCCTTCGCAATTTTACACTTGCTGCCCGCCGGCTGTCCATCCTTGCTGCCGTCCGCCTCCGGGGGAGCATCTCTCGGCTCCATCTGAGGCTCTGCGCCCGGCTGCTCCGTCCGGGACTTCTCTGTGGACGGCTTCGCCTGAATCTCTATCCCGTTAGTCCCCATGCTGTCTGGACCGGAGGGGAGGTTACTGCTGGATTTTGGCGTTCATGCCCGGGATATAGGTCACTGACATAAGAGCAGCGATTTGAATAACAGATTTGATTGGCTATCTGTCAAACGTGCAAGACGGATGGTGGTTCACTGGCACACAAGCCTCCTACACGCCGCTGGAAGCCGAAGTCTGAGCGTCAACTTCTGAGAATAAACCCCAGCCTGCAAGCGCCACATTTCCCATTCTGGACTCCGAGTTTCCAGGAATTCAGCGACCTAATCTTCCTTTCTAATATAATGTGTGTTCCCAGGAACTGCCCGTAGAGAGTTAACCCATATATTTATTTACTTGTACTACTGATTCCGCTCCGCTTCGTCTCCGCGCCGTGTTGTCACGCAGTCCGCAGCCGGTCCGTAACATCTCGCAGGCGGCGTCTCGCACCCCGTCTTTACCGTCACACATTCACGCTGTTTCGGATACAGCTAGGCCTGCGTGGGTCCCAGCTGTGGGCTGTGTCGGCTCTCAACTGTCAACGCTGCTTCTGCCGTCATTGAGCTGCTGCTCGCCACCGCCTCCTCTCCCTTCCCCGCCGCGGGCAGACGGTTGGAGCCAATGGGACAACTTCGTGGCCGTGACGGAAAGAGGCGAATATTGGCGAATCCACTGGATGCACAACTAGCATGCTGTAGCTAACATACTATAGCTAGCATGTACAATTGTAGCTTCTCAGCAGCTGTAGCACTTTAAGCTGTTAAAATATACCTGGTAAACCTTAAAAGTGTTAAGTTTAGACGTTATTATTACATATCTGAAATCAGTCTTATACATTTTTATGTCTAAAAAGTAGACAAGAATCATAAAGGTGTCAGTTTCAACATAATAAACACTACAATCTCTTTTGAAAGGCAACATGCTGGTGTCTCTGTAAATCATATTATAGTTTGAAAACATTTATTTTAGTGATTCAATTCAGAAGTAAAAGTCATATTCATCAGGCATTTTTTTTCACTTGATTTAGATGCCAGGCAAATAAAACCCAAATTCAATTTAGGACTAACATTGCATGAAAAAAGAAAACAATTCAGATATTGTTATGCTATGGTCGTCACTACTGGGTAATCATCATTGTTAGATAAACATTGCTGGGTAATGTTTCCAAACATATTAATGAAAAGTTAACTGGAAGGAAGAAGTGTGGCAAAAAAAAAAACTTTAACATTTGCACAAACAATAGCAGTAAACGTAACCTTAACAGGAATCCTTTCTTTTAAAAATGTTGGGATATTTCTGTGGGCTAAACCAAACATCTTCATTATAATTTTTGCACAAAATTATTTCACCTACTAAATTCTGTGTATTTTGAGTTCCTTTCAAAATGAGCAGTTTTATGCAAATAAGCTGCTGCTGGCTGTGGTCAGTGTTTACATTCTCATTTTATGTGTAAAATGACTGCAACAAGATTTACAACCATATCTCTGACTCTCAGTCAGACCCAGAAGCAGAAGTGAAGCCTCCTGCACAACCGTCAAAAATACAGAAAGGGGGCGTGCTGTGGTGGCGTAGTGGTTAGCGCGACCCACGTTTGGAGGCCTTGAGTCCTCGACGCAGCCGTCGTGGGTTCAATTTCCGGACCCGGTGATATTTGCCGCATGTTTCCCCTCCCTCCCTCTTTCCTGTCAGCCTACTTTCATATAAGGGACACTAGAGCCCACTGGAGGGGAGAAAAAATACATAATACAGAAAGGAGTTTCTGAATGGTAAATCAACAACAAACACTTGTCTTTTCCAACAACCATTGTACAACACAAAGAGCAGTAGAACCATCTGACCAAACTTGCTCGTTTTCGACTAATTAAGTGGGTTGAGCTCTTGCTATGAGAAGGACTGGGCTCGACTAGAATTGCTGTATGGGGCAGTGCCCGCGGATTAATGTCAGTGTCGAGAGGTTTTTTGAAAAGGCTCATTTTCCAGACACCAAAATAGATAAACTTTTTTTTTTCCCAGAAAACAACTGTATAGGCTTTTGGATGAATTTTGAATAATAGGTCCCTCTTTAGAGGAAATCAAGGGTTTTCAAAGTGTGGGAAAGCTAGCTCCCCCTTCAGAAACAAACGGACAAAATTATGGTCATACTTCCATCCTTCCTTAGTCTCCTACTCAACCTAGCTTTTCATTCTACAAATTTAACCATTTCATCTTTGGCAAAGTCTTGGTAAAGTTGACTAAATATCTGCAGTTACTGTATTTATGTTTCTTCCCCTCATGTTCCCTTTCCTCCCTCGCCCCTGCAGAACTTTGCCTCTCCCCAGGAGAGTTAAATCCCCACACTTTGAAAACCCCTGGTTTATTCAATATTTATAATGAATGTATGAAATAGTTTCACTTTTCTAATTTAATATTTAGGAAAGTAGCACTTTTCAATGGGATTCTAATTTAATAAGGTGCACCTCTATAGCTTTATGCTTTTTATGATTTCCCCAAGAAAATCAGTGATGATGCAAAGGTAAAGGCATTTTCCGGAGGTATTAAATTATAAACGCAAAATCAGTCAAACATATTTAAGACATAGATTTACACCGATATACATCAGTTTTACTTTTTGTGTTTTTATTTAGTTGTAAGAAATGAACTGTTTAAGGAGATAAAATAAAGTCTGCCCTGAACAGGATTTTGTCTCTAAGACAACTAAGTGGTTTTAAGTAACATTTTTATTATTTTTCTTGTTGTTTTTCCTTGGTATTTCAGTGTTTTTAATAACATTTTTCATTTATATTATTTTTACCTCTATTCTGTTCAGCTGCAGCAGAGTGTTTGATCAATGCCTGAGAAGTCTACATGAATTTTAGGAAAATTTGGCAACAATTAAAGACACATGGAAGTGCTTTTTGAAAAGCACTGGGGCAGACTGGAATCAAACTGGGATCCTTCAAAGTGTTTGTTGAAAACTGTCACATGTCTCTCTCTCAGCTGGGGTTGCACATGGCGCAGCGTAGGAACTGACATCCCATAATGCAGGTTAAAAAAATAACACAACTGATAGAGATGATGTTTCTTTTGAATACTTTCTGCACTGCTGTCAAACTGTTTCACTAATTTAGAAATAAAGCATTGATAGAAATGTGCTTTCACCATTTAGGTCAATGCTTTCAAACAAAAGCAGCATTGTCTCTCCTAAACCATCCATATGACTAAAGGATTCGGAGAAGAGAGTGTGCAGACAGAGATTAATTGAGTAAATTTCACACATAAGCAGGAATTTAAATTTAGTAAGCACCAAAAACAGCCCTCTCTCTATCATAATCAGTTAAATTAACAGTGGAAATAGAAGCAGAGAACTCTGCTTTTAAATGATAAGTAACGTAGAAGGTCTGCTTTCTCATAACACAACACAGCTGCACAAACCAGGCATTGAATCTGCAAACCACTAAAACTCCCCTAGAGCAACAGAAATCTTTATTCAAGCATTTTTAATTTGTTCATCTTGACAAAAAGGGTGTGCAGATGTGAAAACTGACTGCTAGGACTGTTTTACTGTTTACTCAGTAAGTCATCTTGACATCTTGTTTTAAATGGATCCAAAGCATTTGGAAAAAAACTTTATTTTGCTGCTATTATCTGCTGCTGGAAACAATCTAGTTGTGGCAGTTTGGACCTACCATTTAAGCTTACACCACAAATCTCCTTGACGGTAATGGTAACTGCTTTGGGAGAGCCATTCATGACTGTTTGCCTTTCAAAGCCAGTTTTTATTTGCTTAGGTTTATTGTCTTGTTGGGAAACTTTACTGTGCCGATATTTCAACCGTCTTATCCAAACTTTTACCTTCAAGTTAAAGGAAACTGGTTAATAAGTAAAAAAAAAAAAAAAAAAACTAAACTCAATTTCATATTGTAAACCAGAATTTGCAGAAACTTAAATATCTCTATCTACAATCTTGCCAGTTTTACATCGTCACAAACTGTGAGGGAGCCAAAAGAGAAAGAAGCGCCAAAGTTGACATATCCAAACAGAACTGAAACTAGCTACCCAAATGAATACGCCAAATGGCAGCTGGAGAAAAGTTTTGTTGTCAGAGATTACGCCTAAGAACCACGTCCCAACATCCAAGCATGGTGGAGGTAGCATGATGATATGGGTCTGTTTTAGTGTGACTGACAAAGCGGATGGAATAATGAGGAGGAGGACTGTCTTTGAATTTTTCATCTTCATCGCAGCTCAGCAGCTGAACGTTAGAAACAGGAAAAACTATCCTAAACATGCCTTAAATGTGGCTTGAAAGTATAATAGCCTACAGAAAGCTTTAAATTTTCAACAATTTGCAAATACAATCAATTTTTACTATGACTGCAGTATATATAGAATAAATTAAAACAGTTTATTATTGAAGTTGTAGATTCCATATATTATCACCATCCACAATGAAAAAATAAATCAAAAGTAAAAAAATTAAAAATAATTAAACACCCCAAATTAATCTGCCCTTTATGTTGATGGTGATAAAGGCCATCTGACCAAAATGGCCAGATGGCCAAACTTGTTTACTAAGGGCACTCCGCTGGATCTGTGCACCATTTCTAACACAACACTAACAATTTTATTGCTTGAACCCGTTTTACTTGCACTCTACTCTATTTTGGCAAAAAGCTTCCCACCCAGAGGAAAGTGTCTCAATCACAGTTTGACCTTTGTTTTGTTTTGTTTCCTTTTGTTTTTCTTTGAAGTCACGACACTTAAAAATATAATAGGGGAAATGTGAGTTACAGCATACTCAATGGATATCTAATTACACAAGCAGCCACAGCCTGGTAAAAATACTTTCTGGTTATTTAAATATTGAGTTGAACCTTTGTGATTAAGTAAAGTTATACTCAATGGCATGCCCATATGTTTTCTTCACTTATTGAACTAAAGGAACCTCAAATGGCAACTAAGACATATTACAATAGCAAGCATCTACCACTACGGGGCGCTAAATCCATGTGTAAAATGTCTAAGATTACAAAGCTAAAACATGGGAAAGCAGTCAACTTTTATCACTTTTAGGTCAGAGTTGATTATAAGAACCACTGTTACAGTTTCAGGTCTTTTTGGGTATGTTGTACAAGTTTTGCGGATGTAGAAAGTGACATTTTGTCTGTTCTTCAAACCGAGTAGCTCAAACTAAGTCAGATCAAAGAGGGATCTGTGAATATCAATCTTGCCATTTATTCCCAGCTGGATGTGGGTCTGGACTTTTATTGGGCTATTCACACATTAATATCCTTTGGTCTAAACAATCCCATTGTAGCTCTGCCAGAATATTTAGAGTCTTTGTCCTGCTGGAATTAACTTCCTCCCCATTGTAAAATTATTTGGGTTTCTTCCAGTACTGCCCTGTGTCTAGCTTCATTCCACTTCCCATAAACTCAAATACCAGTTTATCTGATATTTTTGAATAAATGTACACCTCAGCATGACACATCCACCACCATGTTTCGCAGTTGTGCTGGGTTGTTCAGGGTGTTGGTCACTGTTTTTCAGAACATCTTATTTAATATTAGTCAATCAAGTTTATTTGTGTAGTACATTTCAGCAACAAGGCAGTCCAAAGTGCTTTATATCAAAAAAACATAAAAATACAAAGTCATAAAAGACATCACACAGTAAAGCAATAAACATTACATTTGGTCCAGTGCCATCACTACACATCAAAATGTTGGTCAATGATTCATCTATTATGGTTCTAAAGCAACTCTAAACAGGTGGGTTTTTAGTCTAGATTAAGAGGAACTCAGTGTTTCAGCTGTTTTGCAGTTTTCTGGAAGTTTGTTCAAGAATTGGGGTTTTGCTGTGTCCCATATATGATTTGAGCCAAAAAAAAAGCTAATCAGGACTCAAGTCTGACTTTTGACAATGTCTTTCTTCTTGTCGCTCTTCCATGAAGTCTAAACTTGTGGCTGTTAAAATTTGTCATCAGATTCTCTTTCCAGAGCTGCAGTGCCTCCAGATGCACAATACATTTTCCTGTTTTTTATTGGAAACACATTTTTATAACAATGTACCACTTTCCCTCCACTTTTCAAATATGCATTTGCTTACGACTGGACTTCAGCTAATAATCAAATCTCATATTGTCCACATTTCACCTACAGTTTGGCTTCAGTAACAGATTAGAGAGAGCTACTTATATGCTGTTGTGACTGAAAGTGATACCACAGAAATCTTACTCCTCCATGTCCTTAAAGGCTGCCTGTGATACAAAGAGAGCAATAAAATGTATTAAAACTGAAGTAGCCTTTATAATTGAGAGAAAAGAACGCTAAAAATATTAAGTGAAGAATATACTTTCTGTCATACTGATTTTAAGGAAGTGCGGCATGACACGTAATATGAGCCCGCTTTACGATACGAGCTGCTCCATCATCAAACATGTGTTTCCTATTATTCTCCTGAGGACTGAGTAGACAGTGTGGGCCACTGTGGCTCCATCGGGTTAAAATTAGCTGTGCGCTCATGTTCTCAGTGTCTACCTCAGGATTCCTTTTGAATGAAGTGGCGAGAGGTCAAAGGTGACGGGGAGTAGCACTTCCTGTTCAAAACGAAATAGTTGAAATCCTCAGAGAGGTGTGTGGGTAGGTGGGGGAACGAGGCCCACACATTTCTGAATTTCATCGAGTCAGCTGCAGCGTGACTCACTGACTGAATGAAATAACAAAACCATGTGATACAATTATTAGAAATAATCTGCTTAGAGGAATTGCTGCCTTATATGGTTCTTGGCTTGCAAAGAAATAGGAGTATCCAGTACAGATTTTACAAAATAAAGTAGATTATGTTATGTTTAGGTGCTGGCAGTGATACATTTAAGTTCTCCTAATACATGTCTAACGTCTTGCTCCAACTTGTTGTTGTGGGGTGGAGGAATTTGCATTGGAAGGCAGGTCATTATCTTAAATGCTATGACTCAGTGCATTACTTCCTTTAATCAGTCTTTGGTACCATGTTGGAAAATTTTAACACACTGGCATACCCATGGCAACAGAAAACCATGCAGTTTAACAGTTTATGCCTTGTTTTGTGAAGTCATAAAGAAGACAAAATACTGAGGTCTATCACAGGTGAAATCTGCAAGCAGGTATGTGTCTGCATATTGAGTTCTGCTTGGTTTCCCCTCAAAGACAAGTTGGGTAATTCATCCTGGAATGAGTATGAGTGTTACACAGCAACTTTACTTACCGACTCTATGACACTGTAATAGTTGTCTGGGATACGAGGAACTGTATCCCATACTCATACTGTTTCTCAAAAGATGTTTCCTATCATGTTTCTCCCTCTATTTGTTATTGCGTGCTTGAACTTGAGAGATGGTTTGTCATCTATTGAGTTTACCGACACAAGATTACAAATGATTTGTAGTCATTTGTGGCTGCAAATCTGCGACAGACTGGCGACCTGTTTGAGGTGACCCCGCCTCTCGCCCGGAACGTTAGCTGGCGATGGGCACCAGCAACCCTCCCGACCGCGCTAGGGACAAGGGTGTTAGAAAATGGATGGATGTGATTACAAATCATGAGACTTTTGCTTCCATGTGGAGGAATTTTGACCCACTCTTCTTTGGAAACTTTGACTAGGACACTTTCAAACCTTGATGTTTGTTTTCTGAGCCATTCAGATGTGAATTTACTGCTGTACCTCAGGTCGTTGCCCTGCTGCATAACCCAAGAGAACAGAATATTTCTTCCAGATTTTCTTTTAGAAAGGCGAATTTATGATCACAATTTCTACTTTGCAATCCGTGCTGGTCAAATTTGACTTCTGGTTTGTTTGGGAGTGCTTTTGTTGTTGTTGTCTTACTGAAATTCTTATTTTATATCCTAAATAATGAAAAACAAACTTTCCAGATATTTCCCAATGTCTTTGTGGTTGTCAAGATACTTTTGGGCAAATGTGAAACATTTGTTTTGCTCAGCAGTGATTTTCACATTGAAACTCTCGATGCTCTTTTTTACCTCCATGAATTATGACCTTAGCTGAGCCAAATGAGGCTTACTGGACTTTAACTGTTGTTCTGGGTTCTTTTGTGATCCACTTGGATGAGTTGTTGAAGCACTCTTGGAGTCATTTTGGTAGGAATGGTAGGAAAGTTTTCTACTATTCTGAGTTCACATTGCAACCCATCTGAATTGATAGATTGGAAAGAGTTTGTTTCTCAATCTTTCATTAGTTTCTTTAGAGCACAAATTGCTTTTTGTGTTTTTTTGGCCAACTTTGTGTTGTCAGACAGCTTCTGTTTAGGTGCTTTTTTCTTCCCTTAACATATGGTTCGGGTGTGGCTAGTGATACTGAACTCAGCTGAATTCATCAAGGAAGGGCTTTTTGTTTTTACAAAGGATAATGTGGTTTGGAAATGGTTTTACCTAATTGGTCATCTTTTGAACATGTTGAGCAACAAAAAACAGCTTTGGGTGGGTTGATACAATTTTCGTTGCTTCTCACAACATTTGGCAGGTTCATAGAAAATATTCATAGGAAACTTCTACCGAAGTAGTCGTCATTGTGTGGCAGAAAATGTATAATTTCAATCAAGTGCCGTGTTCTTGCACTCATTTTGTGCAAAATATGCACAAAATATTTTGCACAAAAAAATATTTTTTGTGCAAAATACATTTTCCTATACGTCCTATATTTTTTGTTCGCTTTAGTGCAATTCTGTGCTAGCGACATATTCTTTGTCGTGTGTAATAGCTGTAAGATTTTAGGATGAGTTTGAACAGAGGTTAAGATTTGGGCTGGGATTTTTGAGTTGGGCTGGTATTTGTGTCTATTTGGGAGGAAAAAGTCAGTCATCTGGCAACCCGGTTTGGATAGCGTTTTTTTCTTTAATAAATGACTTATCTCAAAAGGGTCAAATATTTGTTCATAACATTTTAGCTGTTTCTTCAGATGTTACCAGTTTGTCCAGAAAATAATTAAGCACATGGGAATAAAAAAAAAGTTTAAGGAATTTCATAAAGCTTGCTTATGAGAAAAAGGTCATATGATAGAGTTTGGTCATATGACTGCTGAGAGAGGCTGTCACGGTTAACAGTGAATGCAGTGATTTATTCTTGTGATACATCGCTGCAACCTGAGCCAGATCCAAGCAAGCAGTTGAATCTTATCAGTCTCTGACAGTAAAAAAAACAAACAGGGGGACACATAGGGGATGTGAAAGAGATGATTGTCTCATGTAGCCAAAACATTAAAGCATGGAGTAAAGCTGAAAAAGCAGTGGTGATGAGGGAAAACTATGGGAGGAGCAGGAAAAAAGTACAAAATTTTCCACTGTGGTTTGTTATACCACTGAATGATTAAACAGAGTGATGCTTTGGCAACCCTCTGCCAAATGCTAATGTCAGCAAGCTCTGTGTTTAAAGACATAAACATGCTAACAAATGCTAATTGGTACAAAGCAAACCACATTTGGGGTTGAATGAAGAATGTTACCAATTTTTACTAGCCCATGAGGAACACAATGTTTGTATTTAACACTGATTGATTTCATGTGTCTACTGTTACATGAAACAGTAAAATGTAAGATCTGTTAGCACTTAGTGCCATTGCTAAATGCTAAATATATACCAAGTACTAAAGTCCAATAATACTACTTATTTTATCATATAGTGTTTACTTCAATTTCTGTAATTTACAAGAAAATATAAACCAAAATATATGTTGTATTGTTTCTTATCACTGAAGTAATACATTTTGAGTAAAGTTGCTTGGGAGATGCCGGTAAATGGGCTTATGTAAAGCTTATTTACACAAGCCAAACAGTGTAAATGAGTTTGGCTTTTTTTTTGTTTGCATACTATTGTGCCTTCTTGTTCAACAAATGGCAATCTTAACACATTAGAACTGGTCTAACATGTGTGTCTAAGATATTTCAGAATAAAAAGAAAACATTTTCTTGCTTTAGTAGAGCCCCAACAACACCAAAACAGCATGTACAAGCAAAAATAAATATCCTTTTAAATAGAAAATTATTAAAAATTCATATTCATTTTGATTAAATGACACATTTTATGATTTTGTGTCCAAACTGAAGCAGTTTGGGCTTCACCCCTTATCTTCTATGCATCTGGTCTGCATGTTCAAAGCATGAATTGACTGAGAACCAGGTGTGTTTCATCTAGCCTTAGGTAGTGTAATAAACTTCATCAAAAGTAATTCTGTGTTGCATTGCACAACAAGAAGTAAAGAGTACACGCAGTTACTGAGGTTTCACTCTTTTGGCTACACCTTTTCTGAGCACTAATCCCAGCTAGATGCCAAACCCCTTATGCTTCGTTTCCAGAACTTAGTTTTACAAAGAACTTTTATTTAGAGCTTAACACTGTGGCACCCATGACTCTCCTAGGCTAACAGTAAACAAGTGTGTGGTCCTTCCTAGTAAAAGCATAGTTGTTGTTTTTTTTTTTTTTTTATCTATGGGTAAAATTTTTCAGATTCAAAAGTTTTCTTGAATTGAAAACTTTTGTTCTATTTAAACCGTTGGATTAGTTTATAAGAATGCATACACACAACAATAAATACGTTCTGTGTTTATTTAAGAGCTGTGCTGGGGTGCCTTTTGCAACCACAAGCTTAAATGTATTTTATCAGGATTTTTTGATGAACTAACAATAATGCATAACGGCAAAGGGAAAAGAAAGTTATGCGTGCTTTTCAAATGTTTTTACCAATGAAAATCTAAAAAGTGTGGCATGCAATTGTTTTCAGCACCTCTTTGTGTGATAACATCCATCTATCATTTTGATATTAATATTGGTAATAATTAACTCTTTATTTAGCCAGGATTGTCCCAGTAAGATACAGCATCTCTTCTTTCTTGTAGTCCATTTCAATCCATCCATCCACTGTCTATATCTGTATATCTGTGCAGGGTCAAGTGGGAGCATGTGGCTGTCCGTCGGTGGATAGGGGGCCGGGTTACATCCAGGACAGGAAACCAGTCCATCGCAGAGCAACACCAAGACACAACGGACTAACAACCATTCAAACACATTTACTCCTAAGTCAAATTTTGAGACCAATTAATCTTAGACAATTGTTTTCAGACTGTGGGGCAAAGTCAGAGGGGGCGTGGCCACAAGGCTTGGAATCTGATTGGTCACCCTCACCAGAGCTGCCAGTCAGTTTGTTTGATTCTCTTTTTAACAATGTAAGCCTCAGACTCCATATCAATGTGTTCTGAAGGATATATAATATTTTTTCTTCTTTTTTTAATACCATGTTCAAGTCCACACTTCATGTCAGTAGGTGTCAGAAATGCTCCTTTTGTTGTTTTACAACTACCATTCATATTAATAAATACAAGAAGAACAAGAAGTAGCCTGAAACTATTGCACAAAAAAGGCCTTCCAATTTTGATCATGAAGGAGAAAAAACTGTAAGCAAACTTGTTTTCACTATGTGGTCTATAATACTGTACTTCAAAATTGTTGGCTTCAAGTGGATAAGTTGAATAGAGTTTGCATAATGGCACTAAAATACATAGAGTTTTACGGAGTTAAGCTACACTAAGCTAAGCAGGCTAATTGAGTGATTTTGTTGTGCCCTCAGCCACTGTAACAGGAAAATACTAAGATTTATTTCTGTAAATAAATAGTTTTATTTTTTTTTAAGCTTTGGCCCACTGTTCATTATAATTTAAGATTGTGTATTTAGATAAAATTGCAATTTTACTGTGCCAACCTTTCTACAGTCTGTGCCTCTGCGTAGGTTTTATATACAAGTGAAGTAATTAATAAACTGGTTTCAGGGACCGTTCTCCAGATAGCAAACTCCTAAACCTGTTCATCCATCCGTTATAAACTCCAGACATACCAGACATGTCTCAGTGCTTTCAGCCAAAGTTGGTAAAGGTTGAGTAAATCTCCTAAAACCGAAGGGAATACTCTTCCCGGGTACTTTTCTTTTTCTTGGTACCACAGTGCCACTTGGGAAGAACAAACAATTTTTTTAAAAAACAGCTTAGCAATTTTTACTCCATAAAAGGATTAGAAAAGAGACGGTTTCCATCATTTCATTCCTTTGTCACAATGGGGTCGCATGAGACGAGGGAGCCTGTAATAAACACACATGGACGCATTCCTCACCCCCCACTCTCAGAGGCACTCATAAACACACACTGTAACGACCTTATGTCCCGCTCTGCTCCACGAGATCACCTGCAGGGTATGCAGGAACTTTATCTTTAAAGTATGCGATCAAAAGCAGACATATTCACCTCCCGTATAAAACAAACACTCTCAACTAGCACAAGCATGCCTCCCGCTGCTGCCGAGCCAATTAACATGCAGGACAACACTCATCTTTGTGGTAACTGGCCCCCACCTCACACCCCTTTCCAGACAGCTTAAAAAACTCAGTTCAAAGAAAGAAAGAAAGGAACACTGATGGCTAGTTGGAGGACTGCTTGAGAAAGAGAAGGCCCTGTGAAAAAAAAACAGAGTATGACGATGAAAAGAAGGGAGGGAGAGGCAGCCACTCAGGGGAGAAACAGAGGGGGTGTTGAAGAGGAGGAGGAGGAGGAGGAGGGAGTTTGAGAAATAGCTTAAAACAGTGAGAACTGCAGACATTCGTGAGCACATGGAAAGAGCCAGAGCAGCGCTAACAAAAAACTTTAAGAAAACAAACTAAGCAGCATCAAAAGGTAGAGTATTTTCACAGCTTTTCATTCATTTTATTATAAATATCTTCTCTTAACTAGCTGCAAAACAGTTGCATGTTTTGTTTTGTTTTGTTTTTCTAAAGGTGCAGCCATTAGTAATTGCTTTAAAGAACAAATGAAGAACTTTCATGCCTGCTAAAATTCATTTTGATTTAACCAAGTCATAAAATACTGTTACTGGTTTGCCCTTGAAGTTTCGGGCTCCCACAGACCTTATCTGGCTTTCTGCCAGGAGTAAATGGAAGCGCTGATCTGTGTCACCCCAATAGCTTCCAGCAGTCAGATTTATTTATCTTACGGTGTTTATAGGATGGAGACCAGAACACTGCAGATGTCTGGGTGTATTTAAAGGCATCTCTTAGCAGAAAGTAGACTTGAAGACTCCCCCTTTAAAAAACAAGTGTTTTTGTTGTTGTTGTTGTTGTTGTAAAAATTTTGGGGATCAAACTATGGTCAAGGAAGAACAAAAAAGATTGATGTTAAGTTAAAGTCTTGACTCTTTTTTATTTCAAAGTAGCAAAAAAAGGCACAAAATTTTACATTTAGTCTTTAAAACGTTTGTTCATTTTCAGCTGTGTTCAAGGTTGTGGTTCATGATAGTCACATTCATTTTCATGTTTTAAATGTGTGGAAACAAAATTCACAATACCAATTGACGCAGCCGAAACCTAAAATATTAAAATGCCAGCTCCATTTTTATAGCATTTGGAAGGGCAAATGCAAAAGATAAAATATTTAAATGGCAAAGATAAATGTTTAAAAGCAATCACCTGTTGGTGAGCATAAACTGTGGTGTATCTTAAACCCCCCAACTTCAGATTGCTTCCTTTATGCCCAAGGTTCCACCTGCTTCACAATCCTGGGACAAAATAGTGTGTCCAGTGGAAGGAAGAGAAATATGTCCTTCCTACATTGTTTTTACTTACATGGAGCTCAAACACATTTACTGCATAGGAAAAGTGCTCAATAGTCCGCAGGTCTTTTTTGTGTCTCACCAAAAAGCCACAAATTGCTCACCATATGACCCTTAAAGTGGCCTATTATACCACTAAAACTGTCTGAAGAGAAAAAAGAAACAACTGAGAGATTTCCATATGGTATTGTTGCAGACATTATATCATCGACCACTTAATGGTAGCTCCTTCCTGTTTTGTAGTATAAACTCAATTGATACCTTTTAATTAATAAAAAAAAGTGTTTTCGGGTCAGTGGGGGGTGGAGAGTGCGGCCCGTATGCCGAGGCCTCAGTCCTGGATGTAGCCGTCACATGTTCGAGTCCCTCCCTGTTGGCCTTTGCTGCATGCCTTCTCCCTCTCTTATTATCCACTTCCCTATCAATCTGCTGTCAAATTTAGGCCACTAGACACAAAAAAATCCTTTAAAAAAAGTGTGTTTTAAAATGTGTTATTTACTATAAACACCAACTGAAAGGTCAATTATGATTTATTAAGTTGTTACTCTCCAAAATTTTAGGTTTTCACCCTAATACAATTTTTTCCTCTGCTATTTATGTAAAATAAATATAGTTCCACAGATTTTATTTTTAATGTGGTACAATTTCCAGAATTTGCTTTTGATTGACTTGGCAATCTTAAAATTACTATTATTTATACCTTGCTTTTACAAAGTAGTTGCATTATCTATTAAAACTGGTATTGATATAACATGGATAACTTTATGTGCTTGGTCACAATACTGTGAGTGATGTATTTTTGGTTTTATTTTTCCAGAGACATGGGATCACTTTGTGGAAACCTGGCTGTACTTCTCCTCTTCCTCTCACCTCTAATGCACTCCCACCTCTTCGCTCGTGCTTCTACATCTTCCCCGCCCACCACTCGCAAGGAGATCATAATCATGAACGACTTTACCTTAGTTAACACCAGCACTGATTATGATGACTACAGTATTATTCCTGAAGTGGTGCCCTCTGTTAAACATCCCCGTTTGCACAATGAACCCGGGACTACAGCCTGTAACTACAATTCCTGCCTGGAAAATCAGGAGCCCTGTGAAATGATCAAAGCTAGAGAAGGGTGTCTCTGCCCTGGGAGGAGTGGTGAGGACAGGCCTCCTCATGCTCCACGTATCCAAGCACTGCAGCCAATCACCACAGGGGAAAGCGCAGGGAAGGTAGAAGTGCAGTGGTGCGCTCCTGACTCAGATGTTTCCTCCTACAAGGTGATTGTAGAGGGAGGTGGCAGCGATTTGGAGTTTGGGAATGGTGCCCGACGAGGCATGGTGGGATATCTGGAGGTGGGGACAAAGGTTTGCGTGGAAGCAATAAACAAAGCCGGACACAGCGGTTACTCTGACTTCTCCTGTAAGCGGTACGAACGTCCTGAATCTTTGGAGCTCAAACTGCTGGCTGGGGTCATAGGAGGAGGAATCGTCTTAATTCTGCTTCTTATTATAGTAGCTGTGGTCCTCTGTAGGAGAAAAATGTGTCAGAAAGCACAGAGGGAATCAGTCAGTGGACTGGGAAACCCGTCTTACAAATCAGAAAGAGCATCATGAACCAGACAAAAGAAATGTGGACAGTTCAATCCAGTCAAGTTAATTAATAACAAAAGATTAATAGTTTTTAATGGTGTGTCTTATAACAAATACGTGGTTTAAACTCTTGTTTCAAAGAATCTGCACACAATCATGCAAAAATCAGTGAAATATGACTAACATTTGCTGTTTTGTTGTTCGTTTTACAGGTTTGTTTGCAGGCGAATTAACCTTAGTAGATTTATTTTACAGTATTTTGTTGTTTTTTTGTTAAGCTTACATATTAATTGTGTTTTTCTAGAGTGCTGACTGAAATTGTTTCAATAAAATTATTTTTTATAAAAGCCTGTGTATGATTGATTTGATTTCAGTGAAAATGGCATTGCAGTGTTCATTTCTTTGTTTATGCACATGATCATTTAACATAAAAGATTGAGCTCAGCATATACTGCAGTATTTTTGCTTCACACCCGAATGCACCCTCACATCCTCACATGCCCACCATTACAGTTCTTTAAAAATGGGTTTTGACTGGATAAAAAAATTGCATATGAAATGCAGGACATTGTAAATTCAAAAGGGCTTCAGTAATTCACTTTAAGCCCTTAAAGATGGGGTTAGTAACGTTCATGTTTTTCTTTTAATGGTTTTTATATATTTGTTAAAACTGTCATTATGTCCTGACATGAGGCAAAGCTCTGGATTTTTAGATTCAGTTCAGGGTCCCTTCAGAAAATCCTCTCTTTCACACTTTTAAGGGTTTGTTTTAATTTATTTTTATTTGTCAGGTAATACCATCAGACTTGTTATGGCTTTTGATTCCCTTCACAATGTATAAGCAGTTGTTTTCCTATATTATCTAATTTCTCTACAAGCCTTTGCAATGAAACTAGACCAGAACTATAATAGTAGTACCTCAACAACACAGACATTAAATAAAGCTTCCTTTTATTTTGAAGGTCTTCTCAAGGTATGCCACAGCATAGAAAGTACCACCCACTTTCTGCATAGGAGCCAATAATGTGTCAGTAAACAAAACGAGGAAGAAACTGAAGTTACAGCTCATTTTCACAGTTTCGCCCTTTGACCAGGATGGAAACCATAAGTAAGTCAATTTCATGTACTGTAACAGATATAATATGCAATTTAACACTGGCCTATAACAACGTGTAGACTTTAATGCAGTTTCAGACTGCTACAATATTTCCTCATAATATCAAAACCTTTAAATGCTCATAAAATGCTACTCTCATCCTTTATGGAGTGACTTGGCATTTTAGATAAGGTACAACATAAAGCCAACCGGATCCAGTGGGAGGAAGTAAAGCCGGTTGCCAGAGCATCAGGAAACTAACCATTTAAAATATTGTTGAAATTTGCGACGCCAACCTGTTGCATTACTTATGAGGGCATCTTGACTTTACTACCAAATGTTAAGAAGCGCCATGAATCCTTCAGATATTTTTTCTGGAGTCAGGGACGTGATCCTGAACATTACCTCCCACTGATGAGCAGTTGATACTTGACGCCTTCATTGCAACAGTTCAATACGTTTTGTTAGCCCTTATGTACAGCCGAGAGCAACTAAATGGGTTGTAGCTCGTATCAGGATTTTGTAATCCATCGCACGAACCGTAGGCGCTTCCGCAGAAAGTACAGTTTTGTGTCCGACTGATTTATCACTTGAACTTGTGTTTTTAAAAAGTGGTTTGTGCCGTTTTGTCAAAGTTTTGAAATGTTTTGGGTATTTATCCATCCTATTTTTTTTTTTTTTAGTAAAATACGAGGAACTGAAAGCTCTTATAGAAAGCAACAAGGATCTGGTTCTGATTGATGTCCGCTCCCATGGTGAGGTGGCTGGAGGACGTATCCCTGGTGCCATTCACATTCCCAGTAAGATCTGATTTGTTAGTACAATTTATTCTCCATGTAATGAGTTGTAGAAAAAGATAGTGAGATACACTTGAAAGCAAAAGTATTACAGGGTGTGCTGCTTTACATGCATTGTGTCGTGGTGAACGAGGATAGCTATTCTGGTTTTTCAGGTTCTGTATATTTTGCATCCGTTGCTCGTCTTCATATTGCAGAACCTGACTAATAGGCTGTTGTCTAATCTTCCTTTTATCTCAACAGTTCACACACTAGACGCTGCTCTTAGAATGAACCCAGATGACTTTAAAGCCAACTATGGCATAGTGAAGCCACCGCTGAATGTTCCTCAATTGGTGTTTTACTGCCAGGCAGGCGGGCGATCAAGGATGGCAGCAACAACGGCGATCCGAAACGGATATATTAAGTAAATGAACTATTTTTGTTGTGTTTTTGTTTATCAGAATGTCTATAGGAAAGGGGTTTGTCCTGTAACCGGTGGGTTGCCAGCTCAAACTCCCACTTCCGCCAGTCGTCATGTCCCTTCACCCGGCTTACCTGGTGGTGGTGGACACAGGGCCAGGTGGCGCAGATTGAGTGGCAGCCTTGTTTCTGTCAGTCTACCACCGGCCAGCAGTGGCTACAATGTAGCTCACCACCATCAGTGGGTGAATGACTGATTGTTGTGTAAAAGCACTTTAGAGTCCTCAGACTTAACGAGTAGATGCAGGCCGTTTGCCATATTTCTTATTTCACTGTCCTTACTGTTTTAAAATACCTTTTGACTTTCAGCATACGGACTGTGATCAAATTAATTGTGCATTGTTTTTTATGTAATTATGGCAACTCCTGATTCTGTGCTTTCTTTGTCCTATTCAGTGTACGTGATTATGCTGGAGCCTACAGCGAATGGTCGAGAAAAGAAAGGAAATGATTTCTTTTTAGGAGAAGCCTCATATTGTGCATTATGTTTATACAAGTTTTGCAAATATTTTGATGCTGACACAGAAACGGTAAAGTCTCAAGTCATAGCGCACAATAAATTAGCATGAAATAAAATGTTTTTTATTCTTAAAGCTGCCTTTGTGAGATTACTGTAGTGGTTTAATTTTAAAAAACTGTTTAAATTTTGCATGCTGTATATATAAAGTCATAAATACATGTAAATAAATGTACAATCTAAAAGCTTGTTTTTTTGGTTTTATTTCCTTTATATTAATGTCTGGAACTATGCAGCGGGTCATATTAGTCTCTGTCTGGTTAAAGACAAGGAGTTTCAGGAAATACAACTGCTTGATATTTTGGGGATTTGGTCCCCTGTGATGTGAAGAGATAAAATAAGTTGATGATGCTCTACAGCCCATGACCATGTAAAAAATATATACATGTATAATTACTAAAGATTTCAATAATGTATATTTCTTTAATTTGTCTAAGATAAAGATAGATTAATTTGATGCATGTACCTTCAGATTTATTACTTTCACAAACATATATATCAATTGTGATACTTTTTGGATTATTGAACTTTGGCACTTCTGGCTTCCCATATGTGCTGCCTTCTAAATTGTTTGTATTTTAGACTTCTACTTGTGTGATATGTTTAGTTTTCAGCTCCAAATGCCGTGGGTCGAATTTTCCTTTCCTCTCCATTTATGCATAAGATCAGAGAACACAAAGATAAGTCCACTTGTAGTCTGTAGTTAGACTACGCTTACGCTATAAGGCGTAGTCCTCATTTGTTCAATTTACACAATTTATCAGACTGAGCAAAGCATGTACAGCAGCCTTATGCTTCACACCATAATGCACACT